>NC_143012.1:162727011-163027011 GCF_055824585.1 Amblyomma mixtum
ATTTGGGCTAGTTGGTGTGAATTCATAGTGGAAAAAACAGCGCAAACTAAGACAGAAAACACAGAAAAGAGGGGAGACACTACAAGCGCTGACTCGCAACTAAGGTTTATTAGAAAGAACAGAACAGAATATATACAAAAACCACCATAGTTAATAGCCAAGAGAGAGAGAGAGACTCTTTAATGATTAATAGCCAAAGGCTTTGCATGAGCACGCAGCAAGTGTGGAAAATTATAATTAAGCAACCTGTTACACATAAGTTCCCTGTTTGTGTGGACCCGCATGTTGCAGTAATGTTTCTTCGTTTCCTGTGTGCGGAGAAGGAGGCTGACAGACAAGGTGATCGCATTAGAAAGTGATAAGAATTATTAACCGCCTTTCTTTTCATACTCTGGGTCAGTAAGTTGGGAAAAGCTTCACTTCAGGATAACACAAAAAAAAAATGGCAGCCAACATAGCCTAGCTGTTTTTCACCTTTCATTGTACAGAACCTAGTAGAATTGACATCTGAGACAAATGCTATAATACTGAACTGTCACTGTGCAGCAAAGTGTCATTCGCACACTGTTTATGTGCTGAGCATGCATATGAAGTAAATAAATGTCTACGTCTATAGCTTGCATATGTGATGCATTGCATGCTTGCATGTAGTAATATTGCACTTAATGATTGACTAATTGAGAGGTACATTGGTGATTTCAAGAAGTGCAAGATACAAGGAAGGCAGAGGCTCGTCTAGTGGTCGTTGGGTTCATAACGATGAAGAGTAATAATCATGCTATAAAATTACTTTTTTTATTAAAAAGCCAAGGAATGCATTGTGTTCAGTAATTCCAGACTTTTTGGTATCACTAGTGTCTTAGGGATGGTTTATCAATGTGCAAGCTGTGCCGCATTGTTAACGCCAAAGCTAAAACTGAATGCAAATGCCTTTTGTTCAACATTGCACAAGACTTTGTAACAGGAACTTGTAGAAGATTCTGAAAACAACTCCTGTCAAGCTTCTGTGTGTGCTGTAAAAGCTAAAGCATGATATTTTTTTTATGCTCGACCATGCTATTTATTATAATTTACTATTTGTCACAAAGATCTCCTGCATTAAACTCATTTATTACATGCTGTAGAAAATGCGCTGCAAAAGGTTTTGCAAGACAAAGATATGATGTTATACCTACAGGACAAGAAGAGTTTCTCGTTAATAGCTGAGAAACTTGCTCATCTTTCGGTTCAACAGTAAAGCTGCCCACGTCAGGAGCTCGTTCTGCTTTTGGCTCCTGTTGCTTACTGTTTTGTCTTTGTGCCTGACTTTGTTTACGTTCAATAAAACTTCTTTTGGGGCTAGTTGGTGCATTTTGAATCTAAGAAAAGGAGCAGCACCAAAGCATGCAAACACAAACAAAGAAAGGAGAACAGACAAGCCCTGTAGTGCGTGTTGTGGTGCCTGTAGTGAAGCTCTGTAGTAGGCTTTGATGCCTTGCTTTGGCTTTAGGTTTGTATTAGGAAAAACAGAAGGCAAGCTCATCTTTTGCCTAGCTGCTAGTGTTGTTACTTACCTACCTTACCTTGAACACTGTGCATACAGTGCGTAAGTTGTAGATTTCCACATTTCTATACATAGCTAGGCATCAACAGCTGAGGTGCCAATCATTGGCGACATCTGTTTGTATACAGGCTGGTGGTTCTCCTTCAACTAGGCTCAGAGCACGAAGTACACGACAGCAAAATGGCTACAGGCTCTCCTCTGCTTTCATGGGAAGCAACATTGATTTTACATCCTTGAAGCTAGTGAACGTTCAAGAGATGACACAAAACAAAGCATTTATTTTTGTACATTTTTTTCATCTAACTAATGCAGCAACCAGCATCGGGAAATCGAGTACAGAAATTCTTAACATTCAGAGGTGCAAGTTAAATGTAAATGGCTTGTAATGTCCCACACCACCATGCAGGGTGTGAAATGCATTGCAGTGCAGTTGTAGTGCATAACTATGCATAGTTAATTTTGTTTGAGCGAAAAGTTCTTGTGCATCCACCAAAGCTGCAGTAAGTGGACGCCTCTCACTGCTGGAATAGCTGCCATGTAACTTCCCATCTGGGCTCTTGGCGCACATAAGTAGAGGTTTTCAGCCACAAAGTCTCGGTGCATGCTTGTCGGGGCATAATTCCTACATGCAGAAAGACTACAGTAGTGCTGAAAATTCAACACATTTGTAATGCAGTTGCGTTTTTGCATTACAGCTCAAATAAAATTAAATCACATGACAGAGTTGTTAAGAACGCCAGCTTCTGCAGTAATTATTCTATAAAGCATAGCAAATATTCAACGAAAGCAATTAAGCTGACAAGTACAGGAACCAACAATAAAACAGATTGTGCCCCTTGCTAAGGTTGTAAAACATTGATAAGTTCACAGACTTTTGAGAGGAGGAGTGACACGTGGGCAATCAGGGACGCCGTAGTAGAGGCCTCCATATTAATTGGAACCACCGGGAGTTCTTTAACGTGCGCTGACATCGCGCAGCGCACGGGAGCCTTTCGCGCTTCGCCGCCATCGGAAACGCGGCCGCTGCTTCCCGGATCGGGTCCTCCGACTTTGTAGCCGAGCGCCCTAACCGCTAGGCCACCGCGGCGTGTATAGAAAAAGTACCGAATGTCCCCCGCGGATTTGCACGGTTTAAGCTCCTTGCCGTCGTAGCCACCCTGCTACAATGTGCGCACCAGTGCGCTCGTACGTAATGCTAGGCTGCGGTTGCTGGTAGTCCATATATTCAGCACCTGGAAGCGCGAAACCTCTAGGAAATATGTACTCTAATATATATTAGAGAACTATGTAGCAGCCGTATGATAACCGTAACAAGAAGCGGACTTTTCAGCGAGTGAATGAAGCGTCCTAAACTTCAGCGCCCCCCGCAGGGAGGCGTCTGCAACATGCAGACGTTGGTGAGTGGCGACACCACGGGGTTAACCCGAGCATCCGCAGGGACATCCCCGCAAGGGGATGATGGTGAACAATGCGTCACCACGGACCCGAGCATCCGCGCTTAGCCGTGCGTGGCATCGCCGTGTCCGGGGAAAAGGGGATCCTGGTGGTTGAGCCGATGCCGAGCGTTTGGACCCTTAAGGCCCCTCGGCGGAGGCAACACACCACTTTGGCCCCAGCTTCCTGTGGACGGCACCTCCGGCCTGACCCAACCGGAGGAAATCGGCAGTCGCCTTTTCCTGTCCTCCCCTGTACCTATCACTTTCCTATTTCCTTTGTTACAACTTTCCTGTATCCTCCTCTCTTCTTCAGTTTTTTCCTCTTTTTCCTGGCGGCGAGGGTTAACCGTGTGTGACCAACTACCCTGAGTTGAGTCATATTAGGTTATAGTTGGGGTGTACAGCTGGCGTGGGCAGGACTTGCTTGTAAGTTCCTGTCCCGTCCCCTTGTTGGGCTCCATGGTGGGTGGCTGGCACCATGACTGAAAAACATTAATTATTTATGGCTCCCCCTTTTTCCAAACCAGATCGCTCTCTAAAAAGAGGGCGGAACGATGCAGACGATTTTTTTCAGAAAAGAAAGCTATCTTTCCCAAAATTTCATGTCCATAGCGAAACAGAAGGAAAACAAGCAAGACTGATATCCCCGTTCCTAGTAGCAAAGTGCCTTACAAACACCTTGGGCCTTGGGTACAAGGTATCCAAAATGGCCAGCGGTGACTTACTGCTCGAACTTCGTGACACTGTCCAACACTCTAAACTCTCAAACCTTGCGTCCATTGGGGAAATCCCAGTCTCTGTCACTTCACATCGATCTTTGAATACTGTCCGAGGCGTCATATCTGAAATCGACTTTATCCACCTCTCTGAGAAAGAAATGCTTGAAGGCCTTACTGACCAAGATGTCATAAATGTTCAACGCATAAAGATCCGGAAGGATAACAAGGAAATAGACACGAAGCACCTGATCCTCACTTTCAATACCAGCACACTGCCTGAAAGCATTGAAGCTTGTTACCTGAAAATAAATGTAAGACCATATATACCCAACCCACGAAGATGTTTTAACTGTCAGAGATTCGGCCATGGCTCACAGAGTTGTCGCGGCCGCAAAACTTGCGCAAAATGCTCGTCAAAGGAACACCAATCTGAAGAATGTGTTGCTACACCGCGGTGTGCAAACTGTGAAGGAGAACATGCTGCCTACTCCAGAGCTTGTCCTTCTTGGAAAAAAGAAAAAGAAATAATTACTCTCAAGACTACGGCAAACATTTCTTTCAAGGAAGCAAGAAGGCGATATGCTCAAACGAACACATTCTCTTTCAGTGCAAAAACAAACTTCGCTGATGTGGTGCGTGGGCGCGGCACACCACACCAGGCTTCGGCACCCGTCCAGGCCACACGCAGTGTGCCTGTGGCGGGGCCACCCGCGCCCCCGTGTGGAGTAGCTAGCGCTACTCCGCAAACCCCAAAGGAGGCAACGCAGACCCCCGGGTCGGCGGGCCTCAAGACCTCTTCCCACAGGTCGAGGTCAAACTCGAAAATCAACCTACCTCCTGCACGGTCGTCCAGCGCCTCCACAGAGGCGATGGACACGACCCCGGGCAGCCCCGCGCCGTCCACGTCGGACGGTCGGCGGAGCTCCCTGGATCGGTCAAAAAAAGACAGGCCCCGAGTCACGGGGCCATCGACAACTTAATCTACTTTTTCACCCTATAGAAGCACAAAATTAAGATGGCTTTCATAATACAATGGAACTGTAGAGGACTTCTAAACAACTACAGTGACATAAAAGACATACTAGGAGCGCACGCTCCTGTTGCCTTATGTCTTCAAGAGACAAATTTAGGTCCCAAAAAAAATAACTTTCTTAAGAATTATACTGTTTTCCGCCGCGATCGAGAGCAGGCGAGCAGGCTGTCGGGAGGCGTAGCCATCATAGTGAAAAACGGTGTCCCAGCTCGAGAGCTTAAACTAAAAACAAGACTCGAAGTTGTTGCGGTCAGTGTCGTCAGCCATAAAACAATTTCTATCTGTTCTGTATATATTCCTCCACACTTTACATTAACAGTCCACGATTTACAAGAACTTGTCAATGAACTTCCAGAACCGTATCTAGTAGTTGGGGACTTTAACGCTCACTCCCCTTTTTGGGGAAGCGAGCACTGTGACTCTAGGGGTCAAATAATTGAAGATTTTATCCTCACAAACAATGTATGTCTTTTAAATACAGGAAAAGCCACCTACTGCTCCCCTGCCTCGGGGAAAATGACCTTTTTAGATTTGTCTTTTAGCTCACCTTCTGTTTTTAATGATTTTAAATGGGATATCATTGATAACCCATATGGCAGTGACCACCTCCCTATACTAATCACTTTAACATCACCACCGGAAATAATCCCCACAAGGCCACGGCGCTGGAAGCTTCACCTCGCCGACTGGTCACTTTTTAGAGCAAAGGCAACTTTAGAAGATATAGTTTTAGGAAATCTTACCGTTGACGAGATAAACGAAAAGTTCACTAATTGTATCATAACTGCCGCACTCACAGCTATTCCTCAGTCGTCAGGAGTGGCGCGACAAAACCATAAAGTATGGTGGACAAAGGACTGTAAAGAAGCAAAAAAACAGCAAAATAGAGCGTGGGGTAAATTCCGTAGGTATCCGACACATGAAAATTTCCTAAATTTTAAAAAGGCAAAAGCTAAAGCTCGGTATGTCCGTCGCAGTGCCGAAAAAGCTTCATGGCAGAATTATGTTTCAAATATCAACAGTCAGATCCCATCTAAAAAAATGTGGGAGCAGGTTCGAAAAATAAACGGCAACTTTTCACCATTCACAATTCCTTTTTTAACAACACCCGGAACACAAACAAGCATACAGGAACAGGCAGACATATTGGGGGAACATTTCACTGCAGTTTTAAGTTCATCACACTACACGCAGGCCTTTTTAAAATACAAAAATACAGCTGAAAAACAGAGGCTCCCAATAACTGGAGGTGCAAATGAAAAATACAGTAGTCTAATTACCCTCCAAGAAATCAACACAGTACTGTCTGCCGGAAAAAAAACTGCTCCAGGACCCGACCATATACATTATGAAATGCTTGCACATCTTTCTGAGCCTGCCATAGAAGCACTTTTGAGATTCTTTAACACAGTTTGGATGTCAGGGAAAATACCTGAAGCCTGGAAGAAAGCTATTATTGTCCCGTTTCTTAAACCTAGTAAACCCCCAACCTCTCCTAGCAGTTATAGACCCATAGCCTTAACCAGTTGCCTCGCCAAATCCTTCGAAAGTGTCCTAAATATAAGACTAACCTTTGTTCTGCAATCCTGTGAACTGCTTGATATCCATCAATGTGGATTTAAAAAAGGATGCTCCACTACAGATCACCTAGTCCGTCTCGAAAATACAGTCAGAGAAGCTTTTATACACAAACAACACTGTCTTAGCGTCTTTTTTGATTTAGAGAAAGCATATGATACAACCTGGAGGTTCGGGATCCTCCAGGACTTAGCTGAGCTCGGCATCCGTGGCAGAATGCTGAACTCCATTAAAGACTTTTTGTCTAACCGCTCATTTAATGTCCGCCTAGGCTCGACCCTTTCGAGGGACTTCATTCAGGAAAATGGAGTTCCTCAAGGGTGCATTTTAAGCACAACTCTCTTCGTTGTAAAAATGAATTCTATTAGAAAAATAATCCCAAGGTCCATTATGTATTCAATGTATGTTGATGATCTTCAGATAGCGTGCACATCTTCCAATATATCCACATGCGAACGACAAGTACAGCTTACAATCAACAAAATGGCAACATGGGCAGACAAGAATGGTTTCCAGTTCTCACCACAGAAAACAGTGGCCTTACTTTTTTCACTGAAACGAGGCTTGCACACAAATCCAACATTACACCTCAACCAAACCGAGCTGCCTTTCAAAAAGGAACACAAATTTCTAGGCATCACCTTCGACAAAAAACTTACTTTCCTGCCTCACATCAATGCACTGAAAAAGAAGGCGTCGCTAGCACTGAACATACTGAAAGTCCTATCACGCAAACACTGGGGTTCTGATCGGGTATGTCTTCTACACATTTATCGCTCTGTAGTACGTTCCATTCTAGATTATGGTTGCATAGTGTATGGATCAGCAAGGCCATCGTTCTTGAAGCGACTGGATCCTGTGCACAATTTGGGATTGCGCCTTTCAACTGGTGCATACAGGACGTCACCAATAAAAAGCCTGTACGTAGAAACCAATGAACCACCACTTGCAGACCGAAGAACAACGCTCACATGCTCATACATTTTAAAGATCCGTTCCCAGCCTAAACACATCTGTTACCCACTCGTTACAAAGTGCCCATCCCGAACACTATTTACCAACAGACCCCTCGCAATCAGGCCACTTCTTCTCCGGTTTGAAGAGAAATGCCAAGAACTAGATATAATGGACACATTGCCTAATATTGCCCGCAAACGTGATCCACTCCCTCCTTGGTACTGCCTACCATCTGTGTGCGACTTCACATTAACACAATTTCAGAAGAAACATACACCGCATGAACAGATATTACAAGAGTATTTAGCACTAAACGAAAAATACGGAGAATACGAAGCATTTTACACCGATGGATCAAAATCGGCGCACTACGTGGGAAGTGCTGTAGTTCAGAATAATTGGGAAAAAATAGTACGGCTACCTGAGTGTACATCCATTTTCACCGCCGAGTGTTACGCAGTCTTGGTGGCTGTAGAAAAAATAATAAATGAGAACATTCAGAACAGTATCATTTACACTGATTCTCTGAGCATACTAACCTCACTTCACCATAGAAATGCAGTGACACCACTAATTGGTGATATCATACACAACATAAGAAGCGCCTCAATACAGGGACAAGACATAAAATTTTGCTGGGTTCCCAGCCACATTGGAATCGCTGGCAATGAGAAAGCAGATGAATGTGCAGGAAAAGCTCGAAACAAAGAAATAAAGAAAGTGTACATTCCCTACAAAGATGGTATGAAGTTGGTACAGTGGAAATTAAGAAATAAATGGCAGTCGCAATGGAATACCGAAAGAAATAATAAGCTACATTTAGTAAAACCCATTCTAGACGAATGGAAATCATGCTCACACCAAAAACGATTCATCGAAGTTATTTTATGCCGTCTCCGTATAGGACACACACATCTCACACACAACTTCCTGCTAACAAAGAAAGACAAACCTGTTTGCGAGCAATGCGGACATGAACTTACCGTAAACCACATACTACTATCATGCACAAAACTTGAATCATTAAGAAAAAAATATTTTGCTACATTTTACAAAGAACATATCCCATTTCATCCAGCGTTGATTTTAGCTGAATATGCACTCGTTAGTATACTTGATGTTTTTAGCTTTTTAAGGGAAGCCGGTCTTCTTCAAAACCTGTAATTTTCTGACCCTGTGCTTCTCTACTTAGAACGATACACCTCAGCCACTTTCTCAGTCCTGAGAGGGAGGCTGAGGTTTTTTATCTGAGTAGTTGGGGGCCTCGAGATCCTTGGCAAGCCAAGGATGTCCACGGAGGTCAACCAACTTTTAAAAGCTTCTACAAGCAGCCATTTCTAAAAAGTTTGTATTTAATCAGCCAGG
Organism: Amblyomma mixtum; assembly: GCF_055824585.1. Lineage (NCBI taxonomy): Eukaryota > Metazoa > Arthropoda > Arachnida > Ixodida > Ixodidae > Amblyomma > Amblyomma mixtum. Next base: position 162,735,643 of record NC_143012.1, read on the forward strand.
TAATAAAAATAACTTTTAGGCCCTTTACACCACCGTTTTTATCAACTTTGTTTTCACACTCTGCTCAAGCATATTTTTTTCCATACCTTGTTCTTGGCGCATGATAGCCTTAGCTGCTTATGCGCCAATAAACCCAACACAACACAACACAAACTCAATACAGGGACAAGACATAAAATTTTGCTGGGTTCCCAGTCACATTGGAATCACTGGCAATGAGAAGGCGGATGAATGTGCTGCAAAAGCTCGGAACAAAGAAATAAAGAAAGTGTACATTCCTTACAAAGATGGTATGAGGTTGGTGCAGTGCAAATTAAGGAATAAATGGCAGTCGCAATGGAACATCGAAAGAAATAATAAGCTACATTTAGTAAAACCCATCCTAGGCGAATGGAAATCATGCTCACACCAAAAACGATTCATCGAAGTTATTTTATGCCGTCTCCGTATTGGACACACTCATCTGACACACAACTTCCTGCTAACAAAGAAAGACAAACCTGTTTGCGAGCAATGCGGACATGAACTTACCGTAAACCACATACTGTTATCATGCACAAAACTTGAATCAGTAAGAAAAAAATATTTTGCTACATTTTACAAAGAACATATTCCATTTCATCCAGCGTTGATTTTAGCTGAACATGCACCCGTTAGTATGCTTGATGTTTTTAGCTTTTTAAAGGAAGCCGGTGTTCTTCAAAACCTGTAATGTTCTTACCCTGTGCTTCTCTACTTAAAACGATACACCTCAGCCCTTTCTCAGTCCTGAGAAGGAGGCTGAGGTTTTTATCTGAGTAGTTGGTGGCCTCGAGATCCTTGGCAAGCCAAGGATGTCCACAGAGGTTAACCAACTTTTAAAAGCTTCTGCATACAGCCATTTCTAAAAAGTTTGTATTTAATCAGCCAGGTAATAAAAATAACTTTTAGGCCCTTTACACCACCGTTTTTATACACTTTGTCTTCAAACTTTGCTCGAGCTAATTTTACTAAACCTTGTTCTTGGCGCATGATAGCCTTAGCCGCTTATGCGCCATTAAACACAACACAACACATAAACTTCAGCGCGAACAGACGACGCATACCGAAACGTTCGCACTTACAACGCTTTTCCGCCCTTAATTTCAATACGGAACGTCGAGCGTGGGCATGATAATGCACGTAGAGCATGCTGACCTTTTTTACGATTTCATTCGCGCGTATTAACTAATTAAGAGCGAATTTAAGCTTGGTAAATCCGCATTTCAAGCAGAGCGCCGTACACACGCATCTCGCCGAAAGACCCGGAAGTCGGAGTACCCAGCATGCGTTGCGGCTCGTTCAGATTGGACACCACCTATTCGTCGAAACGTCACAGTGCGCGAATTTCAAACTGGGCCAATTGTACTTTGGCTAGTAACCATGCAACCAATTGAAGGGATCGTATAGTGATGCTCCAAGTAAGTGGGACCGAGCTTAGTTAATTGCTTAATTGCCCAAATAGCCTAATTAACTTTTCTAGTCAGGCCATATAAATAAATAAAACCGAGTAGGAAATTTGTCGAGCTCGGGAGTCGAACCCCGGTCTTCGGCGTGCGAGACGAGCATGCTATCCACACCGCCATGCCAGCTTTTTTTTTTCTTCAACATGGTATTTATTACAGTGATGTAATGTTATATGTACATGAACTATATACAGGCCATTATGAAAACAGTGTTAAACAATACATATTGAAAGGACCATGCACTAGAAAAGGGGCAATGCAGAGCACATCACTAATAGTGAGTGCCACTCCGGTTCGTACTCAGTCTGGGCATACACGTCTCTTAGATGAACAACCATTCGACTGAAGTGATCCTTTGTAGACACAACAGGTTCACAGTGTCTGTCCATCATGCGGGGTTTCCAGAGGCTGTGCAGTCCAATCAGAAAGAACATGTCCAGGGGCTCATCAACCAATGGCAGCGCAGTGAGATAGCGAACAGAATGTGGAGTCAGATGAATTCTTTTTTTAAATGTGGGTTGCAGGATATCCCAGAAGAGTACTGCATCTTTGCAACTGATGAAACAATGCTCAATTGTTTCTGGTTCATCACAAAGGCGGCAATTAACGGTAGACACAAAAATGCCCTTTTTCTCTAACCGTGTTCTAACGGGCAACGTACCGGTGTGTAACTTAAAGAAAAAGGTCTTTGTACACGGCGAGACTGGCATCTTACGTACTCTTTTGAGTACGTCATGCCCCGGTAAACCAAAATACAGAGAGCGGTACATGGGCGTAGGGAAGAGCATACTAATCAAATCCTTATACAGCGTTTTCCTCGACACTAAAAAAAGGAACTCAGGAGAAAAACAAACAAGTAGGAAACGGACAGCCAAATACACCTCTTGCATTATGCCCCACAAACACGGACGGTCACAAACATTGGAAGACACAATGAGGTTGGGTAAAACATGAACTAAATTTGTTTGCAGGAATGAACGTACTATTGGGTGTGTAGTGTCACGGAAAAACATGAAACGTGACACTCTGTCGGACATACAGGTGAACTAGACCAAGGCCGCCAGCGCTTACAGGCCGAAAAAGGTTATCACGCCTCATGGATTCAAAAGACGAATCCCACACAAAAGTAGCGAAAACCCTGTGAAAACGCTGGATAGGAAGTCTTGCGCAATGAATAATTTGCAGTGCATAATATATTTTAGTGGCGAGAAACAGATTACAGTCGGTCGCCCTGCCAAAAATTGAGAGGCCATGGGGGACAAACGTTTGAGCATAGCGCTGAAGAGTTGACACGCGGTCTTTCCAATAATGTGCGCTATGCTTGTAGGCACTCAAAGGGACGCCAATGTACTTTGGTGGCCTGCATGTCCATGTTATACCAGCATATTCAGCAGGTGTCGTACCCCAGCTACCAAACCAAAGACCGCAACTCTTAGAGCGATTAATCCGACTTCCTGACACCGAACCAAAGTCCTCCGTTAAACGAATAACCTCATCGATGCTTGGCTTATCAGTACAAAAAAAACGCAAGGTCATCTGCATAAGGCAATACCTTCAGTTCGTGGCCCATTATTCGGAAACCATTGACAGCTCTACTGTTTATAACACTTATGCAAAGTGGCTCCAAGTATAATGCGAACAGGAGCGGAGACAGTGGGCACCCTTGTTTCACTTAAGACTGAATTGGGACTGGTTGCGAGAGACAGCCATTAACAATCAAGCGCGTGGTACAGGATTTGTAACAAAGGCGTATGCCAGTAGAAAGTATTGAACCGAGATTGACGTGATTTAAAAGTGCAAAAAGAAATGAATGGCACACTCGATCAAATGCCTTTGCCAGGTCAATTTGCAGCATTGCTAATTGTTCTTGAGCGTCACTGCAATACTGCAACACCGTACGCGCTACATGTAGGTTATATTGTATTGATCGTTCCCGCAAGCCACATCCCAGGTGAAAATCTTTCCCACCTCAACTGGTTTATGGAACAATTCCCAGCTGGTTCCAGTTGGAACCAACTGGAACCCCGTTGGTTCCAACTGGAACCAACTAGAAATTGTTCCATAAACCATTTGGGCTGGGAAAGATTTTCACCTGGGATGTTTGATGAGGCCCAATCAAAGTAGACATTGGAAGCTGCAGCCGATTTGACAGTGCTTTAGCAAAATTCTTATAATCTACATTAGAAAGCGCGATTAGTCTGTAGCCATCTACAAATCGAAGTTTTTCCTTATCCTCGGTTTTTGGTATAAAGACAATATGACTTTTCGTAAATGACTGAGGCAGAAATTCAACATCAATACTTGTCTCAAAATTTTGGAGCAGGACAGGGGCTAGAACGGATTTAAATGCCTTGTAAAATTCTCCTGAGAGGCCGTCAGGCCCCGGGGTTTTCGAAAGCGGCAATTGATCAATTTCATCTTGCAATTCACCCAAGCTTAAAGAGCCACTTATTGCCTTGCACTCATCCTCATTGAGTGGGTTAATCATGGACACCAATCGCGCTATATGGTCATCACCAGCAGTGCTAGACGTGGCAGCAAACAGAGAGCTAGAGTGGTTTTCAAACTCGGTAACTATGACATCTGTACTTGTGACCAGGGCACCACCACAGTAGAGCTCAGAAATTCGCTTGGCAGCCACGTGATGACGCTCATCTAGCAAGGCCTGTCTAGTAGGCTCCTCAGAGTGCAGAGCACGGTTGCTGCGGGATCGTACACGGGCCGCACGATAGCGTTCTGCATCAAACTTCTGAAGGTTGCACTTAACAGCACCAATTTCCTCTGTGTACAAACCAGGAGCCTCACATTCAAGCACATGCAGATTATAAAGACTCTGAAGTAACCTTTTCTACTCACCATGCTTAAGATAAGAGTTCACGGAGCCGATCTCAATAGCTATGCTACGAACTTCTAGCTTAAACATCTCCCAAGCTGCAAATAATGGGACATCCATGACCAAGCAAGATTCCAAAGCTGTCATCACTCGCTGCTGAAAATGCTCATCATTTAGAAGCTCGGAATTAAGCTTCCACAGTTCCCACTGCGGCTGAAATTTGGGACGGGCGCATTCTCCAATCCGCGCAATGACCATAGAATGATCTGAGAAAGAAACAGGCTTGACATCACATGAAATGTGCCGTTTAAAGAGATCTACGGAAACGTAAATGCGATCAAGGCGTGAATGTGAGGCTCCTCCGATGTATGTGAAGGCGGATGACAATCCGGCATCAATTAAACCTGCGTTTTCGGTAATAGACAATAATATACCAGAGCTCTTATCAGCGTTTTGGTTAGGACCTGTGCGATCGCGTGGGTCGCACACACAGTTGAAGTCACCCATGGAAACGACATAACGATCACATCCTAGGAGAGTTGCAATGTCATGAAAAAAAAAAACTGCTCGTTGCACCAGATTATTTGAAGCATACACATTGATAACCCTCCACGACTCGCTATGCAGTCGAAAGTCACAACATATCAGACGCCCTTCTATGTCAACCTGGCACTTAAAGTCAGAAATAGGTAGACTCTTCTTTAAGAAAAGAAAGCAACCTGCCGAAAGACCCACTGAGTGCGACACACAGACATTGTAATCTGTTAAGAAAGGTCGCAGGGCTATCTATGTATCCACTTCACTTTCTATCTTAGTTTCTTGAATAGCGACAATGCCTAGCCGATTGCCCCAAAGCAATCGGCGTAACTTTACCTGTTTCTGCCTTGAACGGAGTCCACATATGTTGAGTGTTGCGACAGTCAACTGCTGGTTACACGCCATGGTGGCTAACTTGAGCTTCAATCAGGCATCGACGATGTCTGGGGGCATCACTCCGGAAGGTGAGACCTCCCTAGAGTTGACGCCCTTTCTCCTTGATCTGGGGCGCCGAGGAGGTTTGTTATTCTTTGACTTTCGACGGCGGGACTTGTGCTTGGCGGGGACACTGTCCTCCTCAGAGGAGGCAGAACTCGGAGACACACCGCGCTTCGAGGCCACACTTAAAATTTGCTCATCGGCATCACAGTTGCCGTCGGGGAGTGAAGTGCCAGGTTGGCACTCTGTTACCTGTGTGGCACATCCGGCAGGAGCCTCAGAAGATGTAGCAGTGCAGACACTCGGCGCCGGAGCCACACCGTCGTCCGTGTCTTCTCTGGCCCACGCACAGCACAGGCACGTGCGCCAAGAGTGGCATCACTGACACTGCATATAGCTGAAGTCTGCTCCGCCAGGCATCGACGCTCATCATCTGCAGACAGCTGCTCCATCTGTGAAGGCTGGGTGGGCTCATGCTGCACAGCAGGAACGGGGCCAGACAGCGGGTTAGTAGTCGCTGAGTCAATGGGCGCAACGGCTGGCTGGCGTGCCACCAGCAGCATCCAAAACTTCTGTTGCGTCCATCAAGTGCTCCTGCAATGCGTCGTCCATGACACGGGTGCCCCCGCGTAGCTTATCAGCATACGACACTACGCACTCCTCTGTAGTATGGCGAAACGCCGACAATCATCACACCGAGGAGTGCGGCAATGACGGCGTATATGGCCAACCTTGTGGCAACGGAGACACAGTGGTGGCCTTCCTGGCACTAAAACCAGACATTGTACACCGCAAATTGACAAAATGTGAGGCACGTCGTTGACAGTGACGCCATCAGCAAGAGTCAAGGTAACGTCTCGATTCAAGGTGCGCATGCCCTCCATTTCTGGAACCCTCCAGTGCTCCACTGTGATGGACGTAATCGTTCCGCAAGCGCGAAGGGCGTCCCGAATGTAAAAATCTTCAAGATGTTTTGGGAGCCAAAGTATCTTGAGCTTTACTGTCTTCGGTTCCGGGTCAATCACTAGACATTGTGGGTTTTTTGCGCAAAAGACACGACACAGAAGAAACGAGGTAGACAGGACAAGCGCTAGACAACGGCGGTTTTTCACTTGTAACTCCTGAGTGCTCACGAGCTTAGCTTTCGCTAACGTTGTCTTGTATGTTATCATCCAGACGTGAGACATCTGAAACTGTCCGATAGAGCTGATGTCACAGAGGTCAATGACACCCCGTAAGGAACTCTAAAGTCCTGGGCACGATAGGGACGGCCAGCAGGGTCCGCATGCAGAAATACGGAGTTAAAAATGGCTGTGGCTCAACTTGGTTAAGCCGGGAAATCGCGAAAGCAATGCCCATGGCTACGCCCTCGCTCACATGATAGTCGTGCTGTTGTGGTGCTTGTGTGAAACTTGTTGTATACCTTGGTGCTGCTGTGGTGATCACTTGGCTATTCTATGTACAACTATTAGTGAAACTATAATCGCTGCGCTGTGAGGATATACTTGGTTGCTGGTGATGTTAATGCAGACTGTAGAACTGCTGTTCCTGCACTGGCTACAACGGCAAGCTTGGCACTCATGGTAAGTGTCCTGGTAAATCCAAGTTGAAAGGCGAAAGCCTGAGTGCTGCATTCTGCTACGCGATTGTTCACTGCACATTTTGTTGGTACATTAATTAACTGCTAATTAATGGCGCTTAAGCTTCGCCTTTAGGAGTGGAACGCGACAGCGTGTTGTAGCGCTGCCACGGAGTCCAAAGAACGCCACCACCTGTTCGGCGCGGTGCGTTGCCCTTCGAACGCAACGCTTTTTGAGGAAAGGAAATTGTAATTCTCTGTCATCTCGGTGGACACCTGAGCCGCACCGTACAGGAAGGGAGGAAGTGTGAGTGAAAGAAGAAAGAGGGGCCGTAATGAACAAAATGAAAATTGTATTTGAGGAAAGGAAATTACTCATTAACTGTCTCACATATCTCAGTAGACACTAGTCGAAAATTGTATTTGAGGAAAGGAAGTTGCGCAGTAACTGTCTCACATATTTCGGTGGACACCTGTCAAATTTCGCGCGCGGTGAGTCACGACAACTTGGGTCAACTGAAACGCGGACAAATACGCCTTGCTTGTTGGTAAATTGGTTTTTGAGGAAAGGAAATGTATCTGTCTCTCATATCTCGGTGGACACCTAAACCTCGCCGTAACGGGAAGGGAGGAAGGTGGGAGTGAACGAAGACACCGTATTCACTAGACGCACCTTTGTTCATTCCAAACCATCGAGCTGGCATGGCGGAGTGGTAGCGTGCTCGACTCGCACTCCGGAGACCGGGGTTCGATTCCCAAGCTCGGCAAGCTCGGGAATCGAACCCCGGTATTCGGAGTGCGAGACGAGCATGCTATCCACTCCGCCATGCCAGCTCGATGGTTTGGAATGAACAAAGGCACGTCTAGTGAATACGGTGTCTTCGCTCACTGCCATCCTCCTCCCGTCCCTTCCGGCGAGGTTTAGGTGTCCACCGAGATATGAGAGAGAAATACATTTCCTTTCCTCAAAAACCAATTTACCGACGAGCGAGGCGTAGAACCGAATGGGCGATGGCGTTCTATGGACTCCCTGGCAGCGTTGCAAGACGCTCTCGCGTTCCACTCTTAGAGCGAAGCTTAACATCTTAACCACACATCAGTGACCACACTTTAGGTCAAAAAAGTGCAACCCCCCCCCCCCCTCCTGAATTTTGATGGGTGTCCACCGAGATATGTGAGACAGTTACTGCGTAATTTTCTTCCCTCAAATACAATTTTCATTTTCTTCATTACGGGCCATCTTCGTCTTTCTTCTTTCACTCCCACTTCCTCCATTCCTCTACGGTGCGGTTCAGGTGTCCACCGAGATGACAGAGATTTACTGCGCCATTTCCTTTCCTCAAAAACCGTTGCGTTGAAACGGCAAGGCATCGCGCCGAACGGGTGGTGGCGTTCCGTGGACTCCCTGGCAGCGCTACAACACGCTGTCGCGTTCCACTCCTAAAGGCGAAGCTTAAGATTAAGCTTAATTAGCAGCTAATTAGTATTCAGGCATTAATCAGTAATTAACCATTAATTAGTTATTTGTCATCACTTAGTAATTAGTACTCAATTACATGTGACGCCACCAGTGCCACAGAAGCACTGAAAGTGGTGCGGAAAACGCTTTCGCCTCTACGCACTTTAGACATTCAAAGTGCCCCCTGAATTTTTATTTATTTATCTGGTCTGACTAGAAAGGATTGACTAATTGGTTAAGTAGGGAATTAAACTCAAACTTACTTGGAGCATCACTAAACGATCCCTTTAATTGGTTGCATGGTTAGTAGTTTTGATTGTAAAACATTTTATTCGCCGGGAAGAGCTTGGCAAGAGGTCGCGTTAAGTGGTCGAGAGTACATAGCCCTCGACGACTTTGTCAGCCCACTCCACCGCCAAAACTTGCGTTCTGGGGTCAGAGCTAGCCAGCACGGTCTCCCACCGCTCGAGAGAAGGAGCTGTAACTAGATCACCCGGAGGTGGCTCTATTTTGCAGTCCCACAGGATGTGATCGTAGGTAGCACGGTGGCCACAGTGTTTGCAGTTTGGGTTGTAAAGATCTGGATAAATGTGCGCGAGGAGTGATGGGGTGCGTATCGATCTCGTCTGTAGACGACGCCACGTAACCTCTTGTTCTTTAGTAAGTCTTTTGTCTGGAGGGGGGAAAATTCTCCTCTCTAGTTTAAAATGATTGGTGAGATCATGATATGTGATCATGGAGTCCTTCGTGAAATTCAGGGAGCCAGACTCATCCACTGCCCTGTCGACGAAACCTAGAATGGTTAGTAGCCAAAGTACAATTGGCCCCGTTTGAAATTCGCGCACTGTGACGTCACGACCGTTTCGACCAATTGAGGCATTAAAGGCTTCCGCCTTAAAAGCGCGCTTGGATCGCGGAGGCCACGCCGTGGTGGCACCGCCGCGGCTTGCGACGGCGCGAGTCGGTCGCCCTTGATGATGATAACTTTTATTTCCACCGATGAAGGAGGCCCCCTACTCCCCGTCCCTGGCACGCAGGCCTAGGGGACGGGGGACGGGACCTCCGCGACTAAAGACTGGCGAAGATACATTGGTTCTTCGCGGCTTCAGCCGCCAGGCGGACAGCTCGTTTCTGGTCGGCGGGGACCTCGCTTCGCAGAAGGGCCTCCCAGGCTGCTCTACTCTTAATATTGTCCGCAGCACCCGGGGATCCGGGGCATTGCCAAATTATATGATCGAGGGTCCCCCTCGCTCCGCAGGTCTTACATTTGTCATCTTTTTTATCCTCTAACGTGGTTTGAAATAACCAGACGGGGTTAACGAAATTTCCGGCCTGTAATCGTCGCCAGGCGATGGCCTCTGTAATGGTTAAGTTTGGATCTGGTGGTGGCATTAGACGCCTGCCTAACCTGTAGTGCACGGCGATTTCCGCGTACGTTTGCAAACGTTCGTCCATCCCCTGGGGGTCGGGTGGCTCTACAGTTACCCGGAAGTAGAGATCTCGGGCTAACATGTGGGCCGCCTCGTTACCGGGGAAGGATGTGTGTGCTGGGACCCAAATTAAGGTGATCTTGCGATCAATTTTGGCTGCGGACAGAATTCGAGCCGTTTCTGCGAGACCCTGCTCTTTCCGATGTTGCAGATTGCTGTTTTGCTGTCACTAAGAATCAAACTAGCCTTGGTTCCGGCGCAAGCAAGCGCTATTGCGTCGGTCGCCCTTCTCTTCGGCGTGACGCCACAAAGCACCTGTTGCGCTCCTAGCGGAGAGCGCAGGCGTTAGGCGCCGGTGGTGGTGGCACCGCCGCGCCACGCCAAAGGCTGAAAGTGCAAGTAGTAAAGCTTTCGCTTTAAAAACCAGCTTACCAGCAAGCAGACGGGGAAGAACAGTACGGTAAGTATTACTGGCAGCAGAAGCCGCAACAGTACCTCGGCCTAGGGCCGATTTATCCATTTCTGCGGAGAGCATCAAAAACGTGACTGTTCGGAACGCCGTCTTCGTCTTTCTCCGCATTGCCAGCTCGATGCTTTGGAATGAACAAAGGCGCGTCTAGTGAATACGGTGTCTTCGCTCACTCCCATCCTCCTCTCTTCCCTTCCGGCGAGGTTTAGGTGTCCACCGAGATATGAGAGACAGATACCTTTCGTTTCCTCAAAAACCAATTTAGCGACGAGTGAGGCGTAGAACCGAATGGGCGACGGCGTTCTATGGACTCCCTGGGAGCGTTGCAAGACGGTGTCGCGTTCCAGTCTTAGAGCCGAAGCTTAACATCTTAACCACACACCAGTGACCACACTTTAGGCCAAAAAAGTGCCCCCCTGAATTTTGACGGGTGTCCACCGAGATATGTGAGACAGTCACTCCGTAATTTCCTTTCCTCAAATACAATTTTCCTTTTCTTCATTACGGGCCCTCTTTGTCTTCTTTCACTCCCACTTCCTCCCTTCCTGTACGGTGCGGTTCAGGTGTCCACCGAGATGACAGAGAATTACTGCGCCATTTCCTTTCCTAAAAAAAGCGTTGCGTTCAAAGGGCAAGGCATCGCGCCGAACGGGTGGTGGCGTCCCGTGGACTGCCTGGCGGCGCTACAACACGGTGTCGCGTTCCACTCCTAAAGGCGAACCTTAAGCGTCATAAATTAGCAATTAATTAGTATTCAGGTGTTCACTAGTAATTAACCATTAATTAGTGATCGGTCATCACTTAGTAATTAGTACTCAATTACTTGTGACGCCACCAGTGCCACAGAAGCAGCGAAAGTGGTGCGGAAAACGCTTCCGCCTTTACGCACTTTAGACAGTCACAGTGCCCCCCAAATTTTTGTGAGAAGATGCTGCGTGGCGCGAATTTCGGGATGGGACAGGCCGCGGAGGGCGTGAGGAGAAGACGTCGAAAGTCTGAAGGGACCAAAGGGCGCGCAGTGCCGGCCGAAATGTCGCAGGTGATGGGGACGGGGCAGGAAGGGAGGAGAATTTCACGGAGAACCAGCGAGCCAGGGTCCTTGCGAAGGTCCATAACTTCCAAGTCATGTTGCTATGCTTTTGCGAGGACGGCAAAGTCGATGTTCGGTGATGGAGCAGCAGAGGCGAGGGAAGCAGTAACACGCGACAGAGCTTCCGCCGGGGCATTGTCAAAACCCTGCACATGTCTGATGTCGGTCGTGATTCTGCCACGTACAAAAGGTGGCGAATTTCACGAGGCGAGAATTTACCGCTCCCCGATCTGATGGCAAAAATGAGTGGTTTTTGGTCGGTGACGATATGGAACTGCCGACCTTCTAGGAGGTGCTAGAAATGGCGCACGGACACGTACACGTGCCGTCAAAAGTTAATGGAAGGCAATATTCACGAAAAAAAATTAATCATTGGCCCCCTAATTAATGCATCTTTGAATACATATGTCCAGCCTAATTGTGATTTGTGCACTGTGCACCAACAAGCATAGACCATTATGCTTTAGATTTGAAGAAATTAAATTTTTTTTGACGTAGTCGCCTTCCATTTACTTTGGACGGTGAGTGTACATGGCAAGAAGTTCACGGCCGAAAGTACTGTAGCGACTTTTGGCAGCGGAAAACTTGCGGTGGAAAAAAGATAGAGGGCTCCAAGCACCATCCACGAGCTGGTGTAGGACGGCTCCAATGCCGGAGTCGGAGGCGTCGGTCATGAGGCGTAGGGAAACCCTGATCTGAGCTAGTTGGTACATCTTCACAACTTCACCAGCGCTGCGACGCTTCGGCGGCAGGTGCTGCTCCTGCTGCGTAAGGCCGTTGCTGCTGCTACAGGTCCACCCACATAGGCACGGAGTTTTTAATCTGGCTGGGGGGGGGGGGGTCAATTACCACCCTCTCTTTTTATCACTCCTTCTTTGAAACTAACCAAAGCCCTTGCTCTTTTGGCAAACTGTAGCAGGTCCAACAAAACCAAAAGTTCAGGTCAAGCAAGTAAATGAATTTGTGAAACAAATTTTTGCTAACAGCACCTATGCAAGAAAGCATGAAGTGAAAGAAAAACAGTGTCAGCTGTGAAGAGTGCTTTCCTGAACTTTAGAAGTTGAGCAGACCGGGGAGTTCTCTGAAAACCACTGTTGAACAGCCTGCACCTAAAAAGAAATGTACACAGCGAATCCATCGGCAACGGCTTACAATAGCTTACCAAAAAAGTCAAGGAGGCCTGCCTGCCAAGGGGCTACTTCCTTGCAATGTCATACAAGCGGCACACAAACAGACCAGTACCACCAAGTAGATTTCCTCAGTGCCGTAGCTATCAATCATAGTGAAACAAAAGCTTGGCAAGTTCAACAAGTCCATGCAGTAACGCATCTGGATTTTCATGCCTCCCTCAGCTCCTTTATTTTTTCTCTGGCTTCATAACCAACTGCAGACCTAACGCAAAACACAGCACTTGCATAATCTTTAGCAACTAGGCATATACAAGTGCAAACAGCAAATGAAATAGCTCAGAGTAGCCCTGCTCAAATAAACAGAAATCAGGCAATTGTAGTTAACTGACAAAGTATATTCTTCCATATTTTCATAAAGACCTGGAACAAAAGAAGCCACCGACAATATATTTCTTGAGTTGTTGGTTTGCTTTGCTTATGCATGCGGTCACTGAATTCCATGAAACCAATAAAATTTCCGCTACAAAATTACTTGTAAATTGGGGGGGGGGGGGGTTTAATGTCGACAAACGACACATATGGGCAACGAGGGACGCCGTAGCGGAGGGCTGCGGGTTAACTTGGACGACTAGGGGTTCTTTAACGCGCGCTTACTTAAGGCATCGCACAGGCGCTTTTGTATTTCGACTTTAACGACATACGGCCGCCGCGGCCGGCGTCAAATAACTAGCGGTCTTGAGATCGGCAGCCAAACGCAAAGCCACACAAGCCACCACGACGGGTTTCATAATCACTTCATGATTATGGATACTTCACATTCTATTCCGCCACTGTGAGCACAACCAAAGCTGTCTTAACACGAATGTCACTGATTCTATTCCGCCACTATATTTCATTTCATTTCATTTGATTACCTTAAAGACCCCTCGCGGGGTATTATATAAGGGGTGGGATTAGCAGAAAAGGCACAAGACATGTGATCATGAACAAAAAATGTTGTTTAGGTTGCTTGCAAATGATGAAGGACAGGTGATGTCGACGATATGCTGGGGAAGGCCATTCCAATCTTTAGCTGCACGTGGGAAGAAGGAGGCTGAAAAAGTAACAGTTCGGGCACGTGGGCGAAAAACTTGAAGCGTGTGGCTAGTGCGGTGAGAAATGTATGATGCTGGCGTGATATAAGGGGCACGGTTAAGTGATGAGTAAAAGAACTTGTGGTACAGTGATAGCGTGGCTATGCGACGATGAACGGAAAGAGTCGATAGTGCTGATTTGGTTTTTAAGGCTGAAACACTGACGTCGTAAGAGTAAGAAGAATGAATGAACCTTGTAGCGCGGTTTTGAACGGCTTCTAGATCGTTTACGAGGTTAATATGATGCGGGTCCCATATGGCGGATGCATATTCAAGTTTAGGTCTAATGAGTGACTTGTAGGCGAGCAATTTCACGTGATGTGAGGTGAGGCGAAGGTGACGTTTAAGAAATCCCAGAGTTTTGTTAGCCGATGATATCACGTTAGCAACATGTGCATTCCATGTTAGGTCATTGGATAATGTGACGCCTAAGTATTTGAAAGATGATACAGATTCTACGGACTCGTTAGCGATTTTGTATTGGAAGGCATGACTCTTTTTGCGACGGGTGATGGAAAGAAGCTTGCATTTGCTAGGGTTGAGGGTCATAAGCCAATCTGCGCACCACTGTTCAATTAAAGCCTTGTGGGACGCCGGATGTTACAGGGAGAGGGGTTGGAAGACTGGTTATTTACAATGACTGACTGAAAGCGATTTCTTAAGAAGGCCTTGGTCCAGTTTAGCACGTTAGGATGAAGGTTTAGAATAGAAAGCTTTTTTATTAAACGTTGATGTGGAACTTTATCAAATGCTTTAGCGTAATCCAGAAAGATGGCGTCAACTTGAAGGTTAGCGTCCAGGTCAGCATGTAAGTCGTTGAGGAACATGGCTAGTTGTGTTTCGCATGAATACCCCTTGCGGAAACCGTGCTGGGATGGATGGAAGAAATTGTTAGCGTCAAAGAAGTCCATTACCTGAGAGTATATGACATGTTCCATGATCTTGCAGGGGACGCTAGTTAAAGAAATAGGACGGTAATTCAGAGGGGAATTTTTGTCACCTGATTTGTAGAGTGGAACGACCTTCCCAACTTTCCAGTTTTCCGGAATGAGACCTGTAGAGAGTGATTGCGAAAACAATAATTCAAGATACACTGTACTAATACATTTCGTGTTTTTTAGTAGTTTAGTGTTTATCTCGTCGATGCCGGCTGACAAGGAAAGTTTCATTTTCTCAATTAAAGACGAGATGCCAGTTGAAGAAAAAGTTATTGCGTCCATCGGTGAGGTGGCATTAGTAGAAGGTATTCTTGGAGGCGGGTTGCGCTCCTCGGTGAAAACTGACGAGAACGCCGTATTGAAGATGTTAGCGCATTCTGTGTCGGAGGCTTGAATACCGGATGCATGAGTGAGAGTGATTGAGTTTGATGGTGCGGGATTGATGACGCGCCAAAAGTTTTTGGGGTTGTCGCATAGCATGCGCGGTAGGTCGCTGTTAAAAAATGAGTGTTTAGAATTGGTGACGGAAGTCAAGTATTCTTTTTCGGCTGAAAAGTATTTCTCCCACGCTTCGGAATTTCTTTTAAATTTGGCAGCGCGAAAAAGCCGCTTCTTTTTATTCTCCAGTCTTTTTAGTGTCTTAGAAAACCAGGGTTTAGAGCGATTTTCACGAAAAGTTATTCTAGGGATAAATTTTTGAGTTAGTTCATGAAGTTTATCTTTAAATATTAGCCAATTCTCGTTAACAGATCTCTGGTTATAACCGGCTTCGAAGAGTGGGAGAAAAGTGCTCAGTTCATGATTAATGGCATTGTAGTTACCCTTGTCATACAGGGTGATTGTTTTCTTTTGTGTTTCATGGCGCTCGGTGCGGATGGAAAAATCTGCGTGGTCGCTATTGGGCTCTAAGTATGTAAAGGATGACAAACTGTCAGGATGAGAGCTTAGTATTAAGTCTAAAATGTTGCTCGAATTGCCTGCGATGCGTGTTGAGCTGGTTAATAGTTGGTAAAGATTAAAGTTCAAACAAACATCTAGAAAATCCCTTGATTCTGCACTGATTGGCTGTGAATGAGAACGGTTGAGCCAGTTTATTCCTGGATAATTAAAATCACCAAACAGAAGAATATGCGCGTTCGGATAAGATATCTTGAGCTGGTTTAGCATATTGTTGAGTTCACGAGAAAAGTTTGGGCTAGCATGCGGAGGCCTATAACACACGCCGATTATGACTGAATGCGGTGAAGTACGGCACAAAAGCCACAGTATCTCTAAGTTAGATGGGAGACGAATGGGTGAACAAGATAATTCTGGTCCAGCAGCGATCAGCACGCCACCCCCTCGAGAATCTGTGCGGTCCTTCTGATAAACAGAAAAATTCGGCAAATCGGCAATAACTTCAGCATCAGTGATATCATTAGTAAGCCAGGTTTCAGTTAATAACAGCATACTGCTGTTAGATGATGTGACTAAGCTAGACACGCGTTCTCGTTTAGGCATAAGACTGCGAATATTAGTGTAGGTTACAGAGAACGAAAGATGATTACTTGGTAAAGTGCGGGGACGGGTATTGATTACATTTGGGGGAGGTGACCGCTATGGTATCTCTTTAACCATCTGCGATGAGATATCGTACATGTAACGCTTAGTGCCAATGTGCAATGTCTTGTAGCGAAGTGAAAATTTAGCTTTTTTTGCATTGGCGAATGCTACAATGTGGCTACGCGCGGTTTGGACAGAACGAGAGAAGTCTTCGCCGATGCTGTAGCATGTGTTCTTTAGTTTCCGGGCATTTGAAAGAATATTGTCTTTAGTTTTGTAGGACGTGAATTGGGTTATTATTGGGCGGCAGCGGTCGTCAGAGTGGCGTCCAAGGAGATGTGCGCGTTCTATTTCTTTAGGGTCTATGGATATGTTAAGGCGATCCTGGCAGTGACGAATGATGATTTCTTCAGCCTCAGCATATGTTTCGGTCGCATTAGTGTCTTCAAGGCCATAAAATATTAGATTATTCCGTCGCGATCGATTTTCGGCGTCGTCTAGGCGTGTTTCTAGTGCAGAGACTAAGCTGGCTGTCTGGGCGGCGTTAGTTCGGACAGTATCAAGGTCTGTTTGTAAGGTTTTTAGGGTTTGGTAGTGGTTCTCGAGATCAGTCATTCTTTCGTTCAGATTGGAGATGGTTTGGTTTGTCGTTAGTAGTTGGTTTTTTAGTTCACCCACATCGGCGATAAGCACAACCAAAGCTTTTTTAACACGACGAGTGTCAATGGTAGTAAGAACAAAGTTGTCCGCAAAAATAAAATCCTACCAGGATGCAATGCAGCAGGCTTCAATGTGTAGAAAAATTTAGCGCCTTTCCTACCTGTGTTTAGCAAAACTTGGTCGCTTCGAAGCTGTGTCACAAATGATGACACTTAATTTTTCTAGGATCCCAATATATGGACGACTTTCGTACGAAAGCAGCTCATAGAGGATGTTAAATATTGGAGAGAAACATAGCGGCACCCACTTAAGGTAAGCTCAAACGTTTGGAAACGCCCTGTTTTCGTACATCGAACCTCACAGTTTAGTATAAAAACACCGGCTGACACAGCTTTGTGATTGGCAAACCAAAGGAGCGACACACTAGCCGATGGTTGAATCAGGCGCATTGGCGGCTTGGCCGCAGTAAAGTTGATTCTTTGAACACAGATGAAAAATTAAAGGTGACTTACTTTTCGGAAAACGAGGTGTACATTTCAGCGCAGTTCTGGCAGTAAAATAAATCGAGGGAAAACTGCAAACAGTGGCGTGAAGCGCCTACTAGCGTGAGACAAAGTAGGCAGAGAAACGTCGCGAGCGTTCGCGCGCGTAGCAAGCAACCGCTAGCGACTGCAATGTCAAATGGCCAGAGGAAGTACTACATTCCAAAAATGCAAAAGAAGAAAAGCAACAACATAACAACAATAAAGAAATTGCATCTCATACTTTCATTTAACGCTAAGCACTTACAAATTGCAAAAACATTTATTTTTGCTTGAAACAGCCGCCGCGATAGCTCAGTGGTTATGGTGCTCGGCTACTAACCCGAAAGACGCGGGTTCGATCGCGGCCGCGGCGGTTGAATTTCTTTGGAGGAAAAATTCTAGAGGCCCGTGTACTGTGCGATGTCAGTGCACGTTAAAGAACCCCAGGTGGTCGAAATTTCCGGAGCCCTCCACTACGGTGTCTCTCATAGCCTTAGTTGCTTTGGGACGTCAAACCCCATAAACCAACCATAAACCAACCTATTTTTGCTTGAAACGGTTAAATTCAAGCAGACAGACTGTAGACTGTATCGCCACCGAGTGGAGCGACACCAAGCAGCAAGCTGAGGTGTTCAGGACGCGAATGGAAGAATGCGCGCGAGCCGCGAGCAAATTGCACCAACATGGAGAAGGCAGCATGGAAGAAAGCGGCGATGGCGCGACGGCAACATTCACTGCTCGTGGGCAGCCGAGGCCGAAGAGGCGTTCGCAACAGGAAACAGTTTTCGTGATTGGCGTAAATTTAGTCAGGCCTTACAGGTGGTGGGCTAGTTGTGCTCGATGTGAACCGTGATTAACGTGATTTTGGACTGCATACGAGAAAACGCGCTGTCACAGATTGAGCACAAAGCGCGGTCTTTGCACCGGTGCGCCTGCTCTTGAAAAAGTCAAGTGCAAATACAGGTGTAGCGCACAGTCATCTAATAGTTTATGTGCCATATTGCATGTTTCATTCACTGGTTGGAATAAAACATGTGAAAATTGAAAACGGTTGCCATAATCTATATAATGTTTAATCCACGGTAGCAGCTTTCTGCCAATCGCCTGAACGTATAGGCCCGTCTCCTTAACATGGTCTTGAGTTTAAGTAAGGCTTTTTGACGGGCTAGTTGGTACATATTCATACTTGATAGGAAATACGTTCACAGGAAAAAGGATAAAGACGACAGGAAAGAAGCGCAACTTTCAACTTTAATGACGACAAAAGAAGCCAGGCGCACTTATATATCCTCTGATAACCAGAGATGAGCTGCGTGACGGAGCGTGAACCCAACAATCAAACAAAACAAAGAGCAAAAAGGCATATCTAAGTGAGATTATAACAAACTAAAAAATGTGAACGTATCAAACACGTGCCGAGGTATGGTAAAATAGGGGCATTCATATCAGCTGAGAACAATGCAGAACAACATGAGAAAACAGAGCTCTATGAAAGATGGCACTGAAAAAGAAGGGCATAACACCATATAAATATGCCTAACAACATGGCGAGATTTATAACAAAAAAAAAGAAACAAGTGAAAGATGGGGATAAGAACCGTGTAAAGGGCGGCAAATAAAATAGCCCATTAAAAGAAAAGCGAACGGGTTAAGAGTCTAGATGTCACCATCTAAAAAGGTAAGTTCATTCCTAGAAAGGTTAATAGAAGGCGTGCTAACACACTTGCCTTTCCTTATGTCAATGAAAAAGGCATCAATTACTTCTCTGTCGGTCTTGTCCTGAGCCTTAGGGCCGTTTCACATGCATGCGATTCTCGCCTGCGACGCTGCGAATTCTTTCGGTCTGCGACTGGGGAGGGCCGTCGGTCTAGCCGCACACGGCCTGCGACCAAGTTCCGTCCGGTTGGAATCCAGTCGCAGCGTCGGTGTGTTCGCTCTGCGACTGACCAATGGGCAGCGCCGAGACGGCACGTGACGTGACGTCACGCGGGAGCAGCTGCCGCGGCCACGGCCGGTCTCCAGGCGCGCGAGCGAGAGCGCACGTGCGTCGAGACCGGCCGCGGCAACAGCTCGCACGTGACGTGACGTCACGCGCCGTCTCGGCGTGGGGTCACGTGGGAGCTGTTCCCGCGGCGTAAGCAAAACTGTTTATTTTAATCAAAAAATACGAAATATTGCCTTGCATCTAAAAACACGCTGATCATAACATCGTCAACACATTCTGTGCAGCGTTTCTGTCGCGTTTAATCGTGGGTTGCCTATGCGAACATCGAGCAACCTTGCGTGTCCCTCCGACCGAATTCGCTGGGTACGCGTTGCATGTGAAAGCACTGTGCGAAAATCGCACTGCGGCGTCACCGACTAGGCCGACTATTTTCGTTCTAGTCGCAGCATGTGAAACGGCCCTTAGCTAGAAACTTAGTTTCATTAAACTTGGAGTAGCAGTTTTGGCAACTGCTGCAGTGTAACGGAAGGTTACCTGCAGATTTGTTCTTCAGGGTGACGTTGTGCCTGCGGGCGCGCTCATTGAAACATTTCTCGGTTTGACCCACATGCACTTTGCCACAAGTCAAGGGGATCTCGTACACAACATTGGCAGTGCATTGTGTGTACAGGGTTTTACGCTTGATATTACAGGCATTCTTAACACGCTTCTTGGTCACGATCGGACGTAATTTCGCCAGTTTGCAAGGAGCCGAAAAAACCAGCTTAACCCCTTGACGAGACGCAACTTTCTTCAAATTGCGTGAAAGACCATGCAGGTACGGCATAACCTGCACAGGTTTCTGTTCTGTCTGATGTTTAGGATGGTTCGATTTTTAAAATTTTTGCAAAATGCTTTCAGACATGTTGGAGACCAGATGTGCATGATAACCTGCAGAGGAAATTCGGTCGATCTGGCACTGGAAACTTTCACCTATCTTGTGGGCGCAGGATTTTTCTAATGCAGATTGCATGCAAAGAGATACTATGGCACGCTTTACCTGCTTGGAGTGGGCACTATCACAGCGCAAAAGTGACTTCTTTGAGCGCGACTGATAAGCCCAACACATGTGAGCATTTGTAAAATTAAGCTGTAGGTCAAGAAACTGGAGTCGATCATGATCTGCACGTTCATGCGTAAATTTCAGACCCCTCGATGAAGAACAGAGGATAGTGAGAGTTTGGTTTACAAGTGTATCTGCAGCACAGTGTGTAGGTACGTTAAGAAGGACAAGATATAATAATAATAATAATAATAATAATAAATTATTTATTTCACTCATGAAGTGAGGGAGTGCGGGAAAAAAAGCTGAAAATTCAGCTTGACTAGTTCCCAGCTCCCCAGAGTACAAAAAATTCAGGAAACAAAAAAGAGAGGCGAAGAAAAAAATAAAATAAAATAATGGCAGAGCGGCATAAGAACAGCACAAATCAAAATACAGAAATGTTTTGTTTACAAATTCAGATCGGCTTGTACAAGGAAAATAAACAAAAGAATTCTAATTGAACTGTACGAGACACCGGTGATAAGCGAAAGTACATGCCGGAAAAAGCCCGAATATGAAAATTATATATGAAATATATGAATATGAAAAGACGTATATGAAAATACGTGCTATCCCTGTGTCCTTCAGCTAGCTTCAAGGCGCTGGTCAAATGACGCCAGGAAAAGTTCTTATACGACCGGTGCGACTGGCGAACCTATACAAATTCCAGCCTTTTGCAAGTAAAACTCATCCCGGAAGGAAATAACAGTGGAATCGAAATAAAACATTAGGAGGTCCAGAAATTTTTCAGTACTGACACCAGCGGAATTCTGAGACCTGACTTCGCCATATTCTTCTAAATGTTCACGGACAGCATCAAACAAACCGTCGTGAGGCAGAAAGTAAAATAAGTCCTCAACGTCAATTGAAAAACCAGTAGTGGCCGATAACTTGCCTCCTTACAGTACCTGCACCACTTCCTTTGAGCTTCGAACGCGGTAAGGGTCACCACCAGCTATTCTGTCCAGTTGGTGCCGAAGGAAGTCACCCACAACTTTTCGCCATGTATCTCTTTCGGACACAATGGCACGTAGTGGGCAGGCAGGCTTATGCATTTTTCCTGAAACGAATATTTCAAGGCATCCGGTCTCAGCCCCTTTGACTGTCTTTCCTATAGATTCCAGGTTCATCCCTGCAAGCGTTTGAGTGCGGCACGTTTCTGTTTGGAAGGATTGAAGTCGACTGGTCTAAATTTCTTCTTGATCCCTTCAGTGGCTTTTTTCCTTGAAGATATCATTGGGCATGACAAGAAAACCACCTTCTTTGTCCCCCGCCGCGGTGGCCCAGTGGTTACGGCGCTCGGCTGCTGACCCGAAAGAGGCGGGTTCGATCCCGGCCGCGGCGGCCGAATTTCGATGAAGGCGAAATTCTAGAGGCCCGTGTGCTGTGCGATGTCAGTGCACTTTAAAGAACCCCAGGTGGTCGAAATTTCCGGAGCCCTTCACTACGGCGTCCCTCATAGCCTGAGTCGCTTTGGGACGTTAAACCCCAATAAACCAAACCAAACCAAACCAAACCTTCTTTCTCAGCCTCCAGAACTGCAAGGTCAGACGACTTTATGAATTTGGCAAGGTTTTGGAGGGTTCTTGCTCGGGAGCGATTTTTAGAGGCATACGGCACCTTCCCCAATAATCCGGTCCCTACCTTTCTCATTGACTTTGGAGCTGATTTTTCGTACCATAGCTACCAGAGCTGGGCGGTTCGTCTGAGGCTCAAAACAGCACTCCGGTCCTTTTTCCAAGAGGTTCTTCTTGACGCCGCTTCAGTTAAAACGTTAGACGTTTCAGAAGCTTTGATGAAGCAACGTCTTACTGCAGACGTCTTATAGAAGCTTCGACAAAGGCTTCTTGCCGTCGAGGTCTATGAGACGTTTCAATCTAGCGCAACACATGTGAAGCCATTTCGAGCTGTTTCAGGACGCCTCTAAGACGTTCTGTGTTTCGTGGGTGTGCTCAGTCAGCAGCCAGGCAGTCTACTTTCGGGGACAGCTCAAAATGAGTTCAGACTTCCGATCGTCATACGTTTCCTGTTGCCGCCGCGGTGGCTCAGCGGTTATGGTGCTCGGCTGCTGACCCGAAAGACGCGGGTTCGAGCCCGGCCGCGGCGGCTGGAATTTCTTTGGAGGAGAAATTCTAGAGGCCCGTGTACTGTGCGATGTCAGTGCACGTTAAAGAACCCCAGGTGGTCGAAATTTCCGGAGCCCTTCTCTACGGCGTCTCTCATAGCCTCAGTCGCTTTGGGACGTTAAACCCCATAAACCAAACCAAACGTTTCCTGTCGTAGACTATCATTCGAGGCCTTGTAGACATATAGAATTTGTCTTTAAGATATCGGCAAGTAGTCTTGCAAACAGTCTTGTAGCTAAAAAAAGCGGGAGCATTAGCTGAGCTAGAAGGTGTCTACAAATAGGTGCCTTGCAATCATATGCAAGATATCTTGCATACATCGTTTGAATGTTTGTAAGATGTCTTGACAAGATGTGCAAAGACGTCTTATGCAATAGCAATTGCAAAGATGCAATTGCTCCGACTAGCCAAGTTTAGCTTACTTGTACGTCTTATAAACATTAAATAATTGTCGCAGTGGTCAGTTGAGACGCCTTTAATCGGCTTGTTCATCTCGGAAAGAGCAATGTACCTGTTTGTGGATTGGTGCTTTTGTCACGCATGTGGCACAGGTATCGGAATAGCATGTCCGGAGCAATAAAACTTTCCTGGCAATTCCTGCCGTAGGCAGTTATGCATGCGTGCACGTGTTGATAACATGTGAATTTAACTTTTTTTCTCTCGTCATGTTTCTCATGGCCGCGCTTCTCTCTTGGTGTTTCCTGTTTAAACGCAAACTTTGCACTGTAGCTGCGTCTGCGGCCATATAGCTCAAGCCTTAAAGCGTCTTGTGAGGAAGCCCTCCAGGCTTCTGAAGCAGAATGTCTTGAAGACAACTTCGTAAGCATCATGCATAGCTGCTGAAGGCGTCAAAATCTTTCCTAAGACAGCTTCCTGACACCATGGCTAGATGTCTTCGAGACAATTATCAAACAGCGTCTTGTAGACATCTTTTGCAGCCCAAGATGTTTACGGCCATTAGAGACATTTCAAGATATCTACAAGATATTCTGTGCTCACGGCAAATCAACGGCGCTGAACGCAAGTTTTGTTCGGCACGGACTTCCATTTCAGTCTGTGTTGTTTTTCTGTGACTGAAACATGACTGCATTTTGATTGTGGTGGCGTATGGTGCTGTCGCCGGTATGGACGACAGGTTACAAGTCGTGCAAAGAGCAGAGCTAGTAAACTGAAATGACTTCTGTATGGCGCTGCTATTTGCGCTTATATGGTCCCCGACACCACGGGTTCCCGAGCATCCGCAGAGACATACCCGCAGGGGGATGATGATGGTGAGGAGTGCGCCACCACGGACCCGAGCATCCGCGCTTAGCCGTGCGTGACATCGCCGTGTCCGGGGAAAAGGGGATCCTAGTGGTTGAGCCGATGCCGAGCGTTTGGACCTTTAAGGACCCTCGGCGGAGGCCGCTTGTCTTGTCTACCTCGTTTCTTTTGTGTCGTGTCTTTTGCGCAAAATACCCAGAACACATCACTTTGGCCCCAGCTTCCTGGAGACGGCACCTCCGGCCTAACCCGACCGGGGGAAATCGGCAGTAGCCTTTTCCTATCTCTTTCTCACAACTCTCCTGTTCCCTCCTCTCTTTGTTTTTCCTTTTTTCCTTGCGGCAAGGGTTAACCTTGTGTGGAGTAGCTACCGTGAGTTGCCCCATGTTGGGTTATAGTTGGGGTGTACAGCTGACGTCGGCAGTACTTGGGAGCCCCTGTACCGTCCCCTCGTTGTGCTCCGTGATGGGCGGCTGGCACCGTGGCCGAACATTAAACTTATTTCACAGCTCCCCCTTCCCAACAAAATGATCGCCCTCACAAAAGAGGGCGGACCGATGCAAGAGCTAAGTTCCTCACAAGAAAAGAAACGTTCCCAAAATACCATGTTATTCATGGGGAAATAATGGAGCAATCAGCCAGAAAGATATCCCCATTCATAGTTACTAAGAGTCTGTCAGATGCCTTGGGCCCCGGCTACACGGTAACAAAACTAGCAAGTGGTGACCTACTGCTCGAAATCAAAGATAATGCGCAACATAAAAAGCTGCCAAACATTGTGTCTTTCGGAGAGATTGCAGTCTCTGTCACTGCACACCGATCCCTGACACTGTAAAATTGGCAAATTGGTTTTTGGGGAAAGGAAATGGCGCAGTGCACTGTAAAAAATATTTACTGAAAAAAACAGAAATTTTCTGGCAGCTGGCCTGCCAGAAATTTTCTGTTATGCTATGTTTTCGGTTTTTTACTTTTTCTGTCATTTTGCACATCTTTTCTGTTTTCGACTAATAGAGAATTTCTGTGAAGAGGATAGAAATTTTCTGTTATTGTATGTCTTCTGTTCTTACTTTTTCTGTCATTTCACAGGGTTTTTTGTTTGCAATTAACAGAAAATGTCTGTGAGGATGACAGAAATTTTCTGTTTTTACTTCTTTTCGTCATTTCACAGGTTTTTCGGTTTGCTGCTAACAGAAAACTTCTGTGATGTTCCATTTTCTCTTACCATATTTTCTGTCATTTAACAGCTTTTTTTTCATGAGTCACAAAAATATTCTGTGAAGCTCCATGTTCTATCATTTCATACACTATTTCTATCACATCAACTTTTAATGACTGACATAAAAACAGATACAGAATATTAGGACTGCTGCCACATTTCAATACAATAAAATATTTCACCGCTTCTAAACAATCACAAGCAAAGGCAAGTTAGTATTCAAGAATATTGGAAAATATGCAGTGTTAAACAATGCAATCATGGCTGATATTTTACTATAAAGTAATATCTTTCAGCACCACTGAATTAAGTTAAACAGTAGGAGGGTGGCCGAAGAAAAAAAGAAACTTACGTTGCCCTGCCTGCACTACAGGCATACAGTAAAATCATGCAAAATATGCAGTAATGGCAAGTAAAGTAGAAACGAAACCTGTGCCTTTCTGTCATACAGAATGGCACGATTCACTCTAAAATAGCAATACAATACAATGAATACGACACAAAGTAATAATACCTGAACAATGAACACAACCAGTCACTAAACTAATGGCAGGCATACGCAAAAGGAGAGTATTGGAAAGATATGCTTTGCTCATGACTAGTGCTGCATTAGGCAGCAAGATGAAAGCAACAGGACATAACGGATGCCATGGGCTGTTTGCCTCATCACAGTGTAACTGCAAAACATTTTTTCACTCCAGTTAGTACGTCTTATCTTGAGACTACAATAACTTTAAAATGAAAAAAGTAACACAGACAAGATAGAAAGTAGTGCTACAATTCATACAACCAGCCACTGAAGTGTAACAGCAAGTATAAGCATAAATAAGGCATCTTAAACAAATTGTGTCTTGCCTGACACTAGTACGAAATGAAGTGAGATAGAAGCCACAGGACATAAAGCATGCCACAAGCTGTTTGACTTATCAGTGTAACCATATAACATTGATTCTCAATACATAGTACATCCACTCTTGTGACAACTGCATGATAAGGCATGCCACAGGCTGTTTGGTTTATCACAGCGTACACAAAATATTGATTTAAAAAGTTGTCAAATTTCAGAACAGTTAAAAGTCAAAGTCTTGCATGATGAGGGAAGCAACTTTTGAAGAGGGGCAGTGTTGCTTCTTCGAGTGCTCTGCCTTCGTTCCCCAGACAGGATTCACAGCTGCAATGGTCCTGAAACAAGGACAGAGCACTGTTACTCCTCGGACAGTGAGCATATCTATGCTGTCTTCAAAAAAATAATAAACATTGCAAGAAGACTGCACCCCTCCTCCTACCCCAAATTTTAATTCCTTTGTAGCCCACATTTCAGTTTCATTGTGGGCACTAGTGAATATATAGTAGTCTTTAGTACTCAGTACAAAACCAGACTTCAAGTCAAAATAAACCTTTCCTAAATGTTCACTTTAATAAGGTTTTTAACAACCATAGTGTTTTGTTACTTGTGTGAAAGCTGCTCACTGAACTCCAACACTAGTTTTTAAAGGGATGCAAAAACAACTCCATGTAACCTGTTGTTCTTGGGAAAAATTCATTCTGTCTGCACTTTCTCAATTTGTTGCACGCCGCGGTGGCTCAGTGGTTATGGTGCTCGGCTGCTAGCCCGAAAGACGTGGGTTTGATACCGGCCGCGGCAGCCGAATTTCGATGAATGCGAAATTCTAGAGGCTCGTGTGCTGTGCAAATTCAGTGCACATTAAAGAACCCCAGGTGGTCGAAATTTCCGGAGCCCTTCACTACGGCGTCCCTCATATCGTAAGTCGCTTTGGGACGTTAACCCCCAATAAATCGAATCAAACCAATTTGTTGATGTCAGTGTGGCAGCGAAAAAATGCATTTATTGCTGAGAAAACTAAATTTAAAAATTTGCCGGTCACTAAATTCAAATTCTGACGTATACACCAAAAAGGACTCCATGACCACATTTTGAAGTTAGTTGCGGGGCTGCTTAGGACCTTGTTATCTGCACCCAGAAATCTGACGTGTCAGTAGACTGCAGTCTACTTAGAAAATGAGGCAATGATGACAACACCTGTACTTTGTTTCTTCATTTTATGTAGCTTGTAAAAGCACCATTTCAGTCTCCTTGCAATCAGACAGTAGCCTCTCGACAAAGGCTAACTTCAGTTTCCATTCAATGTTCCTTCAAAGTGCTCTCTGACACCAGAGTAGCAATGTCTATGTATACACAGGTCGAATCATCAGCATGCCTATTCTGTGTCACCCGAAAGTACAGCCGTAAGCAAAAATCTTTTGACAGGTAATAAGTAAGTTTGCAGCACATATTGACGTGCTTTGTCTTTACAGAGATTTAGATGCAT
Source organism: Amblyomma mixtum (assembly GCF_055824585.1). Lineage (NCBI taxonomy): Eukaryota > Metazoa > Arthropoda > Arachnida > Ixodida > Ixodidae > Amblyomma > Amblyomma mixtum. The sequence continues at coordinate 162,762,853 of NC_143012.1, forward strand.
GACGAGGGATATGCACATTTTAGTGAAGCTGGAATTAACAGAACTGAGCAGAGGCTTGTTTGTATTACTAATGCCCAACTAGTGATACGCAAGTCTAAAATGATGTCTAGTGCTGCAGAGCAAGCAGTTACGTGAATGTGACGTTACCCTCTTACATCTGCACTCAGCTTCCACTGTCCCAGAATAGTGCAAAGTGCCTAATGCCCTGAGTAAAAAACTTTTCTGGCCACAACCTCAAGCAATAACCCAGCTAAAGAAACATGCAGAATGCACACAAAATATTCTCTGTAGGCAGAATCAAAGCAAAATTAAGCAATAGCTTCGAATAAAACTTTTGGTTGAGCATTGGAAGTCGCACATTTTCAGTGCTGTAGCATTTTCCCCACACGCCGCTAGTACAGCTCACATGCAGGCCTCAATAATGCAAGTACTAACATCCTTTTTCAGTATCCTGGCTTATGCTCAGTTTGAACAGCTATTGTCGACATGAGCTGAACTTACTAAGGTTAAACAGTAGTCAGTTTGAGCGTGTCTGTACAGCATCCTGGGCTCCTCACTCTTTCCACATATAAATTCCCCCCTACAGATGCACTTTGGAAGAAATATGTGCGGCTTACAGCGCACCCATCAAGAAAGCTTCATGTCAAATGCAGCAATAACATTGCTGTATCTCTCATCAGCAATCCTCAAGTAATTGATTGAGGAGCCAGTTTATTGAGGCACACATAGCGAGGTATATGCCACAACAATATGCAATGCTGTATGCATGGGTTATCTTGCATAGTATACAATTCAAAGCTGTAGGCTCAAATACCGCAAAAAGGAAGTCTTCCAGTCAACGGCACCAACCAACCATTACGATTGTGTGGTTATTTTGGCTAATTTGTGGTTTATCCTTTCCCTTTGCCAGCTGGTGTGATGGATTAGCAAGTCCATGGGAATTAACCATGAAGTCGTCAGAATCATTATGCATTCTTCAGTTGTATCCAGCTATAGTCACAACATGAAGCATTGCCTAACAGTTCACGCTGAAATGAATGCAAATCAAAATACAAAAGAGAAAAAACCCAAACATCCCATTAGCAGTGAACCTGTCTCCGACAAGTGGGAGCAATGCCAGCCTTAGGGAAGGGTGACCAGTGCAATCGCACAAGACATCACCAAAATGGGGATGCTGAGCTGCCCTGTGGGTGTAATGCTACATCCTCCCATCCTCTACCCGCCCTCCCTCTGTCCCTGACATTCAAAAGAGACATTTCCAGAGCTCTTCAAAATGAGGGAGACAACATGTATGCCTGAAGCATGCCAAAAATGAGTGCATAACTCGCTACTGTAGAGGGTTGCAAAGGGTGCATGTACCTTACAGACGCGGCATAGTTTCAGGCGTCGTTTGTTGCGGGCAGGACCATCTAAATGACATTCTTTCCACCTGTAAGCTCTGCTGCGGCAGAAGGGAAAGGGGTAGGGGAGGACAGTTGTGCTTAGAGAGCTTTGTCAGTTCACTGCTTAGCCCTTGTCCAGTCTCAGTTGTGCAGATTCTTTCCATCTTTGAACTTAAAACTGCCTTCAGCACGCCCTGTGCATTATCTAAATCAGAACACATCTGACTGTGTCAAGCTGTATTGCCTTTAATGGTGGTAGGAAATAATGTGTGCACCATTTCTCTCCCTTTTGCATGCTCTGCTCTGTGAGAATTTCATTATAGCTAGTACTTCTTTTAGGCACCCAGTGCTGCAGAGTAGCACTGCTTGATTTTAGGCGTTAATTACAGACCTAAATGTAGACTGGGCTTTTTGCTAATCATCATCTTTGAGACTCACAGGATTTTGGACTGTGAGCCCATAGTTACTCGTTCATAAGAAATACCTGTCTTGGACAAAAAAATGTTTTTAATTCTGAATGTCGAGAAAATGGGCACAGAAAATTTGAATGATTTTGTAGAGAATGGTTGTAGTGCTACTACTGTTGCTATGTGCATAGATGTAGACAAAAATTTTGTGCAGGGTTCTGGCAACTTAGAAACAGAGATTTGATTTCCTGTGTCTGGCATTATGTCGGCATGGTTTGTTTTTATTTTGAAATTCGTTTGCTTCTACCCAATCACCTGTCCTGCCTCTTGCATTGTAGCCATGGACTGTGCAAATGAACTCTCCTAACAAGCTGTCTTGCCTTATGCGCAGTTCTAAGCAAGACAATTTATGAAAGAAAAAGAATGCCGAAGTGCTAAAATTGCTGGTGCATTGCGACAGTTTTCAAGAAAAAGCAGAGACGATGGAAAAAGCCCATTTTAAAGTACAGGAACAAGATGAATTATCGTAGTAAGGTTAAAACTAACCTGATCTAGCCTAGCTAACTTTGCATGGCCTGCTGTTTCACCTGAGTAAGTTCAGCTCATGTCGACAATAGCTGTTTCGCCCCACTAAAATTTTGCCCATGTGTATGCAGAAAAGTACGCCAGACCTTCACACCAGTCTGCAGCCAAGGCACTGTTATTAGGAACAGAAGGAATCCTTGATGATAAATATAACGCTTGTACCATTTTCTACATATCCAACTGGAAAAAGGTTTCAATTCTCCTGTCACCCAATTTAACGCTATCAAAATTTTGTTATGCTGGCTTTTTTGTAGGCGTTATTAAAAGCGGAGCAGGCAAGACTAAAACATCAGCTTCATGAGCTAAATAATAGTTTCAAAAGAAGCGAAAATGCCCTGGGAAGGCCAGTATCGTCAAACACAGCGACCCAGAGAAGAGAGATTGCATGAAAAGTGGGACAGGTGGAGTGTACTCATGGTTCTAGGAAACTAACGCATAACTTAAAAATCTGGATACCACTTCTCTGCTGCTTCACGGATATGTACACCAACGTAACATATGTTGACTATGATAACACCAAAGTAAATCTGGCCGGTCCCGTCCGTGACCGAATATTACAACCATTCAAGACATTTTAGTGGTTATTGCAGGGGCAGATTCATGGGTGCAACTGGAAGGGGGGGAGGGGGGATTTGAAGGAGGGGGGTGGGGTACATTAGAACCATGTATTCCTTGGACATTTTTCATCTAAGAACTGAGGTTCAACATGGCTGTTATTTAATATTTTCCAGTGGGAATCCTTTCCTTTTAATCAATTTCTCCTAATTTCTCCTAGGTGAGCATTACCATATATCCTAAACAAGGTTTCTCAAAGACACCTCAAAAACAACAGTCTTCAGTGGACGCCGGATATTTAACATATTAAGACAGAGTATTCTGTTTCTGCTGCAAGCTCTTTGACAGGGATCCCATGTAATCACCAGCGGCAACTGGATAAAATGACTGCAGGCACATGGCACAGATTCTTAGAAGCCTCGAATATTTGACAAATCACTTCGCACCATATCAAGCTTGCACAGAGGCAAGTCTAAGAAAGCATAGCAAATGCATTGACAAGGAGCATGAACTCATCATGGCGCAAGCGAAGAAACTCTTCAAGAATGTCTTAGAGCACCTGATCAATATAAAAAGCATATATGGTATTTCATGGCTGTTCAGACTGGCTTTCTGCAATCTGTGAGGAACCAGGGCAAAAAAAAATGACAACAGACTACACAGAAGGAGGACCACATCGATTGAAGCACTGAATGATCAACTTTTGTACAGTTTCCTGTCAGCACACATGGCAAAAAAAGATGAAACCATATCAGGAGATACCCCGAAACAATGTGACAAGTGGTTTTTTTAGTCTGAAAAAACAGAGGGAATAAGCCAATCTGCACAGCTGTTTCTAGGACACAGCAGAAAAGCAAAGTTAGTGAAGAATGGCCAACAAGGAACATGGAAGAAACCAGGGTGGAAACAAGTGCACAAGACATGGTCTTGCAAGCTAAAACCAATAAAAGAGATAAAAACGTCACAGGTCAATGAATAACAGGGCAAAAGGCTCAAAAGATTAAAGTCACAAAAGTGACAATGAGATCAAAGACCAAATGTAAAACCAGAAGCAAGTGGTGAAGGCAAAAAATAAAAAATACGACTGAAGGCCGAGGGTGCACATGGTGAGACAAGTGTCGCATATATAAAATCTGGTATTGCATGACAAATAGGCTGGTACTTTTTCAAATAATGAAACTGAAGGTTTCCTTATGCACTGGTCCTTCATTGCCAGTATCTTGCCTTATGATTTCACAAGCCAGTGAGTTCTTGTTCTTCGCTATTAATTCCATTCTTTGAAATTCGGATAAACGTCCTGTTTCCAAAATTTTACAGTTCCGACAGTGAATGCCAAGATGGCAGCATTACTCATTATCAGAAAAAGAACTAGCCTACCTGCCATCCAATGCCTGGTTTTAGCTACACAACACTTGTCTCATCATGTGTATCCTGGGCCTTCAGTAGTATTTTTTATTTTTTGCCTTCACCACTTGCTCCTGGTTTTACACTTCGTCTTTTCCCTCATTGTCAACTTTTATCACTTAACTTCTTAGCTTTTTGGCTGTTACTTGCGGCCCTCTGAGCTCTTTATCTCTTCTATCACTTCTAACCTTCAAGAGCATGTCTTATTTTTTCACTTGTTTTCATCGTGGTTTTTGGCATGTTTCTTGTTGGCCATTCTTCACAACCTTTGGTTTTTTGCTGCTTCATAGATACAGCTGCGCAAATTCTTGCTGGCCGATTCCCTGTCTTTTCCGCCTAAAAAAAATCTGCTTGAGGAATGTTTTTGTCTTATTTTGGTGTTCCGTGATACAAGCTTTCATATCAAATGGACCTTACCTAGCTTTTTTCGTCGTGTATCTGACAGCTAGGAAGGTGTACAAATAGCTGTCCCCGTTTCTTCTGATATAAAAGTTGGCAGTTCAGCATCCATGTTGCCGCCTTCTGTGCAGCTCTTTGCCCAACAGAAAGTGTTGCTCTAGCTTTTCACTGTAAACAACGAAAACTTTCTGCGATTACCTGAGCTTCTTGGTTGATACGACAAAGTCATAAAAGAGCATTTAGGTGTGTGCCAGATGTGGTAGATCACTACTGCAGCAAAACAAATTAGAATAAAATATTTCACGTGATGGTGAAGAATGTGATCAAGCATTTCACAGAAAATGAAATGACTGAAGTGAGTGCTTTTTTGCCTCTGATGCCTCCCTTCTGGCTAGCAATTTCATGAGTACTGGAAAAGGAATGTGTACCATGGTGGCAAAGATACCTTTGTGAAAGTGCATCATGCTGCGCCATCTAATAAGTATTGTTTTTTTTTCCCCGTAACGCAAGTGCAAGTGCTTCTGGGTCACTGCAACAGCAACAACTGGCTCTCTTGGATAAGTCGGGAGCTCACTCTATGCGACTTTTTCTTACCAAATAAGCACTTTATCGGTCCCTTCATTACTGGGATCTTGTTGCTGCCACTTCTCTTTGAATAACTATACTACTTGTGTCACTTTGATGCCCATTCTATTTATGTCCCTTGGACTGGTTGATTTATTAAAGAAATTTTAATCAGACATATAATATCTATGCTTTGCTTATGCATGCACTTTTAGAAGAGGAGCTGAAGGTGACAGCATTTTCAGTTCATGTAACTAAACTCATCTTTCAGTCGCAAGCCTCTTTGCTTTTCTATATTTAAACCGTACTATCTGCTTGCAAAGTCGGTGGTCCGTGACCTTCGGTGGCATTGTGGTGGCGACTTCCGGGTGCCGCTATTGGTTTGCAGTATCCCTTCAAGCTGCAGCCATCTAAGGGCACAGCTTGCGGTAATGTACTGTTAAGCACAATTTTGTTTTACAATTAGGCTTCCCTCTGAAAAATACCGAAAAAAAAAATTGCAACGTAAAAAGGTAATATAAACAAAAGGAAATAATGAGAGGCTTTGCAAGTATGGGCCTCAGCAAGGGCTCACACAAGGTGCGGTAAGGTTGTCCCTGAGGCAACGTGATACTGCCACAATTACCTGGCAATGTTGCAATGTTGCAGGGGTTACACTTACTGAAAGGAGAAAATTAAGAAAGTACGGAGGCTGGGACACATCTTAAGGTGGTACTTGTGAATCACTGTGTATTTTGAGGGACTGTTCTGCTACCGTATACGCCTGTGCACACAGACAGGGAAGCTACTGGCAAAGCGTTGTTTGGTAACTGTCATCACTGATTACTTAGTTAAATATGGGGTCCTTCTCTCCATGCAAGGACACTGGCATGACAGCTACAAACTGCTGGAAATGAGAAGTTGCATGTCATTCAGAGATCTGCCCTCGGCCATTGTTTATGAGACATTGGACGCATACCTGGAGGCATCTGCATATATCATATAGTGTAAAAAGAATTTTTTCCATCTTTTTCGTCTTTCGTCCTTCCCACAGCACAATGTATCCAACACAAGCCTAGCTGAACTCTCCCCTTTTCTAATTTCCGATTTTCTTTCCCTGCAGTGTCTAAAGATACACCTCACAGACTGTTCATTCTCACTGAGCGTATGGAGGATGTAGCTGCCGGCCCATGGCTAAATCTCATCCAACATGATAGTGGATGCTGCCAGCCAGTGCACTACTGCTGCGTGCAACACTCTTCTCTGCGAAGTATTTGCAAGTTGCATGCCACATACTGTGACTTTCGAGGAGCTTCAAAGGGAATTTTTCCCATTCTTATATCGCCGGCTGTCATTCAGATGAAGTAAAACAAGCCCAGCTCTCCCAAAAAATCTCAGATATATGTCTTCACACCCGGTTGCATGTGCATATAGCACTACCATCGCTCGCACCAGTTCACATATGTAAGCAGCAAGCTACGCGGCGTGCACCAGCAGCTTGGTGCTTTCGCACTGGTCATGTAATCTGTCACCTCTGCTCATAATTTAAGCAAGTTATCACCAGCACTGAAGGGCAGCAGAATGCTTGCTAGGTCGAGCGCCTATGCTCTGCACAGCACGCATATTCCTAGATGCACCTATCCGTATTACATAAGAAACATAATGCTAGCTCTTTTTTATCACCAGGTATAATATTCATCTTTAAAATATTTATATTATGCCTCACAGCCATGCAAAAGCAATAGTATGGGGAATTTATTTACAGCGTTGACCTAGGCGACTCAAAGAGATACTCCACCACAATACACAAGAACATTGTGGAGGAGCAACCACAAAGCAGGAAGCATGTACAGACCACTTCCGGGCCAACATTGACATTTCTGAGGGGAATACAAGGAAAGTGCCTAGCTCGCTGCTTGGTCTTTCAGGCGGAAATTTGCCCATATTGAGTGGTTCGAGCTTAGCATGAGCCAATGGGCCCTTCTCAGCCAATGCCACACACCACCCGTGTATTTGGAGCACTGATCCTGCACATGCACTCAGCTTCGACTGAGGGACAGCGGATCGTCGCAAGTAAACAAACCTTCAAGTTCACATAGCGGACTTCAGCACACAACAGAAAAGCACACATGTGCACCATGCTGCATGGAAATAGCCAGGAATAATTTTGCAGTTCACACACCCTAACCAAACAACATGTGGTGAACGGTGCAACCGGAGAACATGGTGTTTGTCATGTGATCAAGCAGTTCATTGCATGAAGCTCTCAGATTATGTGCGCCAAACACCAATTGGCCCATTCCGGGCAGTGAGCAAACATTCTTGAGCTCCAAGGTATGACTAATCCTGATAGAATTCAAAGGAGCACTGTGAGAGTAAATCGAGCAGACTGCCAGGCAAGAATCAAATGGCCGGACTTTGAAAAACACTGTCAGATTTGTCCGATGTATTTGGAAAAAAAAAATGCTCCGGGTCTACCCAAAGTACTAAGGGGAGGAAATGCACCGGGTCCATCCGGCGTACCTTTAGCCACAGCCTCCTCTCGCAGTCAGTAGTGATAGCAAACCATACAAAAATTTCACTGCTCTATTTAATAACCCCATTGTGAGTTATATAGACAAAAGACTTAGCAGGCGAATGCAATTCCAAAAAATGCTGGAGCTAAAGAAGATTATTTTTTGACAGAACTCACAAAATGACTGCTAACGTGAACAAGGAAGCCTAATTGACTTAGTGTACACAAAACATTGGCTGCAAAAATGAAGCACTGTGGTTGCAAAGGCTTGTACACTTACACCATGATTTCAGTCATGTTGACTGACATGATAAGTACAAACACCATGCATGACCCGCCACTAAACCAGGGTGTCAAGCAAGCTACTTTCTTCCAGTTCCCTGACTTTTCCATGGTTTCCCCGACTATTTAAGTCAAAATCCTCTGAATACTGAAGAGGCGGGAAAACACAGTGGCCAATGGTAATGGACAATATACATGATCTATTCACAGCAAAAAACTACATACTGAAACTTCAAACGCAGCAATCAAAATAGATTTGCTCTTATTTGAGGCAGCTGATTTCTTCTTGAAGAAAGTCCAGCTTCAATGCGACTTATGAAGCTATCTTTGCTTTTTCTGTTCCATTTCTCTAACACAAATGGTTAACATAACCTTTATTCTTCTGAGCATACGTTGTCTCCACTAAGTGTGTTCATATTTCAAATTTTTATTTTAAAGTGCAGAGTATTAAAAATTGGCTTAGATTACAAGACAAATGTGTTTCCCATAATACAGCAATGAAAAGCCCCAGACATTGGAAAAATATTTAAATCCTCATCAGTTATCCTATCCAAACACCGATTAAGCACCACAAAATACAAAAACAAAATACAAAATATAGCATACCCTCCAAATAACGCCAGAACCACATCAGCTGCCAGAGCTCAAGATCAAAGAAGCTCCAGCAGCCGTAGTGTAAATACGATCAAACCATCACAAAGTTCATCGCACAGTTACATGAACACAAGTCCCCGTACTTACTAATAGCGAAAGAATGCTGACAATTTCTGCGAAGTACCTCTACGACGTCAAATCCAGCAAATCTGCATGGCGACACATTCAAATCTATCCATAAACAGTGGATGGTTACATGGCCACAAAAGGGTTACTGGCATTGCATGCACATATGCACTCTTCAGTAACCCCCCCCCACCCCCCCCCCCCCCCCAGGTGCTGTGCTCCTCTGGGCAAGTATCTATGACCCCTATGAGCAAGCAACGTGTATGACTTCCACCAAAATAGCCATACACTGCTACATAGTCTCAGAAGCAATATAGTACCATGTAACCCTTCCAACCCTTTCTTATTAGTGACTGGGCACCATGCAATGCAGGTAGTTTATAGACCCCTGGGAACCCCCTAGTCGCGCTTTAAGCTGTCGTACCAATGGACCTGGAGCTTGGAAAGCAAAGGAAAGGGGCATAACTGCCCTCTTGGAACGGTGGACACTTCAATCCTGCTTTAAGCTAAGTGGCGGTAGTGACAGATGTGCCCTGCATGCGTTGGCATTGAAAACGTTGTGCCAGTAACGCAGCGCTGAAGCCATAGGCCTTCGGCGTTCGTTGTGTTCATTGGCATTGGCGTTGACGTTTTACAATCCGATCGTCTTAAGGAAAGCACGCATAACTTTCTCTCTGGGGGGTCAGTGGAGGTGATGAAAAAGATGTGGACTGCAGGGATTGGCAACGTTGTACCAGAAACGCGACGTTGAAGCCATAGGCCGTCGGAGTTGTGTTCATTGGCGTTGTTGTTGCGACTGAGAGAAGGATAAAAGGAAATTGCATGGGCCTGCCTACTGGCTTGTGCCGAGCCACCACCGCTGCCACGTGCAGATAGAGGAGAGTTAAAGTATCAGAGGTTGAGTCCCCAATTTTCACGAGAGATGCATTCATATCATTTCACCAATACACCAATCAGTTTAAACTGGAAAGGAGGATCTATCCGCCACCAGACAAAAAGCTCGACAAAAGCCAGGAGGTAACGTGGCGTCGGCTCCAGACGCGAGCCTTCTTTAGCCCGTCGAGACTAGCACACATGTATCCAACACAATACAACGCTACTTGCAAACAATGCGGCGAGATAGCCGGATATGACCACATTTTATGGAGCTGCAAAAAGGCGCCGCCACCGGCGGACCTACTACCAGTCCCTTCTCTAGAGCGGTGGGAGGCTATACTGGCCAGCTCAGACCCGTTTAAGCAAGTCCGGGCCACTGCGTGGGCTCACGAGGTCGCCAAGAGCCATGGGCTTGAAGCCACCTAGTATAATGCCCACTATGGCTCAGTGCTGACAATAAACGTTTTCCAATCCAATCGCCAGGAGGAAAGAGAAAAAGAAAAGATGCGCGTCGCAGCAGTGTGAAGAAAAGGCCGGTGTTGGCATTTTCTCCATCTCCCTTGACTGGTTATTCTCACTCCGCCTTCCCGATTACACCCCTATTTATTTGGCCGAATTTCTAGCAGTAGTCTTGGCGTTGCGCTAATTAAACAGCTCCTTGTCTTCTGTCATAATTATGACGGATTCATTATCGTTGTGTTCCTCTCTCAGCGCGCCTACAACATCTCAGGCACTTCGCTTACTCAAATGCTTGGTTCCACCCCACGTGTGTTCATTACGGTTGGTCTGGGTGCCTGGGCACAGAGGAATCCATTTGAATGAGGTTGCCGATACCCTGGCGAAGGCATCTCTTCAAGGCCCAGTCGTACCTGTTCTTCCAACCAGCGGCCATAATACGGCGGCCAGGTTTCGCAGGTATCTGCTCTTGAAAGAATTGGCAGCATCAGCTCTGACCTCCTCTTCCGAATTCCGGCATCTCCTTTACCCGTGGTGCAGTAAAGGATGGCGATCACGCAAGCGTGAGGTTTCCTTCACGCGTCTACGTTGTCGCGTGCCTCACTTAAACTTCTACCTTTATAGATCTGGTCTGGCGGTCTCCCCATTGTGCCCGTTCTGCGGAGAACCCGAAACAATAGATCATTTCTTTTTGACCTGCCGCCGTTTCTCCTCTTTACGGAGCCGCCTGCTGGAGCATCCGTTACGACAGCTAGGTCTAAGTCTGTCAGCTGGGGTTGCTCTGTCTCTTGGGGCTTCCTCCCTTGGACACAGCAACTGGAATGTGCTCTACGCCATGCAAAACTTCCTTACAGTCACTAAACGGCTGCCGTCTTAAGCTCTGCTCTTTCTCATGATCAATATTTCTCTGGAACTAAAGCTTTCCGAAACGTGGACTATTTAGCCCCGTTCTCTATTTCAGTAACCGATCTCACAGTATTTGTTTAGCTTATTTCAATTACACATCTGAGTTTCTTTCAGTTATTTCTTAATTGCTGTTGTTATCATTGTTTTATTTTTCCCCATAATTATTTTCTTGTTTAACATTTTGTGCACCTATCAGTTGCCGCCTGTGTCTTGGCCAATCCCCCGCAGTGGGTACGCGCCATTATCTAGAGGACAACAACAACAGCAACAACTGCGTTCGCCGAGGCGGACGCTGGCTGAAAAAAATTGAGAGGGGCTCAGCTTGGTTAAGCCCGGAAATTGCGAAAGCAACTTCATCCGTTTCTTCAGCCCGCCGTCGTTTCGTAGCTTGAGAGAATCGTTGCAGCCTTGCCTTGTGCATGTCGGACGACATGGCCTGGCTGAAACGCACAGCGTGGTTACGCCGGGATGACTGCGACGATTGTTTGTTGTTGTGACTGAGAGAAGGATGAAAAGGAAATTGCACGGGCCTGCCTACTGGCTCGAGCCAAGCCACCACCGCTGCCACGACTGCGACGAGCCGGGTCGGAGCCCGATATATCTCCGACTGGCGTGACGTCACCACAGCGAGCGCCTCCTCGCGGCAGCGGCGCGCAGCTGCTGCTCGGCGCACCGTGGTTACGCTGGAACAACGGCGACGAGACGAGTTGGGGCTCTGTCCAAGACCTACTGAACTACAGGCCTGGACATATGGCGGGGTCCTATGGAGCAGCATGCGCCAGCTTTCGTTAGCTTTCGCGGCCGTTGAGGGCGCTCGGTTAACCTGTTCGTCTGCTATGATCATCATCGCTTGCCATTTTATGCATGCTATTTAATACAATTGTTTTGCCTTTCTCTGCTATCTTAACATCAGCAATCAAAACAGCCATAATAACGCCTTTTTTTGGTCTCGAAGAGTATAAAAACGTGTTCCTTTTTTTGTCCCCTTTCTTTTCGTCGGCACCACCCTGCCTAGCATAGATAAATGAATAATAATGATTACGTGGAAAAACGACAAAACTCCCCTGTTTGAAATAAAATGATAGAGGAGGCCATTTTCTCAACAGGTATATATTAGCGCCACGCCGCCCGTAATGTTTCTATCCTAGCGGCAAAAGACATGAACTAGAACATGTGAGTGAGTGAGTGAACAACTTTATTAAGCTCTAGATTTGCTTTTCTTTTTCGGCTGTCAGATGGCTTCGTACATCTGCTTGTACAAAGGTCGGTTGCCCTTAGTCCAGGGCTCCGCTGGAAGCTGCTGCCAGATGTGCTCGCCGAATCAGGCCTTCTTGGTCGACTCGGCGATCGCTGGAGAGCACTCCCTCCCATTGCTCCGCACTCGGGTTGGTTATAACTGGTACCACGCTTATCCTCTGGCATGCCCACGTTATGTCTGTAGTTCAGTAGGTCTTGGCTCTGTCTCTCTTCGTCTGGCGTGACGTCATCACAGCGAGCGCCTCCTCGCGGCAGCGGCACGCAGCTGCTTCTCGGAGCACCTTGGTTACGCTGGGACGACCGCGACGAGACGGGTTGGGGCTCTGTCTCTCTCCGTCTGGCGTGACGTCACAGCGGAGGTGATGCTAAAGGTCAAACGTGGTTACACCGCCGGGACGACGCTGAAGGGCTCAAACTGCGAGCAGTATTGCTTTCGCAATACAACAGATAAGCGGCCGAACCCGCGCTCGCTTCGGCGTTGGCAACGTTTTATACTCCACTTTAAGGAAAGGAAGTGCGCATAACTGGCTCCCTCGGTCAGTACCGTTACCTCCATGACAACGGCAGCCGTCGCCGACGAAGTCGGCGGAGGGGAGGAATTCGAGTTCGGCCTAGCTGTGCGGCTTGGCGTCTCGGTCCGATAATCGTTCTTCTCTCAGGAAAGGTCGGATTTTGCCCGTAATGGGCGGCTCCCTGTCCTCTTTAGGCAGTTATGTGGATTTTCGGGCAGATTAGTGGCCGTAGGAGAAATTGGGTAGGAGAAGCACGTACCGTTTGCCGGAGCCGACGTTGCAGGCATCCGCTCCCGTTGCCCCCCTAGCGGCGAATCCTCCACTTATGCGGGAGAACATCCCGTTCCTCTCACTCGTAATGCCTCCCAAGGCTGTGACAACCTCGCGAAATACTTGCATAGACCTCGTCTTTGAGAACCAGGCATTGGTGCAGCAAGTCGAGCATATATCCATCTATTTCCCCGACCACAAATCTTTCATGACATTCAAGAACTGTCAGTGGAGTGTTTCTTGAAGAAGGAATATGTGTGAAAATAACAAGTTGTCTGCAATCGTACATACATGTCTTGCTGGAATTCTTTGCCTCAATCTATCGAAAAGCTGAAACAGCTAATGAGCTGCGCTCAAATTTCGGATTAGGAAACACTTGTGCAGGATAAACAAACCTGTCGACCAAATTCTGCACAATGGTGTTCTTATCATCGATAAAACAAGCATTTCTGGGCATTTTAATAGATATTTCCACAGTGTCTTCACGAAATCTGATTCGCTCTTATGTCAACCTGCTGTATCATGGCATCCCGAACCAAGCATTGCATTTTCTGCAGGTGTGTTTTCAATACTGTTGAATCTGAAAACAAAAGTGTCTCCTGGTCCTGAAGGAATTCCAAATATGTTCTTGCGCCGTTATAGTGAACTTTTATTCCATCTCCTCCTCTCTTCATAGATTCTTTTTCACTTTTCATAGGTGGCTAGGGTTAACCTTGTGTGGCCAACTACCCTGAGTTGTGTCACATTTGGTTATAGTTGAGGTGTACAGCTGGCGTGGGCAGGACTTGCTTTCAAGTTCCTGTCCCTTCCCCTTGTTGGGCTCCATGGTGGGTGGCTGGCACCATGACTGAAAAACTTCAATTTTTTATGGCACCCCCTCTTTCCAAACCTGATCGCTCTGTCAAGAGAGGGCAGAACGAGGCCGATCATTTTTTCCAAAAAAAAAAGTCAGTTTTCCCAAATATCATGTCATCCACAGTGAAGTACAAGATAAGCAAGCAAGAATCCTGTCTCCCTTCCTAGTATCAAAATGTTTGACAGAAGCCTTGGGCATTGGCTACAAGGTATCAAAAATGGCCAGCGGTGACTTAATGCTCGAACTGCGAGAAAACGTACAGCACTCAAAACTCGTAAATATTGTGTCTGTTGCAGATATTCCAGTATCCGTGACTTCACACCGATCTTTGAACACCGTTCGGGGCGTAATATCTGAAAATGATTTTGTCCACATCACAGAAAAAGAGATGCTCGAAGGTCTGAGTGAACAAGACGTCATAGACGTTCGCCGAATCAAGATCCGGAAGGATAATAAAGAAATAGACACAAAACACATGATCCTCACGTTCAACACCAGCACACTCCCCGACACAATCGAAGTAGGATATCTGAAAGTTAACGTAAGACCATACATACCCAACCCTCGCCGATGTTTCAACTGTCAAAGGTTCGGCCACGGCTCACAAAGTTGCCGCGGCCGGAAAACGTGCGCGAAATGCGCCTCGAAGGATCATTCTGATCAATGTGACGCAGCCCCGCAATGCGCAAACTGTGAAGGAGACCATGCAGCATACTCCAGGGCGTGTCCGTCCTGGAAAAAAGAAAAGGAGATAATCACCATAAGGACAAGGGAAAACATTTCATTTAAAGAAGCGAGAAGACGTTTTGAACTCACCAACTCATTCTCCTTCACAACATAACCCAACTTCGCCGATGTGGTGCGTGGGCGCGGCGCACCACACCAGGCTTCGGCACCCGTCCAGGTCACACGCAGTGAGCCTGTGGCGGGGCCATCTGCGCCCAAAGGTGGAGCAGCTAACGCTACTCCGCCAACTCCAAGTCAGACTGCGCAGACCCCCGGGTTGGCGGGCCTCAAGACCTCTTCCCACAGGTCGAGGTCAAACTCGAACGTGAACATGCCTTTGCACGTTCGTCCAGCACTTCCGCAGAGGCGATGGACACGAGCGTAAATTGCTGGGCTGGTTGGTTCATAATGTTGTCAGGGTGGAACCAGCGGAACACAGACGCAGGACAAGAAAAAGGAGGTACACACACCACACCGAGGGTGGAACCAGCGGAACACAGACGCAGGACAAGAAAAATGAGGTACACACACCACACCGCTGGTGTGGTGTGTGTACCTCATTTTTCTTGTCCTGCGTCTCTGTTTCGCTGGTTCCACCCTGACAACACGATGGACACGACTCCGGGCAGCCCCGCTCCGTCCACATCGGACGGTCGGCGGAGCTCCCTGGATCGGTCAAAAAAAGACAGGCCCCGAGTCACGGGACTGTAAACCACTTGATCTAGTTTTTCACTCAATACAAACACAAAAATAAGACGGCTTTCATAATACAATGGAACTGTGGAGGACTTCTGAACAATTACAGTGGCATAAAAGAGGTACTAGGGGCACACGCTCTTGTCGCCTTATGTCTACAAGAAACAAATTTAGGTCCCCAAAAATAACTTTCTTAGGAATTACACTATTTTCCGCCGCGATCGGGAACAGGCGAGCCGGCTGTCGGGAGGCGTAGCCATCATAGTGAAAAACGGTGGCCCGGCTCAAGAGCTTAAACTAAAAACAAGACTCGAAGCTGTCGCAGCCACTCTGCTTGCTCATACAACCATTGCAGTGTGCTCACTATATATCGATCCGCACTTTAATTTAACAGTACATGACTTAGATCCCCGCAGGGAGGCGTCTGCAGCATGCAGACGTTGGTGAGTGGCGACACCACGGGGTTAACCCGAGCATCCGCAGGGACATCCCCGCAGGGGGATGATGGTGAACAATGCGTCACCACGGACCCGAGCATCCGCGCTTAGCCGTGCGTGGCATCGCCGTGTCCGGGGAAAAGGGGATCCTGGTGGTTGAGCCGATGCCGAGCGTTTGGACCCTTTGGCCCCTCGGCGGAGGCAACACACCACTTTGGCCCCAGCTTCCTGCAGACGGCACCTCCGGCCTGTCCCAACCGGAGGAAATCGGCAGTCGCCTTTTCCTGTCCTCCCCTCTATCTTTCACTTTCCTATTCCCTTTCTTACAACTTTCCTGTATCCTCGTCTCTTCTTCGTTTTTTCCTCTTTTTCCTGAAGGCGAGGGTTAACCGTGTGTGACAAACTACCCTGAGTTGAGTCATATTAGGTTATAGTTAAGGTGTACAGCTGGCGTGGGCAGGACTTTCTTTCAAGTACCTGTCGCGTCCCCTTGTTGGACTCCATGGTGGGTGGCTGGCACCATGACCGAAAAACTAAATTTTTTTATGGCTCCCCCCCTTTCAAAACTTGATCGCTCTCTCAAGAGAGGGCGGACCGAAGCAGATGACTTTTTCCAGAAAAGAAAAGTATCCTTTCCAAAATTTCATGTCATTCACAGTAAAGCAGAAGAAACGCAAGCAAGGATAATATCCCCATTCCAGGTCTTAAAACGCTTGACGGATGCCTTAGGCCTTGGCTACAAGGTGTCAAAAATGGCCAGTGGCGACTTACTTCTTGAACTGCGCGACAGCATACAACACTCAAAAGTTGCAACAATTGTATCCATTGGGGACATCATTGTTTCTGTGACCCCACATCGGTCTCTGAATACTGTACGAGGCGTCATCTCTGAAATAGATTTTGTCCACCTTTCTGAAAAGGAAATGCTCGAAGGACTTACTGACCAAGAAGTGATAGATGTCCACTGGATCAAGATCCGGAAGGATGGCAAAGAAGTGGACACCAAACACCTGATCTTGACATTCAACATGAGCACATTACCCGAATCCATTGAAGTGGGCTACCTGAAAATAAATGTAAGACCGTATATTCCCAACCCACGCAGATGTTTCAACTGCCAGAGATTTGGCCACGGCTCACAGAGTTGTCGCGGCCGCAAAACTTGCGCAAAATGCTCTTCGAAGGACCACCAATCCGAAGAATGTGTTGCTAACCCACGGTGTGCAAACTGTGAAGGCGACCATGCTGCCTACTTCAGGGCTTGTCCGTCCTGGAAAAAAGAAAAGGAAATAATTACTCTCAAGACTACGCAAAACATTTCCTTCAAAGAAGCAAGAAGGCAATACTCTCAAACAAACAAATTCTCCTTCACTGCAAAAACAAACTTCGCCGATGTGGTGCGTGGGCGCGGCGCACCACACCAGGCTTCGGCACCCGTCCAGGTCACACGTAGTGAGCCTGGGGCGGGGCCATCCGCGCCGTCTGGTGGAGTAGCTCACGCTACTCCGCCTACCCCAAAGGAGGGAACGCAGACCCCCGGGTCGGCGGGCCCAAAGACCTCTTCCCACAGGTCGAGGTCAAACTCAAAAATCAATGTGCCTCCTGCACGGTCGTCCAGTGCCTCTGCAGAGGCGATGGACACGACCCCGGGCAGCCCCGCGCCGTCCACGTCGGATGGTCGGCGGAGCTCCCTGGATCGGTCAAAAAAAGACAGGCCCCGAGTCACGGGGCCATAAACAACTTGATCTAGTTTTTCAATCAATACAAACACAAAACTAAGATGGCTTTCATAATACAATGGAACTGTAGAGGACTTTTAAATAATTACAGTGACATAAAAGACATACTAGGAGCACACGCTCCTATCGCCTTATGTCTACAAGAGACCAATTTAGGTCCTCGTAACACAAATTTGCTAAAGAGATATACTGTCTTCCGTCGTGACCGAGAGGGCGCGAGCAGACTCTCAGGAGGCGTCGCAATTGTCACTCAGAGCGGTGTCCCTGCAAAAAAAATCAATCTTAACACAAAACTGGAAGCGGTTGCGGTTAGCGTCGTTAGCTACAAAACCATAACGATATGTTCTGTATATCTTCCCCCGCACATGACATTAACAATACAAGATTTAGAAGGCCTGATAAATGAACTACCGGAGCCATTCCTGGTAGTTGGTGATTTCAACGCTCACTCACCGTTCTGGGGAAGCGAACGCTGTGACTCGAGGGGCCAAATAATAGAAGATTTTATCCTCTGAAATAACATCTGTCTGTTAAATACAGGAAAAGCGACATATTGTTGCCCAAGCTCGGGAGGGATGAGCTCCCTCGATCTAGCTTTCTCATCGCCATCTGTTTTTAACGATTTTAAATGGGATGTCATTGACAACCCATATGGCAGTGATCACCTTCCAGTACGAATTAGTTTAACATCTCCACCACAAATCATCTCAACTAAACCGCGACGTTGGAAGCTTCATCTCGCTGACTGGTCACTTTTTAGAGCTAACGCAAATTTATAAGATATAGTTTTAGGAAACCTCACCATCAATGAGATAAATGAAAAGTTCAGAGATTGTATAATAAGCGCCGCACTCACTGCTATTCCTCAGTCTTCAGGAGTGATGCGACCGAAACACAAAGTGTGGTGGACAAAAGAACGCAAAGAAGCAAAAAAACAACAAAATGGAGCATGGGGTAAATTTCGCCGGTACCCAACACAGGAGAACTTCGTGAATTTTAAAAAGGCGAGAGCTAAAGCTCGGTACGTTCGTCGCAATGCTGAGAAAGCCTCATGGCAAAGATATGTCTCATCCATCAACAGTTCAATTAAATCAAAAAAGATGTGGGAACAGGTGCATAAATTAGACGGCAAATTCTATCCCTTTACATTATCATTTCTAACAGCCCCTGGAACACAAACAAGTATAGATGAACAGGCTGACATACTAGGACAACATTTCTCTGACGTTTCAAGCTCTTCACACTACACACAGTCATTCATAAAACACAAAAACACAACTGAAAAGCAGAAACTTCCAACGACTGGCAGCACAAACGAAACATATAATACAAGATTTACAATTCAGGAGATCCAAAACGTACTGTCCTCCGGTAAACAGACAGCACCTAGCCCGGATTGTGTACATTATCAAATGCTTGCCCACCTGTCCGAAGCTGCTGTAGCAGCACTTCTGCAATTTTTCAATAAGATATGGGTGTCCGGAAAGATGCCGGAGGCTTGGAAAAAAGCAGTTATCGTACCGTTCTTAAAAACTGGAAAGCCGCCCACCTCTCCTAATAGATATAGGCCCATAGCTCTTACAAGTTGTATAGCAAAATCATTTGAAAGTGTGCTCAACGTTAGGCTCATGTTCATTCTTGAATCACGCGAACTCCTTGACATCCACCAGTGCGGATTTAAAAAAGGATGTTCGACAACTGACCATCTCGTCCGCTTAGAAAACACAGTCCGAGAGGCATTCATACATCAACAACACTGTCTGGCAGTTTTCTTTGACATGGAGAAGGCATATGAAAGCACATGGAGATATGGCATTCTACGCGACTTGGCAGATCTTGGTATCCGGGGTAGGATGTTGAACTGCCTGAAGGATTTCCTGTCAGAGCGGTCTTTTCAGGTGCGCCTGGGTGCAACCCTTTCGCAGAGCTTTGTCCAGGAGAATGGGGTACCGCAGGGCTGTATCCTAAGTACCACTCTTTTTGTCGTGAAAATGAATTCTATAGCGAAAATAATTCCTAACTCCATTATGTATTCCGTGTATGTCGACGACCTTCAGATTGCTTGCACGTCCTCCAGCCTGTCAGCGTGTGAGAGGCAGGTACAACTCACATTAAACAAGCTAGCAATCTGGGCAGACAAAAATGGGTTCAAGTTCTCTCCACAGAAAACAGTGGCTGTTGCTTTCTCGCTTAAAAGAGGCTTGCAGATCAATCCGAACTTACACCTAAATGGAGCTACACTACCGGTAAAACAAGAACATAAATTTTTAGGAATAACATTTGATAAAAAACTTACATTTCTGCCGCACATAAACAACTTGAAAGTAAAGGCCTCCCGTGCAATGAATATTCTTAAAGTACTCTCAAGGAAACGCTGGGGATCGGACAGAGCATGCCTACTTCACATCTACCGTTCCGTAGTGCGCTCATGTCTAGATTATGGCTGTATAGTATACGGCTCGGCAAGGCCTTCATATCTAAAAAGATTATATACAGTTCATAATCTAGGTATCCGCCTCTCTTGTGGAGCATACAGAACGTCTCCGGTAATGAGCCTTCATGTTGAAGCAAATGAGCCATCACTAGAAGATAGAAGAAAAGCACTTACATGCTCATACATTCTTAGAATTAGGTCGCGAACAAAACACGTGTGTTATTCAATCGTCACAACATGTCCTTCTCGAATAATATTTACAAATAAGCCTCAAGCAACCAGGCCTTTGCTAATGTGGTTTGAGGAGATCTGCCGAGAACTTTACTTATCAGAAACACTACCAAATGTCGCAGAACGTTGCGACGCATTTCCCCCTTGGTACAGTTTTCCATCGGTCTGTGATATAAGTCTTACACAGTTCAACAAGAGACAAACTCCACCAGAACACATCATACAAGAGTTCCTTACATTAAAGGAAAAATATGATAGCTACACCGCGTTCTACACAGACGGATCGAAAACTACAGGTTATGTTGGAAGTGCAGTAGTGGAAGGGAACTGGGAAAAAATAGTAAGGCTTCGTGCGTGTGCATCAGTTTTTACAGCCGAGTGTTATGCTGTGTTTCTTGTTACGGAGAAAATAATAAGCAACAACATCGAAAACAGTATTATCTACACAGACTCCCTCAGTGTACTGAAAGCACTACAGTCCAGAAATGCAGTCATGCCATCAATACGTAAGGTCTTACATAACATAACAAGGATCGTAACACAAGGGCATGACATAAAATTATGTTGGGTTCCAAGCCATGTTGGAATTGATGGTAATGAGAGAGCGGACGCATGCGCTGCTCAAGCCCACAAGAAGGAAATACAGAAAATAAGCATGCCACATAATGATTGCCTGAAGCTAGTTCAGAGCATAACTGGTAATGAACTGGTATTTACCCACATAGTCAGGTAAATAACAAGCTACACTTAATAAAACCAATATTAGGAGAATGGAAATCATGCACACATCAGGAACGCTTTTTTGAAGTTATTTTATGCCGTTTACGTATTGGACACGCGCACCTTACCCACAACTTTCTACTAACAAAACAAGACAAACCTACCTGTGAAAAATGCGGAGATGAACTCACAGTAACTCACATCTTAATCTCGTGCAGAGAACTTGACACATTGAGAAACAAGTTTTTTACCCCGTTTTACAATCAACACATCCCTCTTCATCCGTCATTGATTTTAGGTGAAGGAGCTCTTATTGATCAGTCAAGTGTTTTTAACTTTTTAATAGAAGCCAATGTACTTGAAAAACTGTGAATTCCTACCCCGTGCTTTACAATTTATTGACACACCTCATCCACCTTCTCCGTCATGAGAAGACGGCTGAGGTCACTATTCCATCGGTTGGGGACCTCGAGATCCTTGCACAGCCAAGGATGGCTGCCGAGGTTGCCGACCCTTTTTAAAGCTTTTACCATAAGTCACTTCTAAAATTTCGTCTTAAGTTTTTACTAGGTTGCATGAATTAACTTTTTAGGCCCTTTACACCGCCGTTCATTTAGACTTTTGTATAACATCAAGATAAAACAATTTTTTTATACCCTGAGCTTGGCGCATGATAGCCTTAGTTGCTTATGCGCCATTAAACTCAACTCAACTCAACATGACTTAGAGGTTCTTTCAGACCAGCTCCCAGAGCCATACATGGTAGTTGAAGACTTTAATGCGCATTCATGTTTTTGAGGAAGCGAGAAAACTGACGCTAGAGGCCATCTCATTGAGGAATTTATTCTATGCAATAACGTCTGTTTACTGAACTGGAATAAACCCACATACTGCTCCCCAACCTCGAGGAAAATGAGTGTTTTAGAATTGTCTTTTAGTTCACCGTCTGTTTTTAACGATTTTAACGGGAGTGTTTTAGACAATCCATATGGAAGTGATAATCTCCCTGTCGTAATAAGTCATCCTCGCCAACAGACATTCCCACAAAACCACGGTGTCGAAAGCTACATTTCGCTGAATGGCAACTTTTTAGAGCAGAAGCTACATTGGAGAAAATAGTTTTAGAAAATGTTGACATCAATGAGATAAATGAAAAATTGACGAATTGTATCTTAGCTGCCGCACATTTAGCTATTCCTCAATCCTCTGGAATAGTAAAACAAAATCACAAGTACTGGCACACAAAAGAATGTAAAGATGCAAAAACAAACAGTACAAAGCCTGGGGCATTTTTCGAAGATATCCAACACATGAGAATTTCACAAACTTTAAAAAGCAAGAGCAAAAACACGATACATCAGACGCAACGCAGAAAGGGCATCATGGCAACAGGACGTATCCTCGATAAACAGCTCAATATCATCAAAGAAAATGTGGGAGCAGGTGCGGAAATTCACAGGAAATTTTACTCCTTTCACATTTCCAATGCTAACAACACCCGGTACTGAAACAACATTAGAAGAGCAGGCCAACATATTGGGTGAGCATTTTTGTACAGTTTCAAGCTCATCCAACTACACACACACATTTCAAAAGCACAAAACAATAGTAGAAAAACAAAAACTTCATTTCAGAACATGCATACATGAAGACTACAAACAGCTTATTACAATGCAGGAACTGAACACAGTACTAACATCCGGTACAAAGACAGCACCTGGCCCAGACAATGTACATTATGCCATGCTTGCTCACCTCTCTGAGACTGCCATAGAGGCTCTCCTAAAATTTTTCAATAAAATATGAATGAGTGGAGAAATCCCCCAAGCATGGAAAGAAGCAATGATAGTACCCTTCCTAAAACCTGGCAAGCCTCCGACTAGTCCCACCAGTTACAGGCCAATAGCACTCACTAGCTGTAAAGCAAAATCATTCCTCCCCGCAGGGAGGCGTCTGCAGCATGCAGACGTTGGTGAATGGCGACACCACGGGGTTAACCTGAGCATCCGCAGGGACATCCCCGCAGGGGGATGATGGTGAACAATGCGACACCACGGACCCGAGCATCCGCGCTTAGCCGTGCGTGGCATCGCCGTGTCCGGGGAAAAGGGGATCCTGGTGGTTGAGCCGATGCCGAGCGTTTGGACCCTTAAGGCCCCTCGGCGGAGGCAACACACCACTTTGTCCCCAGCTTCCTGTAGACGGCACCTCCGGCCTGACCCAACCGGAGGAAATCGGCAGTCGCCTTTTCCTGTCCTCCCCTCTATCTTTCACTTTCCTATTTCCTTTCTTACAACTTTCCTGTATCCTCCTCTCTTCTTCAGTTTTTTCCTCTTTTTCCTGGCGGCGAGGGTTAACCGTGTGTGACCAACTACCCTGAGTTGAGTCATATTAGGTTATAGTTAAGGTGTACAACAGCTGGCGTGGGCAGGACTTGCTTTCAAGTTCCTGTCGCGTCCCCTTGTTGGACTCCATGGTGGGTGGCTGGCACCATGACCGAAAAACATCCAATTTTATGGCTCCCCCCCTTTCCAAACTAGATCGCCCTCTCAAAAGAGGGCGGACCGATGTGACAGCTGAATACATCCAGAAATCTAAAGTGACTTTCACCAAATTCCATGTGCTCCACAGCGAAGCGACAGATAAAACTGCCCGAACGATATCTCCATTCTTGGTAGCGAAAAGCCTGACCGATGCCTTGGGCACAGGCTACAAGCTAAAAAAAATGCCTAGTGGCGACCTCCTTCTGGAGCTTAAAGACAACAGCCAACTTTCCAAGCTCTCCACCATATTGTCAGTCGGGGAAACCCCAGTCTCAATAACTCCACACCGTTCCTTGAACAGTGTCCGTGGTGTCATTTCCGAAGCAGACTTTGTCTGCCTCACTGAGGAAGAAATCCTTGAGGGTCTCAGGGACCAGAATGTTACAAACGTGCATCGGATTAAAATAAGGAAAGACGACAAGGAAATTCCGACGAAACATATTGTTCTGACATTCAACTCTAGCACACTTCCAGACTCTATCGAAGCAGGCTACTTGAAAATAAATGTACGTCATTACATACCGAATCCACGAAGGTGCTTCACCTGCCAAAGGTACGGACATGGGTCACAGAGCTGCCGTGGCCACAAAACGTGCGCTAAATGCGCCTCAAAAGACCATACTTCTGAGAACTGTGAAGGAGCAGCAGTTCGCTGCGCAAACTGTGAAGGCAATCATCCCGCATATTCTAGATCTTGTCCTTCTTGGAAGGCTGAGAAAGAAATAATCACAATGAAAACAACACAAAATATAACTTTCAAGGAAGCAAGACAACTCTACCACGCAAAGAACGCCTTCACATTCTCAACAAAAACAAACTTTGCTGACTTGGCGCGCAGGGGCGGTGCACCACGCAGCACTCCGGCATCTGCCCAGGCCACCTTCACGGAGCCTGTCGCAGTGCCATCAACGCCCCAGGCAGAGACAGCCAAGGCTGCTCTGCCAACTACAAGCCAGGGAGTGCCGACCCACGGGTCAGGATCCCTCAGGACTCCCCCCCGTCGGGGGAGGCCCGACACCAAGACATCCGCGGCTTCGCGGTCCTCCAGCACCTCTGGTGAGGTGATGGATACAACTCCTACTCCGCCTGCTTTGCAGCGGCGGACCGGCTCTCTCGAGCGACGAAAAGATAGAACCCCGGTAACGGGCCCAGAACAGTAAACTTCTTCCCTTCCATTCCCACCCAAAAAAACAAACATGACATTTGTGGTTCAATGGAACTGTAGAGGAATGTTGAGGAACTACAGTGATATAACTTATATTCTAGGGTCAGTGATGCCTCTAGCTCTATGTCTCCAGGAGACCAATCTTGGTCCACAACATTCAAATATCTTAAAACATTATACAACTTTTAGGCGTGATCGTGAACATGCAAATAGACTGTCGGGAGGCGTCGCAATCATCATCCAAAGCGGCGTCCCGGCTCAAGAAATCAAACTGAAAACAAAACTTGAGGCGGTTGCGGTTAGCGTCATCAGCTACAAAACCATAACAATATGTTCTGTATATCTTCCCCCACACATCACATTAACATGCCAAGATCTAGAAGGCCAAATCGATGAACTGCCGGAGCCATTTCTGGTAGTTGGCGATTTTAACGCTCACTCTCCGTTTTGGGGAAGCGAACGCTGTGACTCTAGAGGCCAAACAATCGAAGATTTTATACTTTCGAATAATATCTGTCTTTTAAATACGGGAAAAGCCACATATTGCTGTCCAAGCTCAGCAAAAATGAGCTCTCTCGAATTAGCTTTCGCATCACCATTACTTTTTAACGATTTTAAATGGGATGTTTTAAATGACCCCATGGGCAGCGATCACTTACCTACCGTCATCAGGCTCTCATCATCCACTCCAATCATCCCCACAAGGCCACGGCGCTGGAAAATTCAGCTCGCCGACTGGTCACTTTTTACAAAAAGTGCCAGCCTGGAAAAGAAATTTTGTGACGACCTTAGCACAGATGAAATTAATGAGAAGTTTACTGAATGCATAATATCGGCCGCAACACTCGCTATACCACAAACAACAGGACTTGCACAAAAGAAACACAAAGTGTGGTGGACAAAAGAATGCACATTAGCAAAAAAACAACAAAACAAAGCCTGGAGCGCTCTGCGTCGATATCCCACTGCAGAGAACTTACCTTTAAGAAGGCAAAAGCCAGAGCGCGGTATGTGCGAAGAAATGCAGAAAAAACCTCTTGGCAGAAATATGTCTCCTCAATAAACAGCTCAACAACATCAAAGAAAATGTGGGAAAAAGTTCGTAAATTTACTGGTGACCATACCCCTTTCACACTTCCTCTCTTGACAGCACCCGGGACACAAACATCTTTAGAAGAACAGGGCAACATATTGGGCGAGCATTTTTCTGAGATCTCAAGTTCATCCAACTACACAAACACATTTCAGAAACACAAAGCAATAGCTGAAAAACAAAAATTCCCATCCGGAGCATGTACACATGAGGATTACAACCAGCCTCTCACACTGCAAGAATTAAATAAGGTATTATCTTCTGGAAAAAAGACAGCACCAGGACCGGACAACGTGCATTACGCTATGCTTGCCCATCTCTCGGAGGCTGCTGTAGAGGCACTGTTAAAATTCTTTAATAAAATCTGGATAACTGGAAATATACCTGACGAGTGGAAAAAAGCAGTCATAATACCTTCTCTCAAACCCGGAAAACCACCAACAAGTCCTCGCAGTTATAGACCAATAGCCCTCACCAGCTGCATTGCTAAATCTTTCGAAAGTGTAATAAACATTAGACTAACCTTCGTACTTGAATCTCGGCAACTACTAGATAAACACCAATGTGGGTTTAAGAAAACATGCTCCACCACAGATCATCTTGTCCGCCTAGAAAACACCATCCGGGAAGCGTTCATCCACAAGCAGCACTGTATTGGGGTCTTCTTCGACCTGGGGAAGGCCTACGATACTACGTGGAAGTTCGGCATCCTCCGTGACCTAGCAGAGCTAGGTATCCGCGGCAGGATGTTGAACTGCTTGAACGACTTCCTGGCTAACCGCACATTCCGAGTCCGCCTAGGAGCAACTCTCTCCATGACTTTCACCCAAGAGAACGGCGTACCCCAGGGGTGCATTCTAAGCACGACACTCTTCATAGTAAAAATGAATTCCTTAGCATAAGTAATACCCAAGTCCATAATGTATTCAGTTTATGTAGATGACCTACAAATAGCATGCACGTCCTCCAGTATATCAACCTGTGAGAGACAAATACAAATCACACTAAATAAACTAGGTTCTTGGGCAGACAGAAATGGATTTAAATTTTCCCCTCAAAAAACAATAGCTGTTCTTTTCTCATTGCGACGAGGCCTACAGGTCGATCCCAGTCTAACCTGAATCACACTGCGCTACCAATTAAACAAGAACACAAATTTTTAGGCCTAACTTTTGACAAGAAACTCACATTTCTACCGCACATTAACAACCTTAAAAAGAAAGCTTCTCAAGTCCTCAATATCTTAAAAGTGCTCTCACGGAAGCGGTGGGGGTCCGATAGAGCAAGCCTTTTACAAATATATCGCTCTCTGGTGCGCTCCAAGCTGGACTACGGGTGCATAGTATATGGTTCGGCAAGAGCATCCTACTTAAAAAGATTAGACCCCATTCATAATCTTGGTCTGCGCCTATCATCTGGAGCATACAGAACATCACCAGTAGCCAGCCTATACGTTGAAACTAATGAGCCCGCTCTTGAGGACCGAAGAATCGCACTAACATGCACATACGTCTTAAAAATCCGTTCTCTTCCGAAACATCTCTGCCATCCAGTTGTCACCAAGTGCCCATCTAAAAGATTATTCATCAACAAACCACATTCTATCAGACCATTACTATTGCGCTTTGAAGACAAATGTGAAGAGCTAACAGTACTAGATGCCCTACCGAATATTGCACAAAGGAATGAATATTTACCACCATGGTACAGCCTGCCTTCAGTATGTGACCTCACAATGACACATTTAGATAAAAAGCAAGCGCCAAATGAGTACATATTACAGGAATTCTTTGCACTACAAGAAAAGTATGACACCTACATTGAATTTTATACAGATGGCTCAAAAACAGAAAGTCACGTTTGAAGTGCAGTAATTCAAGGAAAAAATAAACAGATAATGCGACTACCAGAATGCGCATCAGTTTTTACTGCTGAGTGTTATGCCATCTTTGTAGCTGTAGAAAAAATAGTAAGAGAGAACATCAGAAATAGCATCATTTACACCGATTCCCTGAGTATGCTCAAAGCACTGCACTCCAGAAATGCTGCTGAACCCGTAATAGGTAACATCATACATAACATTGTTAAAATCACAAAACAAAAACATAACATTAAATTCTGCTGGGTTCCTAGCCATGTTGGAATCGTAGGTAATGAGAAAGCAGATGTATGCGCTGCACAAGCCCGGAATGGCCAAATAAAGCAAGTGAACATACCGCACAGGGATTGTTTAAAGTTTATCACCAGTAAACTCAGAAATAAGTGGCAGGCTGCATGGCAAGAACACGTAAACAACAAACTACATTCTGTGAAACCAATTTTAGGGGAATGGCAATCATGCAGGCATCAAGAACGTTTTACCGAAGTTATTTTATGTCGGCTCCGCAATGGACACACCCACCTCACGCACAGCTTTCTACTAACCAAACAGAACAAACCTCTCTGTGACATGTGTGGTGCTGAACTCACGGTGAACCACATTTTAATTTCATGTATCAAACTAGAAGAACTAAGAAAGAAATATTTTACAACATTTTACAGGGAAAGCATCCCTTTACACCCCATGTTACTTTTAGGTGATCGAGCACTGGTTGACATCTCTTGTATTTTTAGGTTTCTCAGGGAAGCCAGTGTTTTAAACAAACTCTAAGTATAAAAAGCTTCACCTTTAACAAAAACTCTAACCTTGTGTTTTGCGCATCATAGCCTCAGTTGCTTTTGCGCCATTAAAATCAATATAACTAACTAACTAAAATCATTCGAAAGCATTCTAAACATCAGACTAGCCTTCATACTTCAGTCCCGGCAACATTTACATATACACCAATGCGGGTTTAAAAAGACATGTTCAACAAGCGATCACCTTGCTCGCTTTGAGAACACAGTCATGAAGCGTTCATCCACAGACAACACTGTATCGGGGTCTTCTTCGACCTGGACAAGGCTTACGATACCACGTGGTGGTTCGGTATCCTCCTTGACCTAGCGGACCTAGGTATCCGCGGCAGGATGCTGAGCTGTTTGAGCGACTTCCTGACCAACCGCACGTTCAGAGTCCGCTTAGGCGGAACCTTCTCCAACACTTTTATTCAAGAAACTGGTGTACCCCAGGGGTGCATCCTCAGTACGACCTTATTCATCATCAGAATGAACTCCATAGGAAAAGTAATCCCAAAATCCATAATGTACTCAGTTTACGTAGATGACCTCCAAATAGCATGCACGTCTTCCAGCATACCTACCTGTGAGCGACAGATACAAATAACAATAAATAAATTGTCTACCTGGGCAGATAGAAACGGATTTAGATTTTCCGCTCAGCAAACAGTAACGGCTCTGTTCTCCTTGAGACGAGGCCTACAGGCCGACCCCACACTACATCTAAACCGAACCCCATTACCTGTCAAACAAGAGCATAAATTTCTAGGGGTAACTTTCGATAAAAAGCTCACTTTCTTGCCACATATAAACAGCTTAGAAAAAAGCTTCCCAGGCCCTCAATGTACTGAAACTACTGTCAAGAAAACGCTGGGGGTCTGATAGGGCATGCCTGTTACATATATATCGTTCTCTGGCTCGCTCTAAGTCAGACTATGGGTCCATAGTATATGGCTCAGCAAGACCGTCCTAAATAAAACGACTGGGTCCTATCCAGAGTCTTGGTTTAAGGTTGTCTTCCGGTGCTTACAGAACTTCCCCAATAGCAAGCCTGTATGTGGAAACTAATGAACCTTCCTTAGAAGAGCGATGAACTGCACTAACTTGTACATACATTCTCAAAATCCTTTCTCAGCCCAAACATCTCTGTTACCCAATAGTCACGAAATGCCCATCCCGAATGCTCAACAACAAGCTTCACGCGATTAAGCCGTTGCTCTTGCGCTTCGAAGAAAAATGCCAAGCTCTGAACATACTAACTGAAATTAAAAGTATTGCCCCAAGACACGAAGCGCTACCACCGTGGTACACTCTCCCCACAGTGAGTGATGTCAATGACTAACACGCCTCGGGAAAATCTGTACACCACATGACCATATAATACAAGAATATCTAGCACTACAAGAAAAATAGAGAAATTATACTGCATTTTATGCTGATGGGTCAAAAACTCATGCTCATGTAGGAAGCGCAGTACAAGGAAAAAATAAAAATGCAGTACGACTGCCCTCATGTCTATAGTTTTCACCGCTGAGTGTTATGCCATTTGTGTTGCGGTACAGAAAATACCAAATGAAAACATCAAAAACAGCATCATTTATACAGATTCGCTGAGCGTCCTTACAGCATTAAACTCCAGAAATGCCACGGAGCCACTCATAGGAAGCATCATACACAACACAGTAAAGGTCACAACACAAAAACATGTTATAAAATTTTGCTGGGTTCCCAGTTATGTTGGCATTAAAGACAATGAGAGAGCCGACATGTGTGCTGCACAAGCCAGAACCATGGAAATAAAACTTCCGCTGCTGACAGGCTGTGCAAGAGCGAACGTAGCGACGAACGAAGTTGTACATGCCCCGCCAGTAGTACCTCTGCCTTACCTGCGGCTACTGCTCGCGACGTCGCCTTCTTCCTTCTTCATCACTTCGTCCTGCGTCACGGCGCTCCGCGAGAACTTCTCAGTGACCGCGGCCGTGTCTTCTTGTCTGAAGTTGTTAGAGAGCTTCTCGATGCGTGCCACTCAGTTCACCGTACCACTACTGCTTACCACCCCCAAACCAACGGCCTCACCGAACGATTCAACCGGACTCTTGGGGACATGATCGCCATGTACATTAGCTCCGACAGCTCTAATTGGGATCAAGTCCTTCCGTTTGTGACCTATGCATATAACACCGCATCTCAGGCAACCACCGGCTTCTCCCCATTCTTTCTTTTATTCGGGCGCGAGCCTTCCTGTCTCCTGGACACAATCCTTCCCTACAACCCCGACAGCTCGGAATATACTTCCCTTTCTGACATTACCCGCCATGCTGAGCAGTGCCGCCGGTTGGCTCGCTCCTTCACCGCCGAACGTCAAGGACTCCGCAAACATGAGTCCGATCAACACACGCCCGCTGCCCAATTCTCCACTGGATCACTGGTCTGGCTCTCTGTTCCGGCTGCGTCCAAATTTTCGGCCAAGCACATTGGTCCTTACCGTATCTTAGAGCGTACGTCACCTGTGAACTATATCATCGAACCGGTGACACCTTCTTTGGACCATCGCCGCCGTGGTCGCGACGTCGTTCATGTCAGCCGCTTGAAGCCTTATTACAGTCCTCTCGTCGTCTCCTTGCCTTGAGTCGCCAGGATGGCTCCCTCTTTCCGCGGGGGCAGTTGGAATGAAGAAGATGATACAGTACTACCAACGACGACGAAGCGCTAGCGCCGAGGTGAAGAAGAAGAAGAAGTCCGTAGAAGGCTCGTGCTGGAGAACTGCCGCTTGTGTGCCGGTCCCTCGCCTCGCTGGTCCCCGGACTTCTTGCGCCAGGGTCTTTATCGCTGGTGCTTCAACGTGTCAATAAACCGCTCTACACATGTGAATTTGCCTAGGGATTACATGAAGTTAGTGCTTAGCAAACTAAGAGCCAAATGGAAAGCTTCTTTGGAAAATGAAGGAAACAACAAGCTGCATACTGTAAAGCCCATTTTAAAAAAATGGAAATCATGCCGCCGTAAAGAGCGTTTTAGCGAAGTAATTTTGTGTCGTTTACGCATAGGTCACACACACATCACCCATAGCTTGTTATTAACAAAAAAATAGAAACCCGTGCGTGAAATGTGTGGTGAGCAGCTCGCAGTTAATCACATTTTAATTTCTTGTTCGCATCTCGAAGAACCAAGAAAAAAATTTTTTACTGTATTTTACAATGAACAGATTCCATTTCATCCCGCATTGGTTTTAGGCGAACAAACACTCGTCGGGTTTTCGCTTGTGTGTAAGCTTCTAAAGAAAGCCAATGTTTTAAATCTAATATAATGTAACATCTATACTCTTAATATAGCATCATCTAACCCTGTGTTTGGCGCATGATAGCCACAGTTGCTTATGCGCCATAAAACTCCATATAACTAACTAAGCTCCTTGTAGTACGTCAGCCCAGCTGCCATAGAAGCACTAAAAATTTGCGGAGCAAACTTCACCCGCATCTTGTCCATGTTGGATGTTAAATGGTGGAGAGCTATCTGGGGGCATGCTTCGAGTTCTCCTGGATTTAACTGGTCTTCTTTGAACAATGAAATATGGCCTGCCCATTTAACCTACTTTTCATTTATCTTTAGACAGTTCTGATTGAGCAGCCGATTTTTGATACGTTTAAACAGATGGGGCACACCTGAAAACATGTACACCTTCCTCTCCGGGTCAGTTGGGTGTTCAAAGAAGTTCCTGCAGTTCTTCAAGTCACCACTAACACCTAGCAGCCTCCACATGGTGCGATTCGTGCTCACTCCGTCACACTCTACGCCGTCGTCAATAGCTCTGGCGTCCTCGATGAGCACAGTGGCCTGCAAAAGGAGTTGACATAACACTGGGCCTCGAGTGGAGTTCCTGGACGCAAAAAGGGGACAAGCTTCGCATAGTTCTCCTTGAAAGGGCAAAACATGAAGACCAGTGCGTGACCATCCATATCGGAACTGAGTTTCTTATGAGTTCCGTCATCAACAAAGCCGTCGTAGCGTAATTTCTGGGAGCTCACGCGCTTGCATTGGCGGACTTGCATTTCGTCTAGCGACAGCATTCCGTGCTTGGAAAAGGCGGACTTTTCACCAAATTTCTCCTTCAAGGCTGCAAAAAACTCGTCGAAACCGCAGTTCGTGCCAACCGAAGATATGTATCTTCGAATGGCATTGACAAGGGTCAATCCTTGGACCGATACTGTTCAATATGTATATCAATGACATATGCAGTATACCAAATTCGCCAAAATTAATCATGTTCGCAGATGATACAACTATATTTTTCTCTGGCAGATCGCTCACTCCACTTCAGGATGCAGTGAATAACTACCTCAACTTATTGTCCCTCTGGCAAGATACTAATGAGCTACGGTTAAATGCCAAAAAAACTAAATATGTCATCTTTCCACCAATTAATAAGCCGGTATGTAGTAAAATCATCATACGTTTCCGCGACAACTCATTAGATCAGGTAACGACGCAAAAATTTTTGGGAGTATGGTTTGAAAGTAGCTTATCCTGGAAAACACATGTCAGCCATCTAGCAAGGGAACTAAGTCAAGCAGTTGGCTGTTTGTATAAGGTTAAAAACCTTGTTCCGCTTTGGCTAAAAAAAATGCTGTATTACTCTCTTTTCTACTCCCGTCTCTCATACTGTGCATTGGTCTGGGGAACAACAGGTCAAAATT
This sequence comes from Amblyomma mixtum, assembly GCF_055824585.1. Taxonomy (NCBI): domain Eukaryota; kingdom Metazoa; phylum Arthropoda; class Arachnida; order Ixodida; family Ixodidae; genus Amblyomma; species Amblyomma mixtum. The sequence continues at coordinate 162,795,914 of NC_143012.1, forward strand.
ATAACAAATTAATTTTATTGCAGCAGCTGAGAGACAGGCCTCAGCCCTTCGTGATCGCCGAAGATATGGCGAAATATTTGGCGGAGTTCGAGCGCGTCTGCGAGAGAAAGCGCGTTGAGCGGAATGTTTGGGCACAGAAGTTGGTATCCCTGCTTTGCAGCGAAGCGTATGACGTTGTGACTAACGGTCAACAGCTGAGAGACAGGCCGCAGCCCTTCGTGATCGCCGAAGATATGGCGAAATATTTGGCGGAGTTCGAGCGCGTCTGCGAGAGAAAGCGCGTTGAGCGGAATGTTTGGGCACAGAAGTTGGTATCCCTGCTTTCCAGCGAAGCGTATGACGTTGTCAAGCGCCTGTTGGACGACGGCTTGGCGGACTACGATGAGCTGAAAAGCTTCTTACTGGCGAGATATAACGTGTCACCGCTGGACCTTCGCCAAAGGTACCTGCGAGAGAATAGCACCCCATCCTTTAACGATTTTCCGTACCAGTTTAAAGCCGACATTTTAGAGTGGCTCGAAAATGCTGAAGGGTCGGATGATCGTGACACAGAGGTAGAGTGCGTAGCTGTATAGGAGAGCTGCCAGTGCGGCACAGAGGAAGGTAGTCCGTACGTGGCAGATGTAACTGCTGCTGTAACATTGGGAATTGCCCCGCATTCGCCAACTGAGAAAACCTCTACACCATCGGATAAGGTATTCACAGCATCGGACGATGCACTAACAGAGGTCTCGCCCATTGAGATTGTGGCGGAGTTACCGGAAAGCGGATCTCCTAGCGTGTCGAAAGCAGGAGAAGTTGCCGAACAGGGCAGAGAGGAGGTCCATCTAGACCTTAATGAAAGCGCCAGTGCCAACGCAAGCGAAGTAAACGAGGACGGCACACCGTGTTGTGCATTGCATTCAACAGAAATGCAGAAACCTGAGACTTCCGATCAACGGATGCGGACGCATACAGAGTTTGCGGACCCTGAGTTTGCGGACGCTGAGTTGTGCGCTAGTGTTTGCAGCGAGCGATGCGAAACGAGTCCTGTGCTTTCGCACTGCTCTGAGCTTTGCGACTTTCCAGAAAGCAGCTGCAGTGGCGAGAACATCGCGACTGAGTGCAGAGCCGACCCTCATCCGCAATCGCCTAAAACCCGTCAGGAACACGACGAGAGCTGTATGCCAGCACTCATGTCAGGAGAAAACACTGGTTCGTCAGTGCCTGAAGAAGCTAAGGCGCTGGACGACAGTGGAGTACAGAACGTTCCAGACGACACGGGGGCTGTAGACATCATTCCTTCCGAGAAAGATGAGGACGAATGCGCACTCAGAGACGCTGAGCAGGAAGAACGCAGTTTGGAGGAGGCTAGTAAAGGCAACAAAGACAGGCCTGATCTAGGTAGCACATATGAATCAGCTGACAATCAAAGCGACGTTGTCAGAGAGCAGAAACTTAGGCGACGGAAGCAGAATGTGCTTTCACAGGCGAAAGTGAAAGGAAAGCTCACGATAAAAAGCTGCAACCGGAAGGAAAGGCACCGCCAGTTGTAGTGCCAGAGCCCACATTTCGCTGGCGGGCCTGTCTGAACCAGCGTTGCGCGCCCGCCGTCCCTCAAAGCAGGCCCAGACTTTCTCGGACAAGTCGCGACATGCAGCGTGACTCATCCCGCCGCCGCGGCGCCGACACGGACCCTTCCTCCTCTCCTCCTCTCTGTCGGTGCGAACTCCTCCGACGCTCGCCGGCTCTCGACCATTGGTCTAATTTGAACGGTGGCCAGTGATTGGAGGATTTGAACGGCTGGCTGCCGTAACCGTTACCAGCGGCTATAAAAACGGAGCCGCGCTGAACCCGAGCAGCAGACGGGCAGCAGAAGAGCCATCACGCCGGAGCTACGCTCGCCGCCGGAGCCGCCCTTCTTCTTCGTGCTCGCCCGTGGTGCTCTTGGCCCTTGTATCATGTAAAAGCCCTTGTACATACTGTACATAAAGTTCATTTGACTCACCGTCGCCTCGACCGTTTCCTGGCTCGGACACCCAGTCCCAACAGTGGTGGCAGCGGTGGGATCGACCGGCGTCAGCTACCTCGGCGCGGTGATTGCCTGATGTTTTCCCCTCAATTCACCAGACTGCTCTAGGACACGTGATTGTAGTTTAGAGTAGGGCTGTGTGTTCCACTGGAGAGAGCTTTGCTGTTTCGAGCCAAGTCGGAGCGCTTTGAAACGAAAGCTAGTGCAGAGGGAGTAAACGAGGCGTTTTGGAAAGAATTACTTGCGCGTGTCTTACTAGTAGCGCTATAGTAGTGAACGGCAACGGAATTCTAAGAAAAAGGCAAACTACAAGAGGCTATTGTGCGCGATGGAGAACTTCAAAGTGAAGGAACTCATCGAAATTTGTGAAGAGTTGGGCATTGATTTGGGCCCCGCAAAACGAAAGCATGCGATTCTCGAGATCATGCGGAAAGAGGAAGTAATGGCTCAGGAAGCCAATGAGGCCTTGGATGAGATCAAAGAACGCCGTGAGCGCGAGGCGGCCAAAAGACTCCGTGAGCGCCAAGAGGCAGAAAAACAGAAGCAGCTTGAGCGCGAAGAGGCAGAAAAACAGAGGCAGCTTCAGATAAAACGGCGTGCTCGCGCTAAGAAACTGATGGACCTGGAGCTTGAAGCGCATGACCTCGATTTCGAGAGATATAAAACATTGTCCGCTCTGCATGAGACTAACGGTCAGAAGCTGAGAGACAGGCCGCAGCCCTTCGTGATCGCCGAAGATATGGCGAAATATTTGGCGGAGTTCGAGCGCGTCTGCGAGAGAAAGCGCTTTGAGCGGAATGGTTAGGCACAGAAGTTGGTAGCCCTGCTTTCCAGCGAAGCGTATGACGTTGTAAAGCGCCTGTTGGACGACGGCTTGGCGGACTACGATGAGCTGAAAAGCTTCTTACTGGCGAGATATAACGTGTCACCGCTGGACCTTCGCCAAAGGTACCTGCGAGAGAATAGCACCCCATCGTTTAACGATTTTCCGTACCAGTTTAAAGCCGACATTTTAGAGTGGCTCGAAAATGCTGAAGGGTCGGAAGATCGTGACACAGAGGTAGAGTGCGTACCTGTAGAGCAGAGCTGCCAGTGCGGCACAAAGGAAGGTAGTCCGTACGTGGCAGATGTAACTTCTGCTGTAACAGTGGGAATTGCCCCGCATTCACCAACTGAGAAAGCCTCTATACCTTCGGATAACGTTGTCACAGCATCGGACGATGCACTTACAGAGGTCTCGCCCATTGAGATTGTGGGGGAGTTACCGGAAAGCGGACCTCCTAGCGTGTCAGAAGTAGGAGAAGTTGCCGAACAGGGCAGAGAGGATGTCCGTGTGGACCTTAATGAAAGCGCCAGTGTCAACGCTAGCGAAGTAAACGAGGATGACACACCGCGTTGTGCATCGCATTCAACAGAAATGCAGAAACCTGAGACTTCCGATCAACGGATGCGGACGCATATAGAGTTTGCGGACGCTGAGTTGTGCGCTAGTGTTTGCAGCGAGCGATGCGAAACGAGTCCCGTGCTTTCGCACTGCTCTGAGCATTGCGATATTCCAGAAAGCAGCTGCAGTAGCGAGAACACCGCGACTGAGGGCAGAGCCGACCCTCATCCGCAATCGGCTGAAACGCGTCAGGAGCACGACGCGAGCTGCGTGTCAACACTAATGTCAGGAGAAAAACTGGTTCGTCCGCGCCTGTAGAAGCCAAGGTGCTGGACGACAATGGAGCACTGCAGGACCTTTCAGACAATATGGGGGCTGTAGATGCCGTTTCATCCGAGATAGATGAGGGCAAATGTGCACTCGTAAAGGCTGACAAGGAAGAACGCAGTTTGGAGGAGGCTAGTAAAGGCGCCATAGATAGACGTGAGCCAGGTAGCGCAGGTGAATTGGCTGACAATCAAAGTGATGTTGTCAGAGAGCAGAAACCTAGGCGACGGAAGCAGAATGTGCTTCCTCAGGAGAAAATGAAAGGAAAGCACAAGAAAGAAAGCTGCAACCGGAAGGAAAGTAACAGCCGGTTCCGAAAAGTGAGCTATCACCACAAGGTGATAGACAAGCAGTGCTGCCGCCGAAAGGACAGTAAAAGCAAGCTCAAGAGAGGGAGCTGTCACCGAAAGGCGGTGAAAGGCAGGCAGAAGAAAGAGTGGTGCCGCCGAGAGATGAAAGGCAGGCATAAGAAAGACGGGCGCTGCCGAAAAGAGAGAAAGGACAAACACGCGAAAACGGGTTTCCACCATCGGAATCGCCAGCGTCGCCGGCAAAATGACTTCAGTAAAGTCGGTCACGTTGTCAGCCCTGAAACTAGCGTCAGAAGCAGAGCTAAAGAAATGTGCGAGGCATTACTATCGCGCAAAGCAAAACGCATAAGTGTGTCGAGGCTCATAGGTTTGGGCAGTAGAATAAACTGCAAAAAGAAATCGTACAAACATTCGCGCGGAAAAGTGCACCAAGGCAGGAAACCTCGATTCAAGAGAGCGCTGCCCGGGAGGCGAAAAATTAAGGAGCAGGACAAGAGAGAATTTTGCCACCAGCACAAAGAGAGCAAGACCCGCAAAAGCGCGTACTCTCGTGAAGACTCTCTCTTTCCGCTGCAGTCAGGGAAAAAACCGCGATCCCACAGGAAGCCGCACGCGCGCGCAGATAAAACGCGTGTACGGCTCAAAAAGCGAAATATTGTACGAGGCCGCAGTGACACGGGCAAGAAAATTGGCAAGAAACCGTCTAAGCGCCCAGCCAAGCAAATTTATCGCGATAGAAAGCCGCGGTTCGAGATGACGCCACTTAGTAGGCGCGAAATCAAAAGGCCGTGCAGATGCGCACTTCGCATCGAGCGAAAATGGAAAAGGGTGCGCGAGAAATTGAAGACTCGTGGGTCTCACTTGCCACCACGAACAAAGAGAAAGAAACAACGGTCCAACGGGAAGCGTTGCACTCGAAATTGAACACCGCGACTGGCGTGCGAAGCGCAAAGAAAGGGATAAGTCAGTAAGAGAAAGCAAATCGCTCTCGTACTGTAGCTCCCGTAGAAACTGGAAAGACAAGTACAGAGAGAGAGAAAAGCGCGTATACCGCGAAAGAGGCAGAGATATTAGCTACCACGGTAGTAGAGAGAGAAAGAAAAGCGCGTCTACCGTGAAAGATGCAGAGACGTTAGCTACCACGGTAGTATAGAGAGAGAGAGAGAAAAGCGCAGCACAGCGAAAGAGGCAGAGTCATTAGTTTCCGCTGTAGCGGGTGTCGTTTAACCGAGTTAAACGCTGGCGTAGACGCACTAAGCCGTGTGTTCTAAGCAAGGCTGCCTTCGCCGCCTCGAGACCTACATTTTGTCTCTTCGCGAACAGCTGTTAAGTTCGCTCGTAGATCGGGGGAAAAATTGATATCCTCCTTTGTGGCCTCAGCTGAGTGTTCTTCTGGCCGAGTGATCTCAAGGGAGCAAATTTATTTTGCATTCATTTCATTCTGTGTGTGACATGTGTTCGACACTTTGAGTTTATTGCTTTCAAGTTCTTGTATCCCACATGTGTCTCTTGTAGAAGAGGGAACAAAAAGGGGACCGAAATGTAGCCAACAGAGTTTTGTGACTTTCAAGTCTGGTGTATTGACGGGTGACAGAGGGCACTTGCTCGTGTTGGGTGTTGCCTGTTGTCGGTCGGTTCTTCGCAACATGCAGAACGATCAAAGACCGATGCTGAGAAGCAAGCTCTTCCGAAGGACCGAGCGAAGCTGATCCAGTCACCTGGGCGACTAAGCTGCGGAGCAGTGATCCTGTCCTGACGAGCGGGACCCGTTCTCGGAAAGGAGCCTGGAGCTACCTGCGGCTGAACACCGGACGAGAACTTGGAGGAGCCTGGCGTACGAGCGCGCCCCGCATCCGAGCCACGCGGAAGTAGCTCGTCTTCGTGGCGCATTGTCTGGCGGCGGTGGTGCTGTAGTGCCGGCGCCCACATTTCGCTGGCGGGCCTGTCTAAACCAGCGCTGCGCGCCCGCCGGCGCTCAAAGCAGGCCCAGGCTTTCTCGGACAAGTCGCGACATGCAGCGTGACTCATCCCGCCGCCGCGGCGCCGACACGGACCCTTCCTCCTCTCCTCCTCTCTGTCGGTGCGAACTCCTCCGACGCTCGCCGGCTCTCGACCATTGGTCTAATTTGAACGGTGGCCAGTGATCGGAGGATTTGAACGGCTGGCTGCCGTAACCGTTACCAGCGGCTATAAAAACGGAGCCGCGCTGAACCCGAGCAGCAGACGGGCAGCACAAGAGCCATCACGCCGGAGCTACGCTCGCCGCCGGGGCCGCCCTTCTTCTGTGTGCCTGCACGTGGTGCTCTTGACCCTTGTATCATGTAAAAGCCCTTGTACATACTGTACATAAAGTTCATTTGACTCACCGTCGCCTCGACCGTTTCCTGGCTCGGACACCCAGTCCCAACACAGTTCAGGAATGTGAGCTATCGCCACAAGGTGATAGCGAAACAAGAGAAACAGTGCTGCCGTCGAAAGGAGAGGAAAGGCAAGCTCAAGAGAGAGAGCTGTCACCGAAAGACGATGGAAGGCAGGCAAAAGAAAGAGTGGTGCCGCCGAAAGATGAAAGGAAGGCATTAGAAAGACGGTCGCCGCCGAAAAGAGAGAAAGGCCAAACGCGCGAAAACGGGTTGCCACCATCGGAAGCATCAGCTTCAACGGCACCTGGATAGCAGCAAAGTCAGTCACTTCGACAGCCCTGAAACTAGCGTCAGAATCAGAGCTAAAGAAGTGTTCCAGGCGTCGCTATCGCGCAAAGCGAAACACATAAGTGTGCCGAGGCAGGTGGATCTGGGCAGTAGAATAGACTGCAAAAAGAAACCGTGCAAGCATTCGCGCGGGACAGAGTATCGAGGGAGGAAACCGATATTCAAGAGGGCGCTGCGCAGCAGGCGAAAAATTAAGGAGCAGGACAAGCGTGAATCTTGCCGCCAGCACGGAGAGAGCAAGACGCGCAAAGGCACGTGCTCTCATGCAGGCTCTCGCTTTCCACTGCAGTCACGGGAGAAACTGTGCTCCCACAGAAAGCGGCACGCGCGGGCAAGGAAAACGCGTGTACGGCTCAAAGAGCGAAAGATTGTACGAGGCCGCAGTGACAGGGGCAAGAAAATTGGCAAGGAACTGCCTAAGCGCTCGACGAAGCTTAGGTATCGCGATGGAAAGCTGCGAGTGGAAATAACACCATTTAGTAGGCACAAAATCAAAAGGCCGGGTAGATGCGCACTCCGCATCGAGCGAAAATGCAAAAGGGTGCGCGAGAAATTAAAGCCTCGTAGGTCTCACTTACCGCCTGAGACAAAGAACAAGAAAGGACGGTCCCACCGAAAGCGTTGCGCACTTGCTATGGGACGTCGCGACTGGCGCGCGAAGCGCAAAGAAACGGACAAGTCGCTAGTGAGTGAAAGCGAATCGCTCTCGTACTGTATCTCCCGTAGAAACTGGAAGGACAAGTACAGAGAGAAAGGAAAGCGCGTCTACCGCGAAAGAGGCAGAGACATTAGCTACCGCGGTAGTAGAGAGAGAAAGAAAAGCGCGCCTACCGTGAAAGAGGCAGAGACGTTAGCTACCACGGTAGTAGAGAGAGAGAGAAAAGCGCAGCACAGCGAAAGAGGCAGTCATTAGTTTCCGCTGTAGCGGGTGTCGTTTACCGTCCGTTAGAAGCGAGGAAAACGCGAACGTAGACGCACTAAGCCATGTGCTCTAAGCAAGACTGCCTTCGCCTCCTCGTGACCTACATTTTGTCACTTCGCGAACCGCTGTTAAGTTCGCTCGTAAATTGGGGCAAAATTGATGTCCTCATTTGTGGCCTCAGCTTAGTGTTTTCCTGGCCGAGTGATCTCAAGAGAGCAAATTTATTTTGCATTCATTTAATTCAGAGTGTTTCCTGTGTTTGACACTTTGTTTAAGTTAATTACTTTCAAGTTCTGGTATCCCACATGTGTCTCTTGTTCAAGAGGGAGCGAAAAGGGGACAGAACTATTGCTAGCGGAGTTTTTTTGACCTTTAAGTCTGGTGTATTGACGGGTGACAGAAGGCGCTTGCTCGTGTTGGGTGTTGCCTGTTGTCGGTCGGTTCTTGGCAACATGCAGAACGATCAACGACCGATGCTGAGAAGCAAGCTCTTCCGAAGGACCGAGCGAAGCTGATCCAGTCACCTGGGCGACAAAGCTGCGGAGCAGTGATCCTGTCCTGACGAGCGGGACCCGTTCTAGGAAAGGAGCCTGGAGCTACCTGCGGCTGAACACCGGACAAGAACTTGGAGGAGCCTGGCATACGAGCGCGCCCCGCATCCGAGCCACGCGGAAGTAGCTCGTCTTCGCGGCGCATTGTCTGGCGGCGGTGGTGCTGTAGTGCCAGAGCCCACATTTCGCTGGCTGGCCTCTCTGGAAACAAGCGCTGCGCGCCCGCCGTCGCTCAAAGCAGGCCCAGACTTTCTCGGACAAGTCGCGACATGCAGCGTGACTCATCCCGCCGCCGCGGCGCCGACACGGACCCTTCCTCCTCTCCTCCTCTCCGTCGGTGCGAACTCCTCCGACGCTCGCCGGCTCTCGACCATTGGCCTAATTTGAACGGTGGCCAGTGATTGGAGGATTTGAACGGCTGGCTGCCGTAACCGTTACCAGCGGCTATAAAAACGGAGCCGCGCTGAACCCGAGCAGCAGACGGGCAGCAGAAGAGCCATCACGCCGGAGCTACGCTCGCCGCCGGGGCCGCTCTTCTTCTTTGTGCTAGCCCGTGGTGCTCTTGGCCCTTGTATCATGTAAAAGCCCTTGTACATACTGTACATAAAGTTCATTTGACTCACCGTCGCCTCGACCGTTTCATGGCCCAGACCCAATCCCAACAGGACACAGAAGGACACCTATTACAAGAACAAACTATGGCCGGCAACATACAGACTTCCAGATACCTTTGTTGTTGAATCGTATTGATGAATTAGTCAATTTTACGAAACCAATGTCCAAACATTTTCTAAAAACCCTATTGCTCAAGCATGACTTTGTATTTGCGTAATTCTGTGCTGTTTCATTTGTTTTGTTGTACCTGAATATGTATGTCTGTTTTTAGTATAACCGATTTTCTTTAGTAATGTTTCTTATAACGACATGTCTTGCTTTCAATTTATTATAGCTAGATGTTCTGTTATTTCAAAGCAATCAGCAATTCTATGTTAGTCTATTTTGTAAGTATTTATGTGTTCATGCATGGCGCAAATCTATGTGACCAACAAAGAATGTCTGCTATTTACCTGCTCGCTGAACGTCATCCGGAGCGAAAGCCTTTGTCAGGCACTGCAGCCTTTAGCTTTCGCTCCGGCTTTCTGTAACAGAAAGGAACAAATAAAGAGAAAGAAAGATAGGAGAGGAAGCACATCACTCTATCTGAGCAACCTGTATCCGCACGGTGTACGAATATGGAGAGGCAAACACAACAGGAGTCAATCGTCAGTGTACTTCCTGCCTTTCTTCGATTTCGCTCGTGCTGCTGACAAGCATTCGCGAACTAGCATTTGCGGCGCTTCCGGCAGGTTTGCGTTCTCACATGCTTTAAGCATTGCGTCCTCGTTAACATCCCTCAACCTCTGTCGACATGAGGATGACTCCGACAGAAGCTTCTTTTTACTTTTAAGGAGGCGTGCCTCATCTTGCAGGAAGCAATGCGTTGCCTCCTTAACGTTTCTACAGGTTTTCTGCTCGCAGGACTAAGTGGTATCCTAACTCTACGCTGCTTGGCGCGCTTTTCTTTCCTTGCGATGTGAATTCTTAGCGTGTTCTCCAGCCTACAGCCATATGCACAAGGTGTGTTCTCTTGCTGAATTAAAGAGCACCGGCTATGCCTCCACGTATTGCTTTGATTTTTGTAGCCGCATTCAATGCGCACATCTGCGTACTTACTACGACATGGGCCGCCAGCACAGGGGTGCAGTTCATGAAGATATTGCAGTGCTTGCTGAGGACGGCCCAGTCCTCTTGACGGCGGAGCTGGCAGACATCGGGAACTCCAATTGTTTGGAGCTTTCGGCCTAGTACAAAAATGCTTAAAGAAAACGTAGATTTTTTCACGTGCTGAACGAGCAGAGACTTCGATGGAAAGGGCTGTCCTGATGCGGGTAGATCAACTTCCAAAAAGCGATAGCTGTGAAGTTCCTTTCGATACTCAATGGTAGTTTCAAGCAGCAGTGAGCAGTTGAGCAGGCCACGAATTTAAACACACCGACGAATCATCGACGGTGGAGCTGGCTCGCATTTCCACTGCTCCAGAGTCCTTGCTGGGCGTTGTGCCGAGATTTATAGTGGGGCTCTTTTCATAAAAATGTAAATTAGAGGATTCTGCACATTTGTACTCAAGAAAATAGTCCTTTTCTGTGTAAGCAACAGTTGGATCTTCGTATACAGGAGCACAGGATGGTTGCTGTTTCTCATCGTGCTGGGGTGCTACATAGCCGACATCATTCGTGCTTACTTTTCCTGCTGTACATAGTTTTCTGGGCCTTGGTGGTGAGGCTGATTTCCTGGTAAAGGGTGGCTCCCGCCGCTTTACGTATACCGGTGGGACAATGTAAGGTATGGCGTCATGTGCCAGTAGGATATTCTTTGGAACGTCAAGCAAAATTTTGCCACTAAGCTCAGCAAAGTACCTTTTTTTCAATCATAATTTCCTTCGTAAAATGCTTTCTGCGAACGGAATCGTTCTTGCTCGGCACACGGTATTTGCTAGGAATGGCTTCTGCCCACTCTTTTAACCGCTTCGGGTCGGAAGGAGCATGAAATAAAATTACCTTTTCTTTGCAGCTTGCGTAGCCACTGGCTGCATTTGTTTTTCAGTCCCGGACTGTCCGGGACTACTTGCGGACTCGAGTCCGGTATTTGTTTTTCTCGGGCAGCCCGAAAGCTCCGCCCACCTGCCTGCATCGCCATAGCAACGCGTTCGTTTTTAGCCTATGGCAGTCCGCGGGCTGCTTAGGGCTGCTGAGAAGGCAGCAGACGATAGCTGCGCGCCGCGCTGGCAGCCGTATTAAGTTAGACTCCGTGTGCATTTTGAGTGCTTTTCGTGTTCCTGGAGGTCGATATCATGCGTTAAACCTTCACATGAGCTCCGTAGCTCCTCTCTGAGCCATCGCAAGACTTTTTGTTCTTGCATCTTCGCTTACCTGAAAGCATCGCAGGTGAACCACTCGTATACTGGAGCAGCTATAGAGCTTGTTGTCAACATTTTTGCGAAGGCTTTCGTCTATCTGCCTATCCGCAACGAGTTGGGCTACTTTGTGCGAACTTCGCTGCAAGCAGTTGCGGCGAGCATACCTCCGAAGCTGAGTTCTGTAATGCACCTACGCTAAGCTGACAGTACAGTCTTTAAATCGACTCAGTATCATGATCGAGCGCACGGCGTTGCTTCGGCGTCGTGCTGGCCGTGGCTTGCGTCGTCTGCTAGCAGAAGACAGCGTCCTTGTACTGTAACCGAGGGGGAGCCCGGCTCTGGCGCCGAGTTCGAAAGCAGCCTATGGCAAGTAGGTCATGTGACCATGAGGCTGTTTCCTGTCAGAGCGGAAGCCGGGACCTGTCAGCAAGTAGTCCGGGACTGGAAAAACAAATGCGGCCACTGTTGCAGTTTTCAACAAAGCATTTGCTGCCCATTGCTGCAGTTTACCTACCACAACCATGCCGCTGGGGAAGCACTGGCGTAAAACCACACCGCCGTGGATCGCACTCGCCTTGCTTAAAGTGCCACGACGATGCTGCTAGTGACAGCGCAAGGAAGAGTTCATGCCGTGCGAACGGCTTTTGTGACGTAAACGAGCCGTGTGGTATCTGCATGCTTGCTATCGCAACGAGATAGTTCGTTTATGTTTTCTTTCTTCCGGCGAAGTTTCGCCGCTTCATCGACACTGACGCTGCGATCAGCGGCCCGGTTCGGATGACGCGGCTGGTACTTTATCTGGTCGCCCGCGGAGTGTACTCACCCATATATATCTTACGGTGTGGCGTAACCTAGCGGCGCTTCGCCTATGGACGATCGCAGCAACTTTGCCTAACGTTATTGCCATCAGCCGACGGGAAGGAGGCCCGCCTACCCTGAAGACGTGGTTCGTCAGCAGCGAGAGCCTGGCTACAACCAACGTCGCGACTTTGTTCGCCACCACTCTTATGGCGATCGCCGGCGCTCTCAACTTTTGTGTTACCGATGTGGCATTGCAGGACATAATTCCGCCGCCATTTGCCGACTGCTCAAGACTACCGACCCCTGGCGAATATTCACGGACAACTGCACACCGAACAGCAGCGATCCCCGACTATGTCCGCTTGGGACACGTACTACTATTCCACAAATTTTCGGAGTTCATCACCTGCATCTGATCGCAGTGTGACGCCGCCACCTCAGCGCCAACGGCGGCCACCATCTCCTCGACGTTGTGCTTCCCCTCCGCCTCCGGGAAACAAGGAGGTGCGGCCGATGGAGGTGAGGCCGCCGGCGAATCGATGACGTCCATACCTCTACTCGTGTTTATGTTGATGAAGAAATTGGAAGTGTTTATTGATGGTGTGAAAACAATGGCTCTTGTAGACACTGGAGCTTCAGTATCCGTTATGAGTTAGAGGTTTAAGAATCGTTTAGGCAGGAAAGTAATGTTTAGTGGTGACCGTGCAGCGTTATTCTGTGGTGTCGGTGCTGAACCTTGGTTCCCATTTAGTGTGTTTGGTTCGGATGTTGTTATTAGTGGCCTAATGTTTAGAACAGAATTCGCAGTGCTCCCTCGGTGAACGCATGATGTGATTCTTGGGATTGATTTTCTGCAAGAGTGTGGTGCAACTTTAGACTGCCGTACGGGAGAGATTGCTTTGAAATCACTACTTTCGGCTCTTAAGGATTATTCGACACCTGATTTTGGAGCATTTGCGGTGGATGCAGACACTATTGTACCAGCTTTATCTGCAGAATTCGTGCGGGTTTTCTCTATTCGCAATGAGTGCGAATTTTTTGAAGCCGTAGTAGAACCTACGACACTCGCCTGCTCTAAGAACAGTATCTTCGTGCCTCGTTGCGTCGTTCCCGTGGTCAGAGGCCGTACCGAGCTGTCGACTGTCAAGCACTCTGAAGAGCCAGCTGTGTTGCCTCGGGGCCTCAAACTCGCCCGTTTCGAGGAAGGTGTGTCAGGTTCCGTCGCGGTGTTAACCATCTCTGTCATCGAGCAGCACGTGCAACGAGATGTGTAGACCCAAGTTAAGGCTATGATTATAAATTTTTCACAGATTTCCCACGTGCCTCTAAAGGAAATCGATGGATTTTGGTGTGCGTAGATTAACCCGTTATGGTGAGACAGTCGCGATACCAGCGGCTACTGTGTCTGAAGTATCTAATTTTCTACTTCGGTTCGTTATTCTTCGGCACGGCCCTCCTGCAGTTCTCATTAGTGACCGTGGACGACAATTCACAGCGGACGTTGTCGAAGAGCTTCGCCTCAGCACCTGAAGTTTTTGCCACTCGACGCCATATCATCCCCAAACGAACGGTGTGGTAGAACGCACTAATCGGAAGCTCACCACCATGCTGTCCATGTACGTCGCTGCAGATCATAAGGACTGGGATGGCGTCCTCCCATTCATTACTCATGCATACAACACAGCGCAGCAGGAAAATGACTGCAGCCCCTTCTACCTGCTCTATGCTCGCTCGGCTCGCTATGGCCTCGACGCCTTACTGCCAGTTTTCGTTCATGATGAACCCTCTCTTGCTACCACACTCTGTAGAGTTGAAGAAGCTCGCCACCTTCCCCGCGTTCGAATTTTATCTACGCAAGAGCGTTCTAAGAACCGCTACGATGCGCAGCACCAAGTTTCTTATGTTCCTGGTGACATTGTGTGGTTGTGGACACCTCTACGCAAGCGTGGTCTGTGTCAGAAACTGCTGTCACACTACACTGGACCGTTTGTTGCGTCAGAGTGCATAAGCGACCTTAATTACATTATAGCACGCCTAACTGCAAGTGGTCGACGGTCACGCCAGTCTCAGGTGGTGTATATGTTGCCCGCCTGAAGCGATTTCATCCGAGAGGTGCTATTTAACTCGCCCGACGGGCTTCGTCTGCGAGGAGGGTAATATCACGTGGCTTCATAGAACATCGATGGAAGAAGAAGATCAACGGTCGGACGGATCGGTAGTAAAAAAAGGAAAATGCAGAAGGACGCTTGTAGGCCTCGCCGTGGTCCTGCTTCGATCGATTCCTCTGTAAATAAACCCCCGTGCGTACTAAGCTAATGCCGCTCCATGGTAATGCGGCCAGGCGGACACAAATTGGGGTAATAATTGTCACATGAACTCAGTAATTTGCTAAAAATTATTAACTTTTTATTGCCTGATGTAAGCATGCATATTTATATTGAGAACTTGGAAACATTTGCTTTTCAGGACTATTCCATTTTGTACAATTTTAGTAACACGCCTATGCCCTGATATACGCACGTCTAAAATTTCGTCCCAGTTGGTCTAATTACGCATGCGAGACCGCGGCTCTCGGCGTGAAGCACCTCCCTCGTGCGACGCAGCTGTTGCGTATGGCACTCTGCCTTGCAAGAGCATAGAGCGAGCGGCGACGCGGATGACTTTCGTTCTCGGCAGCGTTTTGCTTCTTGGCGCGCGAAACCGATGAATCGATGTGCTGGCGGATTAGAGCGAGCGATGACTTTCTAACTTAGCGACTAGGCTTGGTGCCACCTGCTGTTAGACTGCTGTTAGACTGCACTGTGGCAGAGAGGATATTCGGCACACCCGTTTGATTTGAGGGGCCCTTCATTGTTTTCATCGGAGGATCTGCTGGACAATCGAAGAACAACTGGGAAGTGATGTGTGAATGTGCTTTTTTTGTGATATACGGGATGAACATTCATGTTTTCACAAAAGTGATGAAAGCGGCGGGCCTCGTTTTGTAACCAGTGGTGGTAAGTTCGAGTTTTTTGTTTTGTGCGGCCTTTGCGAACGACTGCTTCTGCTACGGCCGTGCCATTGAAAGAACCGAAGCCTGCGTTCGAGTCTGCTCCGTTGGAAAATCGCTGGGCCAAGGTATTCGCAGAAAAGGTCGATGTTGTGCTATCGACGGCAGAGATGAATGGGAACACCTCATTGGCGATGAGCCTATACACGTCTCGCCATCCGTATCGCAAGTTCCAACTATGCCGACGTTTTACAGTATTTTCAGATGTTTTTGTAAAACAGGCTCAGTTCACCAAAAAAGTCAGCTTACCATGTCAGCTTTCACCAGGACTTAAGTGACGCTGATTTTCAGAAACGAGTAGATTTCAGTAACTTGGTCTTGACCATGGTCTTGGTCTTGATCTGTGTCTTGACTTTACCGTGTTGAGAATTTCCTAGAAAAAAGTTATGTGGACGGACCAGGCTAGATTTTGCAGAAATGAAACTGTGAGCATTCATAATGCTCATTACTGGTCCCAAGAAAATCCCCAGTGGCTACGGCAGCACAACCAGCAAATCCGCCGGGGGATAAATGTTTGGTGTGGAATACTCGGGGACAGGCTTATTGGGCCATACTTCGAAGACAACCTAAATGGAAAAAAAGTATGCATGTGACATTCTTGCTGGAGTTGTCGATGAATTCACCTCCAGCCTTTCTCTTGGGGAACTATGGCAACTGTGTGGTTCGAGCATGACGGAGCCCCACCAGATTTTTCTTCTACTGCAAAGAATTGGTTAAATAGAAACTTTCCTCGGCAGTGGATTGGCCGAGAAGGAGAGATGTTTTGGCCTCCATCATCTCATGATCTCTCTCCATTGGACTTCTTTTTGTGGGGCTATGTGAAAAATGAAATGTACGCCGTGGAGCCTGCTGATATCAACGATATGAAGAGCAGAATTGTTTCTGCCTGTAGGAGCGTCGGGTGTGAAGTACCCTGTAGAGTTAACTCGGTGCGAGAGCGGCTCATGTGCTGTACTGCCGTGGACGGCAGGCATTTCGATCATTTTTAACCATGGGAACTACTCCAAAACTTGTCATTGGAAGTAACGGTAACAAGCAATTTAACTCATGAAATGTGACGAACATTGGTGCTATACTATTTATCAAATGCTTATACGTAAAGCTCATACTGGCACTATACTCTTTTCGCGTGCTTTTTGTTTCCTTTCCGCCACTGACGTAAGTGAAGCTGCAAGTAGATAAATTCGTCGAATACGTTTGTTCTCTGATGAGCGCTTGCAAATGCTGTTTTACTTCAGAAAAAAACCGGTGCAATAGAGAACACCAGTCCGTCATACTATGCTTTTCCAGTCAAAGAGCACGCAAAGCCGTCAGGTTAGTTCTCCGCATGCGCCCGACGACCCGGAAACTTGAGCTAATAATTTGAGGTAGTGCTCTCTGGCATGGTGTGGGTTGCACACTGAAATATTTGAAGGCCTGAAGGCCACTGAAGGCCTTAGATAGTAACAAAAAAAAAATGGCAATGTGGTATGGCTGCGTTTGACTGCCTGCCAAATCCAAAGCGGAGCGGCACCGCGTGTTTCCGCCATTTGTAGAAGCAATTGCTTAAAGAAGTAGCGCTCCTTTCTCGCCGACCGAACAGTGATTCATCGATTTCGCTCACCAAGCAGGAAAACTCTGCCGAGAACGAAACATCATCCACGTCGCCGCTCGCTGTACGCTCTTGCAAGGCTGAGTGCCATAAGCCGCGTTTACATGAATGCGACAGAAGTCGACTGCAGGCCACTTTTTGAGGGAAAGTTGAAAAACGTCGAGGAGGAGAGCAAAGGATGAGTCTCGCTTTTCTTTCTCAAAACCTGCTCTTTCCCTCAAAAAGTGGTCTGGAGTCGACTTCTGTCGCATTCATGTAAACGCGGTTATACACAACAGCTGTGTCGCACGAGGGAGGTCTTTCACGCCGAGAGCCGCGGTCTCGCATGCGTAATTAGACGAACTGGGACGAAATTTTAGACATGCGTATCTCAGGGCACAGGGGTGCTTCTAGAACTGTACCAAATGGATGAGCTCTGAAAAGCAAATGCCTCCAAGTTCTCCATATAAATATGCATGCTTACATCATGCAATAAAAAGTTAATGGTTTTTAGCTAACTACTGAGTTTATGCGGTCAATTATTACCCCAATTTGTGTCCACCTGGCCGCAGTGCCAACGAGCAAAAGCGGCGTTTCGCATTTTTTAAAAAGATCAGTAAGGACTAACCTTGAACACCCTGTATAAACAGGGCTTGAACAGTGTGTACTGCAGTGCTAATAATTGGTCGCAAACCAAGAAGGTGAAACTGCGCCTAGGGACGAGAATACCACAACTGAACAACTGCTTCCTGAAGCAGTGGCGGTGTCTGTTATTTGCTGTCGTCCTTGCTCCATTGCTTTGTTTTACCAGCTCCAGAGGATTCATTTTTAAGTCTGCTGTTTTAAAGGGATGATATTAGGTAAAGCCGACTATTAGTTTTCAGCCACGAAACTTCTGTGCCATACATCACATCATTCTATTCAACTCGCGTATTTTGCAAATAAGTTTGCTACTTGTCTTAGGTAGTTAAGCAACAATGATATGGTGCTTGTGGAATTACCACAACTAAAAAAATTTGCCACATTTTCCTGTACATAGCCATGCCTCGTTAATATCTACCATGTGACGAGTCGAATTATCGACAGTTTTTCCGGGGTAGAAACTTTTTTAAAGCATGTGCGTCTTTTTTACGCGGAAACTTTCTGGAAGTTTTGGCAAAGGACCGGGTAAAATGCACAAAACGCATTGGGACCTGCATATTTTTGTCGTGTAATATGAACTGCAATGCGAACATCTCAACTGTGGTGATGATAGTAACACACAGCGTAATGGCTGTTAAAGTGTTTGGATTTGAGTAGTGAAGTAAAATAGAAACTGAATCATATGGCTGTTGCATTCTGGAAATTGCGTCATACCACTTGTAGCATAGGGTGCAGTTTTTGTTAAACCATGTACTGCCAGGCACGCCGACCCTCTCTGCTCACACTTTGATTTACAAAGCACTTGTCTTTCTGGTATCTTGACTTGGCTTGGCTTATTCGGGTTTAACGTCCACAAGCAACTCAGGCTATGAGAGACGCCGTAGTGAAGGGCTCCGGAAATTTCGACCACCTGGGGTTCTTTAACGTGCCTGAAAGGCTCGGCGACTCATTTACTGGCGCAGATTGTTGACTGTACAAAATTAAATTTAAGCGCTCGTTTGCAGTATCACCTTTTTGTTATAACGTCACAGATGTCTACTTGCAACTCGGTGTTAATGTTTTTTAAACAGAGCACGTGGCGAGGAAAAACGAAAACTACTCTAGTTCATGTCGGGCAGGAAGAGAACCTAGCGCAAAGCAGCGAATCTGCAAACACAGCCCGAGCAGTAAGGAAACGAGATCAAATTAAACGTGCTCTCTGCCGCGGCAGGTCTATGGCTGCACCGGCACTGCAGGAATTTCAGAAATGGCTCAATGTCAGCATTGCACAGACAACCTGTCAGCACTGCACAGGCAACTACCGTGCAATAGCGCAAAGACGATTTTGAAAAATAAATATAACGCTCGTTAATGAGGTGTTGCAATATGCACAGAAATACGACAGGCATAAACAGATAAGTTGGTCAAATGTTTAGGGGTCAAATGTTTAGGTATAGCTTTCCTTTGTAGCCGTATGGCTGCGCTCGGGTGGATGCCAATGAGTAATTACTCCCTTATTATAAACAGATAAGTGTCCCAAGAAACCTAAGATGATCATTGTGGATGTGCACACAAGCATCTACGTTCAAGCAAACCAGTTTAGGCATGCAGCAAAATCAAGGAGGACTAAGGAAACTTAGGAAGCGTTCTACATTTCTGACAAATACAATGTTCCCATAGGCCCACCGTCGCCTCCACCCGGCAGTCAAATAATGTTAATTACAGGCAGTCGCAGGTAAATTAAAGCAGCAGATGCATATGTGCGTGTGCATTGATAACAGATGTTTCCAAACGCTCCGAGAATGTCTTAAACGAGCTGGCGCAGCTTACTAAGGAAGCGCTGCTTGAAAACTGTTCGACATCTATAAGGTCGAATGGTCGAGCAGCCCGACGAAAGTAGTGTAGTGAAAGCGAAAACAATTATGGGATCAGATGCCGATTCAACGAGTGCAGTTTCTCTCCCGCCTGTCATATCTCACGGACCACTTCAAGACATGCATTTTGCCAATGGCCACGGCAACCACAATAATTACTCAATATTACTGAGCATTTTTTAAAAATCCAACTTGAACCCGTGCTGCTAACCAAACTTAAATTTTAATCCGAGCCGTTTAACAGAAATGCTTTTCTTCGTTTTTAATCACGACTCCCTATTACGGAAAGCTCGGTCTATGGACAGTCTTTGTCAAAAGTTTGGAGCCCACCGTGAAGGGCTGCGGAGCGGCTGCGGGGCCGATAGGCGGCGCTCCTGTCAGCCAAACGCGCTTGCTGCGAGAGTATAGAGAGTGAGGGAAACAGCCTCTCTTTCTCTCGCGTGGGTAAGGGAAAGGGAGCCGCGCCGGCTTCGTGCAAGTTAGTGCGGCGTTCGCGTTGTCGCTCCCTTCAACGTAACTCTGCACGAGGGGCGCTTCCATCTTGGCAAAGTGCAGTGTCACTCACCGGTTGCTGCGGCGCGCGCTGCGCCAAGCTGCTGCGGCCTCTCAGCCGTAACTCCTTAACTCTTTCGCTACCGCGCCATAGGCCATCGATCGCATATGATCGATTTAAATCGCCCGCGCAAAAAAGCTCATTTTGGAGAGTCGTGTACATGCTCCGCCATCTAGCTAGCGAGCTCAACAACTGCTCTTTTGATTGCAGCCTTGGTTTCAGTTTTTTGACCTGAGGGGGTGCCGTGAAAAATAAAACTTTGAACGGCCGCAGCGGCGTCAGCCGGAAAAAATGGCGTCCGCGTCGCCGCGCGCTCCTCGAAAACAAAAGCTGACACCGAGTACGTCGGCCGGTTTCGGTTTCGTTTTTTGCGACGAAAGCAGCGGTTATTAGTCGGGCAACAATGTACAAACGTTGGATTTCGGTTTCGACAGCGAGACTTCGCCTCGGGAGCCTGGAACGTCACCGCGTACTTGCATGCAAGTTCTGTTTTCGTTCGCTGTGGGGTTTTCTGCGGTTCATACGGTTTGTAATTGATGAGAGTGGTTTATTTTTGTGCTTCAGGGTCTTGACAACGTATGGCGAAGGCAGTTTGCCAAATGCTCAAGGTCGCGTTATGTTTTTCAACCAAGACGACAGCTAGGTGTCCATATCGGCACATCGCTGCGGAGCGGCGCTCGGAGATTAGCTCGACCTCTGAACTTTTTTTTTGATGCTCTTCACGGCGGAAATGATGAAGATCGTGTGCGTAAACACTAATAAGTATGCATGGATGAAGATTTTCAGCAAGTTCGGCGTGACGGCTCATGGGAAGACTTGAATCTGTTGGAGATGCTGATGTTCATTGGAATCATCATACACATTGGAATTGTTGACCTGCCGCGACTTTATTTCTACTGAATTACCAGAATAATCTATTCTGGCCCTCTGCCATCAAAAATCATTTCTCGAAATTGGTTTTTCGCTTTTTTCGTTTGTTTTTTTGCACGTAACGGACCCGGATGATTCAGTGGCGGCAGCATCTATTGGCAAGACTTGGAAAGTGTCCTGGCTTTCGAACCACATCGCTAAAACTTATTTCATTGATTCTGATGTTTTAGAGCTTGCCTAAAATGCCAAATTTTATCAGCTGGCTTTCAGGGAGCAGCTCATTCAAGAAATTTTCGGGTATGATGAGGGAAATGAAGTCCACGCCCCCAATCCTCCCATAGAATCCATTGAACACCAACCGAAAAAAATTAAAAAAAGAAGAAACTGCAAGCTCGGCTATCAGAGAACAAGGAAGGAACAAAGATAAAACCTTATGTGAAGCACCTGTCAGTCTACCTCTGCTTCACATCTTCACCCCTGATTGCTCTTCACAGTGGCACCACAGTCATGACCCCTGACTTGACAGGCCATGGAAAGTGCAGTAAATTTTTTCTCATAGCTGAAACTGTGAATAATGACAGCTATAAACATGTGCAACAGTTTGTATATTCCAGTTTTCCTCTAATCAAGTTCTGGCTTAGTGCAGCCGGTAATTTTTGTTTTTGCTATATACTTTTTTGTGTTTTTAGCAAATTTCACAAATAAATGTTCATTTACTTTCACACACACGACTCTTCTGTTTGTTTCATTCAGAAGTGTAACTAATAAGCTACAATTTCATGCATTGCAATATGTGCTGGGTGTATTAGTTCTTGTGAAAAAAAATTTTCTTTCCGTACACTCCAAATCGTCCATTTTTCTGCGGTAGCGAAAGAGTTAAAAGGGTTCTACCTTGCAAGGGCCCAACCGTAAAGAAACCGACACCATCTTAGCATGATCAGCTTGTGAAAAAAAAAAAAATAAATGAACAGCCTTAAGCCGGCTTCGTGCTTTGAAACGTGGGACGCCCGGGAGTTTTTACGCTCGTTATCGGCGATTTGTGCTTGTTTTGAGCCGTAAGCTGCAACGAACTTACTGTTAGATTTTATGTATAGTTTCGTAGCGACACACTGCCAAGGGCACTGTGTGCAGCTCACTTTTGGAGCTTAGCCCGACCATGGCAAGAGCGCTACTAAGGGCGTTCGACAGTTTCGACTATGATGCCTTGTGAGCACGAATCTCTATCCAGGCCTCCTGCTCCTCGCGAAAATTAGGACGTCAATCGGCCGTTTATGCACCTCGCTGTCTGCATTTCATTTAAGGGCTTCTCTCTCTGTCCGCCAAATAGATAGGTAGCGAAGCCGGGTTGTTGCGCGTGCATTTTGAGACGCAGTTAAACTTTTAGGCTATGTTAGGCTGGCTGACAAGTGGGAAGCATCGGCAACAGCGCGTTTGTCCAGAAAGTGGCGTTCATCGCTTCGAAATAACCTATCTGAAGCTGCACCAGTGCCTGCCTCCAAATGTATGTCTACATGATAAAATTAAATAAATATTGTGGTCGCAAAAGCCAGCTTACCGTGCCCCGGCTGTAGTTTCGTGTTTGAACTTAGTACTATTAAGTGGTCACTATTCTATTTATGCTACGGCTGATTCAAGCGTCTCCGAGGCGGCGGCGCTCGACACAGCATTGTCGAATTCGTCGCGTTTTCCGGGTGAACAGGCCTTGTGCACGTGTCCTCAAGATAACAATTACTGAGGTTTTCCGGAACAGAAAGGCGAGAAACAAAACGCACGCGCGCATCGGCAAAGGAAGCGAGCGTTGTTACGCAAGTCAGCTGCATGGAGGCAGCCGATTCTGACCGATTAAGCCAGATGAACACATACGTGGATTCCGATATTTTTTGCGCTCCCGTACAAAGTTCATGTGCCTGTCAGCCCTCCAGGCCAGTCTGGAACGCCGGCCGATTACACTGCATGTCAAACGTCATTATTATGTGCAGTCGCTAATACACCAGCGCGGTGGGGTGACGACGTCTTGTCTTTCCCCAAAGAGAGAGCGTGGTTCTTTCAGCCGCGTGTACTGAAAATCAGTACAGTGTTTCGTCGCTACCGTGCCAGCTTCAAACTTTCCGGCTGCCGCGCAAGGCATACTAGATTGCATCGGAACGATCTTGAGCTTTACCCGCGCGCATGATCGTTTGCGGCCTTGTAAACTCGTTACCAGCTCATTTCTTGAACAGGATCTATCAATTAATTGGAAACGCGTGGTCTAATAAAAAAATTGTTTGGACAATTGTTGACTAGTCGGGGTAAAGCCCCAATTCACACTCTTGGCTACCCGTTGAGTCAACAAAAAAAAAAGGTTTGAATGGATACTTTGAGGTGTTTAACGTCCCAGAGCAACTCAACCTATGGGGGATGACCTTGTGGAGGGCTACGGATAATTTCGATCTCCTGGGGTTTTTTAACGTGCACTGACGTGGCACAGCACACGGACCTGAAGCACATTGTCTGCATCGAAACGCGATCTCCTGGGGTTTTTTAACGTGCACTGACGTGGCACAGCACACGGACCTGAAGCATATTGTCTGCATCGAAACGCGACTGTCGCGGCCGGTACCGAAGCTATACGCGTGCTCGATCAGCAGCCGAGAACCGCAACCACTGAGCCACCGCGGCGGCATGAGTTGAGAATAAATATTGCTACTTTAGGGAGTGTGCATAAAATTTAAGAATATCTATCCCGAATGCATGTCTAATATGGCAGGGCGATCTGCGTCGTATTGGCTTCTTGAGTGTCAAGAATTTCTGGCCACAGGTACTCAACCTCAGTGCATAAAACCGCTATAATAAAAGAGTGCCCGAAATTTTTTGGCAATACAGCACGTTATAGCTCGATCCGCATAGGTCAAGACCATGATCGATATGCGCATATTGCAGGTCTGCGACAGCTTCGCATTATTCGGAAGGTCGAGTGATGTCAGATGTGACACTCTCCTTCACGTGCATATAATTTTCCTGAAATAAGGGAAATTTTGGTGGTCGCGTTTTCTACATGGTGCGCTCTACCACATATATTTCCTTGGAAAAGCATAACGAGATCCTACTTTGAAACAGTCGCAATAATTATTCCCATTATGTGCATCCTAAGCGAATTTTTAGCGGTCCTGCTAGGAGCAGTGCAACTATTATCCTCGAACTGCCCATACTTTTCTGTGCGACGCCTAATCACCTTCCCAAAGATGCAACTGCGACAATTTCCCGTTAAAACTGCTAGCAGAACACTGCGGTACACAACTATTTGCCTTCGTTTTATTTACCGTTGCTAAAGGATCCTAGTAATAATACATGCTGGAGTGCTAATTGGTGCATAGTATCAAAAAAGGCGAAGCGCAAGAAAGGTTGCACACAAATGAGAAAGACAAAACATGGCCATGTAGTTGGACGTCTGGTCCCTCTCCCATGTTGGATTCTTTTTCGCACTCGTGTTATTTTAAAGCTAAAGGGGCCTTTGGCTGCATTGCGACTTTTAAGAATGCAGCGCATACATCATCGAAGTGCAAGAAGGTTCAACCCACATCACCGCGGCCGGTCGCGATGCGAAAGAACGCGGATGGTGATACGTTATCGTTTTTGCAGCAGAGTAGCAAGATAGCAAACTCGTTCGCCGTTTTTGTGATTGGTTCAGTCTATTCCAGTGGTCCAAGGGGAGCGAACACTAGCAGGCAAAATAAATCAGATTTTCTTCTGCCTCGTGTAAGCGTGCATGATGCCACGGCATATTGACAGAGAGACAAGGCTACGAATAATTGCTCTCCTAATAGCCGGAACAAGCCGGCGGGCTATTGCTTCACACGTGGGATGCGCAAAGAAGACTGTCGACCGGATAGTTTGGGCATATAGAGATGAGCGCCGCGTCGAGGATGATGCGAGAGAAGGGAGGCCGCTAGAAACCACTTTAGAAGATCTTTCTATTGTCGCTGCCGTTAACTCTGAACCGTCACTGACGCTCGCAGAAATTAAGCGGGAGATTTCGCTTCGGGTATTCCTTTGCACTATTCGGCGACGACTAAATGCTGCTGGACTTCGCTGCAGGATTGCCTGTCAAAGGCCGCGCCTGAATGAAAGCGAGAAAGAAGCCCGGCTGAACTTTGCTCAGGAGCACATATCTTGGGGAGAAGACGAGTGGAGCCTGGTTGCATTCAAGCGACGAGTCAACATTTGTACCCCGTTGGGACCAGCAGCGTAGAGTCTGGAGGCTTCTTGGTACAAGGTGATTACAGTATTCTTCTTGTGAATGCGATGAGCTAGTATAACGGCGGTTAAAATGCTCGTTTAATTGTTCCAAATAACAGCCTTGCGAAAGATGAACGTGACTCGCGCAAAACGTTTTGCGCACTCCGGCTCGAAGCAGGGGTGCAAATTGTGAATATTCTGTTATGAATACTTTGGATGTAAATTTTCGTATTCAGCGTCATGCACCCATGTTGCGCGCAGATTTATCTTCGAGATAGCGGCTTACGGGGAACCTCCAATGTATCCAACAGTGTTTGCGAATGAGCGTCAACTGATATTTAAAAAAAAAAGAGTGGGCGCGTTGACTTGGTGGGCATGGAGTTCGCCGACTGAGCCTGAAGTCAGCGGATGTTGTCGCACATAAGTTAATGCCAAAAGCGAAACGGCTCGTAAGCCCTGAGTTGTCAGCGCACATTAGGTTTTAGCATTGCGGGGATGTATTAGTGTACACGTCTGCCGGACGCCACATGCGCAGTGGCATGGCTCACGCGTGGCCACTGCGCGTCCACAGCAATTGAACCTCACGTAGTCCATGCAGTCTAGAGCCCTCTACTAAGGTGTCTCTCATTATAAATGCGCTTCTCTATTACTTTTCACATACGACCCAGAGTATATTCAGCAGGTCGCTGGAAGTGGACGATGCTCCATAAGTGTTTCGGGAGCAATCACCGCCCACGGCCTTGGTCCGCTGCACAAGATTGGGAAAACTATGACAGCGGACAAGGACTCCGACATAATTCAACATGTCCTCTTACCTTTCCTACTGGATGGTCCGTTCGAGGGCGGCGTCTTCATATTCCAGCATGACAGGAGCCCAGTACGCACGGCCAAGTATTTTCTTCTTTTAATGAATTTGTAACCTACCCTACCTTTTAGCGGCCAAGAAGAGTCGTTGACATTTTTCAGTTTCAGTTTATTTCCCACAACAAGTACAGGGCATGCCCGAGGTGTGGCGGGGGTGACGGGATAAAAGCTGCGTCAAGGGCAGCTTGACTGGCCCCGTCTCCCCGAACAACATGGCAGCAAGCACGACAGTTCAGGACATAAAATATATATGATGGGAGGAATAACAAGGAACAAAGGGAAAAAAATATACCAACAAGATAAGTGCAGAAACAGTGAATGAGTGCATTAGTTAAAAAATACAATCAAATCTTACAGTACAGGTTAGTTAAAAATGTCGAATAATTTTTTCTTGGTTAGAACCCGCAGCTGCTCTTCCGTTAGCTTATATTTGTTTAGTGTACCAGGCAGCCTGTTTCGAAGCATCTGGAGACCGTAGTTAGTACGTGGTCGAGGAGCGTGCCAATGTTCATGGTGGCGGGTGGAGCGAGATGACATGTTAATCTGCAAGTTTGCAACGGCTCGTAATGTTGTTATATTTTTATGGATTTCAGATTTCAAAGATGCCAGCAACTGGCGCTCATAAAGCATAGAAATTTTAGTAATCTTGTATTTAAGGAATAGGTCGGAAGTGTGGGCATTATATGGAGAGTTTGAAATGGCTCTAATTGCATTTTTTTGTAATGTAGCCAATCTATTTAGTGATTTCTTGGTGCCATTACCCCAATCCAGATGACAATATAATAGATGAGGTGCATAAAGCGTGTTATAGAGCATTAGTTTTTGGGGGACCGGTAAAAAATGTACTTTTCTCAATATACCTAATGCTTTGCACAGTTTAGTTTGTATGTTTGCGGCGTGAAAATCCCATAGCATGTTTTCATCAAAAACGACACCCAGGGATTTTGCTGATGAAGAAAATTCTATTTCAGTCTTATCGAACTTCAGTGGATTAATGCGAACATTTGTTTGTTTAGCTTGAAAGAGAACTGCTTTTGTTTTGGAAAAGTTTATTTTTAGGTTATTAGCGCTTGACCATTTACATAGTTTGCCCAAGAATAGGTTGGCGGATTTGACAAGGTCATTTGCATTGCTTCCTGTAAAAAATGTACTGGTGTCGTCGGCGTATATAACATAATTTATGGTGCTATCTAGAGATACAAGGTCATTGATGTAAGCATTGAAAAACAGTGGGCCGAGAATACTCCCCTCAGGTACGCCATGCTTATTTTTTTGTAATGAGGACATTTCATTTCCTATACATATTGCTTGATGTCGATTTGTCAAGTAACTTTGAACCAAATTAAAAGATATACCACGAACACCATAGCAAGACAGTTTCTCTAGTAGGATATTATGATTGATTCTGTCAAACGCCTTGGAGAAATCCACAAATAGACCTAGTGTTAGTTGCTTCCTTTCAATATTATCTAAAATTAATTCTTTTTGGTGAAGTAGAGCTGTCTCAGTAGATCTACCAGTCCGGAAGCCATATTACGATGATGTAATAACAGAGTTAGCATCAAAGAAGCCAGTGAGTCTTATAAAGATGATTTTCTCGAGTGGTTTTGAAAATATTGGTAATATTGATATTGGCCTATAATTTCCTAAGCTATCTTTTTCTCCACTTTTGTACACTACTGTCACTTTAGCAGTCTTTAGTTGCTCTGGAAATGCACCGGTATACAAAACTAGGTTGTAAATATAGGTTAGGTATGGGGCAATAAGGTCAATGACAAAGCTAACCGGCTGCATTTTTATTCCATCTATATCCTCGCATTTGCTTCTCTTCAAAGCATGGAATGAATTCAGGACTTCACACTCGTCAGTAGGATTAAAAAAAAACGGAATGTTGTAATGGGGCAGATAGATATCGCTGGGCGTCGTTGTAAGGACTCTCGACTAATGAGAGAAAATAATCATTGAATTTTTCTGCTAGAGCTTTTCGCTCGTACTGTTGGCCATCTAGTTTTAATTTCAAAGTTCTTGTCTGATGCCTGTAAGGTAGAATTGAACTCAGTTTCTTCCATGCTTGTCTAGAATCCGTAATTCCGTCAAAGAGATGTGCATAACAGTCGCGTTTTGCACGCTTCAAACACTTATTTAACAAGTTCCGGTATTTTCTAAAATCTTCTAGAACTTCAGGGTCACGACTCTCAAGAAAATTGTGATACATCCTTGTTTTAACCGTTATCATTTTTAGTAATTTATTAGTCATCCAGGGCTTTCGTGCACGTTTGGGTTTCTTTACTACTTTATATGGAAAATGTTTCTTGTATATTGAAGAAAACAGTGAAATAAAATGGTCATATGCGTCATTGGGCGAAGAGTAACATCCCCAGTAGCACAAACGGGGCTCGGAATTGCGGCCCTCGTGGGCCCCACACGGGCAGCCCATGGGGGCCCGATGTGGGATATGTGCGGGATTTGCAACTCGGCATCGCGCGGGACCCACAGGGGCAGCCCAGTGGGCTTGCTACATAGGACCAGCAGGGGACCCCTATGGTCTGCATGCATAAAAACGATACAGGGGGCTTTCCTCGGTCCTTTGTGGGACCCATAGGGGCAGTAATGGGCTTCTCAGAGGGGACCTCCAGGGGGGCTTAGGCGGCAGTGCAGCGGGGACCCACACGGGCTAGCCCAAGTCCGGCCCACATGGTCTAGCCCAAGTCCGGCCAACGTGGGCTAGCCCAAGTCCGGCCCACATGGTCTAGCCCAAGTCCGTCCCACGTGGGCTGGCCCAAGTTCGGCCCACAGGCAAACACACATAGACCAAGAAAGAGACAGGACACACACCAGCGCTGAATTCAGCGCTGGTGTGTGTGTCCACTCTCTTTCTTGGTCTTGGTTTGTTCGCGCTGTTGAACCATCATTATGAATATACACTAATTAGCCCAATCTGGACTTCATCCACAGGCAAAACAGTCCAATTTTGCTTCTCAACCGGTTTTCCTCGGGTGATGGCTCCCCCTCCCAATTTCTTCTCCTTGTTAGAGACACCTCGGTGCGCGCTATCTTTTCCCCATTGAACAAGAAACGCGAGCTGTGATGCATTCCGGGAAAGGTCTAGTATTGGACAGTCGCAGGTATTAAGCGACAGCGTAAGCAGCTCGTTCAGGTGAAATCCCGGCTCCGCCCGTCGGAAAAACCCCCCCAATTCCTGTAAATAGAAAAAGAAAATAGCCCCACTGCGCCAGGTGGGCAAGTAACGCGTATGCCACGAAGGTTTTTGTTTGTTCTCTATTCCCGTAGGCCACGAAGGGTAATTGCTTCAGGCGTGTTTGAACGACACCCATTGGCTTAGTAACCTGTGTTTGGGATGTGTTCTGGTCTGACAGTAGTGGAAAAAAAGCAAATATTGGTGTGGTGTATGTAGGCTTAACGTCCCAAAGCGCCGCCGCGGTGGCTCAGCGGTTACGGTGCTCGGCTGCTGTCCCGAAAGACGCGGGTTCGATCCCGGCCGCGGCGGCTAGAATTTCTTTGGAGGAGAAATTCTAGAGGCCCGTGTACTGTGCGATGTCAGTGCACGTTGAAGAACCCCAGGTGGTCCAAATTTCCGGAGCCCTCCACTACGGCGTCTCTCATAGCCTTAGTCGCTTTGGGACGTTAAACCCCATAAACCAAACCAAACCTAACGTCCCAAAGCGACTCAGGCTACGAGGGACGATGTAGTGAAGGGCTTCGGAAATTTCGACCACCTGGGGTTCTTTAACGTGCAAAGACATCGCACAGTACACCGGCCTCCAGAATTTCGCCTTCATCGAAATTCGGCCGCCGCGGCCGGGATCGAACCCGCGTCTTTCGGGTCAGCAGCCGAGAGCCGTAACCATTGAGCCACCGCGGAGCCAGACATATATTAATATGCAAATTACGCGTCAGAAATTGGACGGAATGAAAAGGGGTGTTATGGTGCTTCAGTGTACTGGAACAAATGGTGTGTATGTGTAGAAGTGGCGTAGTATGCCGTGCTCTGTAAGCTAGGTAAGGATTGATGATAGTTAATCAATAATTGGGATTGTAATCGACAATCGTTATCGGTAAAGTGATTTTGGATTGGTAATCGCTAAGAAATAAGAAAAGGTTGGTTGGTTTATGGGGCTTAACGTCCCAAAGCGACTAAGGCTATGAGAGACGCCGTAGTGGAGGGCTCCGGAAATTTCGACCACCTGGGGTTCTTTAACGTGCACTGACACCGCACAGTACACGGGCCTCGAATTTCTCCTCTAAAGAAATTCAGCCGCCGCGGCCGGGATCGAACCCGCGTCTTTCGGGCCAGCAGCCGAGCACCATAGCCACTGAGCCACCGCGGCGGCAAAAAAAAAAAATAAGAAAAGGAAAAAAGACGAAAAGAAGCTATCGAGAATCTCACGCAGCGGAAGTTGTACGTGACATTACTTAAAGAGAGATAATTCGTGCAAAAGAAGACAGGACGAAAGAGAAGGCACGGACAAGCCAGGCGTCATGAGACGCCTGGCCCTGAGGATTGGCAATGCTCAGTATCGTGAATGCACCTCACGCCTTTCGTATTTGAATCAATATTGTGTTTCAAATGTGTGTCGTAATATCGATGGTGTGTAAACAGGTTGCTCGGACGATTCCAATGCTTGCTTGGTCATCCTCCTTTATTTACGGCACATTCCGCAGCATCGATGCGATGCGTGATGTTTGTTCAGGGACTTGAGCCGCTCCCCCTCAGGACGCTCGTCGCTGATTGCGCTCGCACGTATGCACCATATGCCTGTGTAAAGAAAGAATACACACCACAAAACTAATTTTAGTCTTGTTACTATGAAGGACAAGAAATTTCGGTATGTAACTGAGAGAAAATTTTTCGGTACTTTGTCTCTCTACGCTGTGCAATCTACAACTGGCTGGTTCAAAAAAGACACTGAACAACTAGAAAGTTTCTGTTGACGCCGAGCATATAACTGAGGCGGCGGCAGTACTCAGACAACAGAGTGATTTCAAATGCGTACTTACATCCTAGCAGCACGACGTCGCCGTCATAAAATCCGCCTTCACCGCCGTGGCCTCCACCGCTCAAATGTCAGTAAATGTTACTGTTCACCACTCACGTCTTTCGGATCGAAGTTATTCAACACTGAGACAAGGACGACAGGCTTCCACCATACTTGCACTGGACGTACGCATCGAAGGCGATGTCATCTTCGATCGTGGATTGATCAAGCAACACGAGGAAATGCACAAAAAACTGTATAACACAAATTCAACGAGGACTAGCGAGTGCCAGCGTGTTTTCGCAGCTACCTTCATCCCTTGACACTCAACCCAACCGCAGGAAAGAAAAACTTGTTCCAAACAAACGCAGGAAAGGCGGGGGTGCACTTCTGCATAACATCACCGCGCAGCGACCGGACACAGTGAACAAGTAGAATCGGAGCCCCCTCTCCACTTCATGGAGCGTCGCGGGGAGTGTGGTCGGTAGGGCGGCTTAAAATGTTCGGTAGTCGGCTGTAGGGTGAGTGCCTCCGCGCCATTTCGGGGAAGGGGGCTGGGAGGGACAGGACAGACACAGAGGAGCCCTCGGGGAAGGAACAAAGGCAGACAGGGTTGAGCAGGTTTTTTTTTTTTGAGCGTGGACCCAGGAAAAGCAGGGAAGGCGCTGGTGAGAGGAAAGAAAAAAACTTGAAAAAAAGTGCGCAAAGACAGGTTACTCGTGTGGCGTTTCTACAGGAGTTTGTTTTTATTTTGTTCTCTCTAGCACGGTACCTTTTCGCTAGCTAACCTTTTCTTGTTCGTCGATAGAAATGTTCTCGGCGATTTGTGATTAGTATCTCTTCCTGATAGGGTGAAGGGTGGGGTAGCTCGCGATGGCGCTTGGCCAAGTTGCGTTATCAATGTGCGATCACTCTACGAAGAAGACGCGCAGAGAATGCCTGCACAAAAACCAAGAATTTTGTGTCTTGATCGATGCGTCGCTACAGACTGCTGCTAGCGGACATTAAGAAAGCTGCTGCAATGAACGCGACAGTAACAAACCTTTTGCAGCCTCTGGCGCAGTCGCCGGAGGCTCGCTATGTTCATCAACCAGTCATGAATTCCATGCGCCACATGTTGCACGGAGACGACGAAAGCGCTTGCAGTGCTGGCGTAATTGAAGTTCATTCAAACAAGCAAGAAACCTTATCCTGGCAGCTTTCTCCGCGGCGACCGTAGCACACCAGAAAAAAATACAATGCGATAAACGCAAAAGAAGCACCAACAAATCTCAGAAGCCGGTTCTTTTGTTATTACGATGTTCAAAGAGCAGCTCTTCGTCAGAGTGAAACGTGCAAGGTCTTGCTATTTGGGCACGCTTAACCCTTTTACCTCTGATGTAGGATATGCAGGCAGACTAAATGCGAGAATGTCAACTCTTCCCGTGTATAACTAGTGTACGTGGGACTGTCGATAGGTTTCGCCCGGCAACTCGCTAATGGCGCATGATGTTTCTGCACTGTGAAGCCCAGAGTAATCTGCGCAGGATTTGCGAAGGCTGCTGGCGGATATACCAGGTGTCCCAGCTAAATGTAACCAAGCTTTTAAAAAACATGGGGTGTCCTAGCCGTCTCAAACCAAATGAGGGTTGTTTAGAGTCGCGTGACCTAGTCTGCAGTATTTTTTTCGTTCTTCAAGGTTGACTAATCGGTTAAGCTTAATTAACAAACTTTTTAATTATTGACTTGAGGAACAAAATGTCAATGGAAAAGTTGTAGATTACTTTGTGAAAAAGCTTACTGAGACATTTGCAGCAAAGTAATATTTACGTATAGTTCTTTTACCGGCCTTTAACCATAACCCGCACAATAAGAAAAAGCTTTCACATGACTACTGTGCCACTTCAACGTCCCAAGACGCGCCTTAAAGAATAAAATCCATTTTTTCTGAAGTCCTCTCCTCGATGAGACTTTGGGTGCACATTGGGACAGAGAAGTGAGCGAGCAGCTGGTCACGTGACAACTTTATTTTAAGGCCAATTAATGAAGCTACGTAAATCGTAACTTGACGGAAACCGCACTACTAGCGGTTTTTCGAGGTGGTCTAAAACTTTTGCTTTGACACTTTCTTCCTCAAGTTAATAATTAAAACGTTAGCTAATTAAACTTAACGAATTGTTTAATTTTGAATAGCGAAAAAAATACTCAAGACTAGGCCACGCGACTATGAACAACCCTGAGGTGGTTTCACTAGACTAGGACACTTCGCCTTTTTTAAAAGTTTGGTTATATTTAGCTGGGACACCCGGTATACTAGCCGTTTGCCCGCACACACTGTATGTTTTGCTACTGCGCAGCTCACGCTTAGGCCTTTTCTACCAGATATGTACGATACAGGCGGGGAAGATGTTGGAATCCCAACTGTGCCCATGCCTAGCCCATATATTTTCTATGCAGGACCAATTTAGGCTACAGGCGGGAATACTGGTGTTAGCCCACCTACAGCCCAATTGGTTCCGTTAGGGCGCTGCACGGGCAGCCCCTGTTGGGTGTGCCCGCACTTCACCGTCATGTAGCCCCATCTTTTATGCACACGAACTGCACGCAGCCCATGCTTACCCCTTTCATACCCGATTTAGAATACAAGCGGTGAAGACGTCGGAATGGCAAATGTGCCCATGCCCAGCCCACGCGGGACCTTCGCCGGTGTTGCTAAGACAGCCCAAACTGCATGCCTGAAACGCTTCGCCACTGTGAAGCCCATAGTTTAGCCCCTGTATTTCCTACGCGGGACCCATGTAGGCTGAAGGCGGGAATACTAGCTCTTTGCCCACACAAAAACACTGCGGTTCCCTCATGGTGGTGTACGGGCAGCCCCTTTTGGGGTTGCCCGCGCTTCACCATAATAGAGCCCGCATCCTAGCCCGCGTGTATGTGCGGTGGGACCTAGGTGGGCTGCCCAGTCTGTTTAAGGCCATGCCTAGCCGACGAGGGTCCCATTCGGGCACGAAGCGGGCAGCCCCAGCGTTTTGTGCCAGCACTGCACCCACGGGGGACCCATGTGGGTTTATTGCGGGCAGCCACCAGCCCTCATTTCCCATGTCGGACCCGCATGGGCCCGCCATCATGCCAGTGTGTGATAGCTATTTCATTTCGAAACAGCTGAAGTGTATTTTCTGTAACATCCTGAATGATTAAACTTTGCATGCAATTTTTTGCGGGTATAAGTTCCTGATCGGCAACCAGAAATATAGGTAAATGATCACTAATTGCTGGTGTTACAGTACCACTAAGTATATTATTATCAAGAATATTAGTAATAAATAAGTCAATTGCCGTTGCACTATTTGCAGTAACGCGTGTAGGGGTTTCTACAACGTTGTAAAATAAATGCGACTCAAGGATCATTAAAAACTCTTTTTGTTTCGCGGTGCAAGAGAGAATGTCGATGTTAAGGTCACCACCAAGAATCATTGTGTAGTTACACTGATTTACAGAGGAAAACACCAAAGCTAAATAATAAAGAACTTGTTTAGGCACCTTCGGGTGGCCTATACATGACAGAGAACACAAAATTACCACTCTTTACACAAATAGCTTCATAATGATCAGTCGACAGTGATAAGTCACTCATAATTTCATAGCCATTTCCACATTTAAGATATAGACAAACACCACCGCCGCGCTTACATTCACGGTTCAAAACTAATGGGTTGTAACCATTCAGATGCATAACATCACTGGTGTCACTGTACCACGTTTCAGTCATCATGATGACTGTGAAATCAAAGTCAAATTGTTCTAGAAATGCACAAAATTCATCACTCTTATTTCGGGCTGATTGCATATTCAGGTGCAAGAAGGTAAGGGTTGATGCAGGTCTCCCTTTGATAAGCGAACACAAGTCATTGGGTTTAAAACATTGCTCAAACATGACGCATAAAGGTCCTCGAAATACTCTTTATGAATGTAGGAAAAGAATTACTCAAGCTCTGAGAGATCGTCCATGCTCCGTATGAGCTCTGCGGAAAGACCTTCTGCCTTGCGAAGCAAAATCTTGCCGTTGTGATGCCAGGCAAACTTACAGTTGTAGACTTTGGCCTATTGTTTCGTCTTGAACAACAGTTCTCTGTTCCCCTTTGCCAGATTTTCTGTGATGAACACAGAATCTTTTGTACTTTTCACTGCCTTACTCTGTGAAAGCCAATAGTCTCGGTCTTTCTGCCGGAGGAAACGAACAATTATTCCAGGTGCTTTACCTTGTTTGGTGGTGGTGGTGAAAACTTTTTAATAAACAACAGGAGAGTTTGCAGACCAAAAATGGCCCTTTACATAGGTGGAGTCCTTAGTCCGGGACCCCGCTGGACGAGGCCGCTACTCGCGCCCGTTGGACTAGAGCCCTTTGAGACTCCAGCCCCGAGCAGTTGAGCAGGGCTGCCTCCCATGCCTCTCGGGAAGGGGAAGGATTGGGGGGAAGGGAAGGATTCTTTTGACAGGCCCAAACCATGTGGAAGGTATCGGAAACTTCCCCACAGTGAGGGCAGCGCCCATCAATTTTGGGGTCGAAATGTTTCACTATTGCAGGACACAACAGAGTGTTGGTCTGCAAGCTCCTCAGAGTTCGCTCATCAGCTTTACTCAGGCCCTTAGCAGGGACCGGGAAAAGACGATGGCGTTCGCAATAGTCGTCCAGAATTTCTCTGAACCGCAGAAGCGGTTGCACAATCTCCGAGCCGGAAGAGCCTGGGTGAGGTGCCCGGTAGGTAAGCGCTCGGGCAGCCGCGTCCGCAGCCTCATTACCTCTAACGCCCTGATGGCCTGGAGTCCAAACTATGCGTTTGGGCGAAGGGTCCGATTCCCTCACTGCGCGCTTTAATATACTCCAGGCTAAAGGTGAAATCTCGCCAGCCAGGTAGTGTTGACAGGCTCGACGCGAATCTGTCACGATTACCTTCGAATTCAAGTCCGAGGCGGCAAGCGCAATGGCTACTTCCTCAGCCTGTGCTGAATTTCGAGCTCGAAAGGAGAGCCCGTTAACGCATTGATCCTGGTGAACTACTGCGGCCGTGTAGAATCCATTGGGCGACGGCCCTGCCACGTCAACGTAGTATACACCCTGTTTGGATCCGTGTTGGTGTTCGAGGGCCCGAGCGCGCGCCTCTCGTCTGCCTTCGTGTGTATGTGTGTCCATGTTGCGCGGGAGTGGAGGGACCCAGAGCTTGTGACGCCATAGCTCCGGAATCCGACACGTCTCCTCTGGAGTGCACTCGTGTTGGATGTGCAAGCGGTCTAGCAGGCGGCGCCCGGATGCCGTCTGCGAGAGTCGCGTATATTGGTTCACGAGGTGGGCCTCTCGTAACTCCTGGTAGGAGTTGATCACCCCCAACGCCGACAACTTAGCATTGGAGGTGGCCACTGGGAGGCCCAGTGCTCGCTTTGTAGCCTTTCTAACGATGGTGTCGATTCTTATTTCTTGTTGTTTCGTAGTGCGAAGGTAGGGAGCGGAGTAGAGGATCCTGCTGGTCACGAAGGCATGGGCGAGCCGAAGCGCGTCCCTGCCTCGCAACCCGCCGCGCTTGTTAGAAACGCGATGGATCATGCGTCCGACCTGTTCGCCTACGCGCTTGAGTTTGGCAATAGTGGATTCCGGGCTGAGCCTGTTATGGATGAACAGACCTAGTATGCGGAGCTCCCCGACCTCTTTGATGGGGCCTCCCGTCAGAGAGATTTGCAAACTCGTGTTGTCCTTAGGATCGGATCTGATGTGCAGAAGTTCCGATTTTGCGGGAGCACATTGGAGACCACAGCCGATAGCGTAGCTATCGGTTATGGTGGCGGCCCGCTGAAGGCGGTCCTCCATTTCCCCAAGGCTCCCTTCGGTAGTCCAAATTGTTATGTCGTCCGCGTATAGTGCGTGATGAATGCCTTCCACCCGGGCCAATTGGTGGGGAAGCTGCATCATGGCAATGTTGAAAAGAAGTGGCGACAAGACCGCCCCTTGGGGTGTACCCCGTGTACCCATCGTGTATGGTCCGTATTCGTCATCCTCAATCTTGAGGAAGGCCTGACGCTTGGAGAGAAAGTCTCTTACATATGTGAATGCCTTGCGCCCACAATCAGTGGTACTCAAGTTAGCCAAGATGCTGCTATGACGAACGTTGTCAAAGGCCCCCTTAAGATCAAGGGCAAGGATGGCCTTGTCGTTGTGGCGCATGGCAGTGGGTCGTATTATGTAGCGGTGTAACTGGAGGAGGACGTCCTGCGCAGACATATGCGGTCGGAACCCGAACATAGTGTCTGCAAAGAGGCCCTTGGTCTCTATGTGTGGAGAGAGGCGATCCCTAACCATCGTCTCCATAAGCTTGCCCACACAAGAGGTTAGTGAGATGGGCCTCAGGTTGTCGGTATTCACTGGCTTGCCTGGCTTAGGGATGAAAGTGACCAAGGAGGTCTTCCATTCGGGAGGGAGTGGACGCCCGTCCCAAATCTGGTTAATGTACCCTAGCAGGTGGAGGTAGGCCGAATCTGGGAGGTTGGCCAACAGATTGACTGTTATGCGATCCCGACCCGGAGCCGTACCTCGCCGCATTTTAGCTAAAGCCGCCTTAAGGTCGTGTAACTCAAAAGGGGCATCAATGTCGGGATTCGGCTTTCCCGCGTACTCGTACTCGGGCCCAACTGGGTCCTCTATGCGGCAGAGATATCTGTCGCACAGGGTGTCCGCGAGTTGAGCCGTCGTACCTTGGTACCCGTGCAAAGCCCGCCGGAGCTGTCTTTGCGTCTCCCCTCTCGTTTGAGTGGGGTCGATGAGACTGCGAAAGAAGCGCCATGTTCCTCTCGAGCTCATCTGACGCGCTGCCGAATTACACTTCTCTATCCAGTTTGAATCGGTGAGCTGGGCAGCATACGCCGCAGCCTGCTCCGTGAGGTCGACAATGCGAGCTTTAAGTTTGCGATTCAGCTTTTGCTTCTTCCACCGTTTGGTAAGACTCCGGCGAGCCTCCCACAAGTGCAGGAGGTGATTGTCCACTGCAGGGATCTCTTCAGTGGTCTGAAGTGTCGTGACGTGTTGTCTTTGTATTGTGTCTAATTGCTTTGCCCACTCCGCATATCCGCCGGATAAGAGCACGGGAGGTATCTCTTTTGTTCGAAACTTATGCCAATCGGTCAATTTAGTGTGGCCCCACTTTTTGCGAGCCGCCTTCGCCAGAAGAGTGACCCGGAGAAGGCAGTGATCGCTACCAAGAGTCTCTCCCAGGTTCTCCCAGGTAGCGTCTCTGGTGTTCGTAACGAGAGTCAGGTCAGGGCATGTGTCTCGCGTAACCGAGTTGCCCACACGTGTGGGACAACACGGATCCGTGAGGAGTGTAAGACGAAGTGTGGAGATGAGCTCCGCCAGCTTGCGTCCTCTGGCCTTCTCAAAGTGGTAGCCCCAATGTAGGCTTGGAGCATTGAAGTCCCCAACGATCACTAGAGGTTCCTTGTCAGCCGATTTGAGCGCGCGGTAGAAGATTTCGTTGAAGGTCACGCGCGGCTTATGCGGGGGGCAGTAAATGTTAAGGACATGTATTGATGGGTCGCGGCGCTTGAGCGGCAGGACCTTGACCATACTGTATTCCTGTTCAGTCTCCAGTTCGAGGTCTACTGGGACTGCGGTGTACGCTTTGTTCACCAGGATGCACGTTGTAGGACCGCCTTGAAACGAGCTATACCCTGTGAATTTAGCATCTGCGCCGGGTTCCTGAAGAGCTAGGAGCGCCGGTGCGGTACCGAGAGACTGCAGGTAGAGCTGGAGGTGTGACCGTTTTTTCCAGCTCCGTAGACCCCTGCAGTTCCACTGTATGATCTCGAATTGCTCCGAATTGTTGTTGGCTTTCCGCTGGGGTCGGCTAGCCATCGTGAACGTGATTATTTAATTTTGGGGGCCAGGTCCCACCCCCGAAGGTGATGGGGCCTCAGGCAGAGGCACCAGCACGTCCGGAGAGAGAGCGGCCGGAATGTTTTCTAGTGAGCCTGTGGCCTGGCGAAGGACCACCTTCCGCCTGCGGAGGTCTGGTCGCGGAGACCGCGAGCGGGAGCGGCTTTGACTGAGTTGAGCTTCAATTTGGTCCTGAACGACAGAGAGAGCTGTCTCAGTAACCTGTGCCACTATAGCAGGCATGATTTTTGCCAATTCGGCCTGAAGAAGTTGCTGAATGGAGCCCCGGACCGCTTCCATGATTTTACCTGGCAGAGCATCAATTTGGCGGGCAGCCGGTGCAGTGCCCCGATTGATTCTGCGGTAAACTCAGGTACCTTTATCTGCTGGGCAATTTCATTAACAGTATTGAGCAGGTTTTCGTCATCTTTCTCGGGAAGACCATGAATTTCGAGGTTGAGGCGCCTATGTCTCCACTCTAGCTCATTTAAATCCTCTCGGAGCTTAGCCACCTCTTCACTGTGGTCTTTTTCCTCGAGCATGGCAACCCGCTTATTCAATTTCTTTATATTCTCATCTTGCCGTTTCAGTTCCTCAAGGACTTCATCATACTTTGAAGACATCATATTATTAGAGGATTCAATTCCATCAACCTTTTCAGACAGTGGGCCTAAGGCCTCGCGCTTTGCACTGATGCTGGCGAGAGCTACTAGGGCTTACGTTGCCTTTATCAGCACTGATTACAGTAAGATATTTTGGGGAATTTGCTGAATTGTTTTTTTTTTGCATTTTCGTCATAAGAGATTGGCGAAGGAATTCTCGCGACGGTATTTCGAGTGATCATCCTCCGATAAGTATGGAATAGTGCCAGATGAGTTTCGAAATTGCTAGTCGGCAGGGAAATTTTTTTTTCTGCCAAACGATTATGGAGTATCAGACTGTTTTCTTTTCTCAACAGTAACTATGCAAAAACAATCTTTATATAAAGTAGGCGTTGGCATGTAATCCATACAGATAGCATTTTCTACCTATCCTCATTTCTACAAACTGTATGTTCTGAATCGTACTCCAATATGCATCTACCCCAGGCCTTACTTGCTTGATTCCTTATCTCTAACTCCGCATCAAAGAACCGTAACGGTATTCTTGTTTTTTTAGGAGTCTCTGCATGTTCTTTTCAGTTCTTTTGACATGTTTTGCAGTCATGAATTGCTGACTGCGTAAAGTGGCAGTTTCGGTTTTTTGCCTTAAAGTTCCCACGACCCCGCCGCGGTGGCTCAGTGGTTAGAGTGCTCGGCTGCTGACCCGAAAGACGCTGGTTCGATCTCGGCTGCGGCGGTCGAATTTCGGTGGAGGCGGAATTCTGGAGGCCCGTGTACTGTGCGATGTCAGTGCACGTTAAAGAACACCAGGTGGTGGAAATTTCCTGAGCCCTTCACTACGGCGTCTCTCGTAGCCTGAGGTGCTTCGGGACGTTAAACCCCCATAAACCAAACCGTTCCCACGTAGTGGGCATTACATAACGGGTGGGTTTGTATAAAAAAAAAACATCACGTTACAGGTAATCATTCAACAAAATAGTCATTTAAAAGCTGTGGCAGATTGTTGCCTGTCATGAGCGTCCCTTTTCAATGAGGCAGCCTGTGCGAAGGATGAGAGATTGTCATCAGCTGCCATCTTGCTGATGGTATTCACGCTAGAGATGTCAGCTGTAGAAAAAGTTGGCGTCCTTTCTGCGATGCCATGGTGTACAC
The DNA here is from genome assembly GCF_055824585.1 of Amblyomma mixtum. Lineage (NCBI taxonomy): Eukaryota > Metazoa > Arthropoda > Arachnida > Ixodida > Ixodidae > Amblyomma > Amblyomma mixtum. Next base: position 162,836,149 of record NC_143012.1, read on the forward strand.
TGAGCATGAAATTATTTCATGAGCAAAGTGAGGGATATATTTCAGTGTACTTCATTCTGCAGGTCTGCTTAGTAGGTGCATGACGATAATTTATAATCAACCTCTATATCTGAAGCACGGCGTGGCTTGCCATTAGATACGCAACCACGCCGTAGCTAACCGCTGCATGTTCGTTGCCCCCCGACAGATTGGTCCGCCTTGCCACAACTACTATCGTGCAGCTGAGCGGAACGGTTTCTAAACCTTCCACTCACTATGCGGGCCCAGCCTGACTCGCATAAAGACCTCCAAGTACAAAACCTTTCTTTTCATTGTTCTCCGTACAAGCGGATAGAAAAGAAGGAATAACTATGATTACATTTCCACTTGAATTTATATTCTATTGCCAAAAGCTCTGCAGAAAAGAACGGGCTTATGCACAAAACGCGGTGGGGGAACGAACCTACGGCCAGCACGCTGCGGCAGTTTCCTAACCTGCTACGAATCAGAAAATACATTCAGGCAAGGAATGTCTAAAACACTCTTATAACGCAGCCTGTCCATTTAAGATTCCATTTTTGGGTCCAGTCGCCGTAGCTAGTTTTGAGACACGTTAACTGTGTTTTCTAAAGAGAGACATGATGACAAACAAGATGTGTTTTTTCAAGTGCAGTGGGAATATTTGCCGTTTCCTTAAATGCTTTCTTTTTCTTTGCTGTCGTAATATCCAGGCAAGTACAGCGCACTCTGGAGGAGCTGGCAATTCGAGTCCTCGACTGGCCGCCCAAGGGTGCCGATCTGAATATTATTGAGCACCTTTGAGGCCTCATGAAAAGGCGCCTTGCACGGAGAACTTTCCAGCAAAGAGGTTCTCTGGCAGGCAGTCCGCGAAGAGTAGGAAAGATTGAGGACGTCACATAGGCTCCTCCGAGAATTGTATGCGTCACTGCCGAAACGAATGGCAGACGTTGTCGAAGCACACAGTGCTTTTACGAAGCACTAAGGCGATCTCAATCCTAGATTAAATTAAAGCCCCAACGATGTGTTCAGTCGCGTCCCAAGTCAGGGCATTCTCTCCTTTTTTGTCAATGTTCTTACATGTTGCAAATATACATGTGCGCGTGTGTGTATGCGTCTATGTATACATTCAATGATTTGTACGCTGTACCACGCAAAAAATGTCTTATATCATAAAGGCGTCTCAAACATAGATGAACACCATGCGCGCCGCACAAGCTTTCATGCAGTTCAGTACATATGTAGATTCAAGGCTTCTGCATAAGTGCAGCGTGCAAGTACGCTTATGTGGCTAAAGGTTAGCCTAGAACTTGTCGGTCAAGGCAGCAACATTGAGGTTCAGTATTCGAAACCGGGGAGCTTAGCCATTCACTGTACCTGTTTATGTTTTATGTAAAATATTCTAGGTAACGAGTTTACAAGGGCGCAAGCGATCATGCGCGCGGGTAAAGCTCAAGATCGTTCCGATACAAACTAGTATGCCTTGCGTGGCAGCCGGAAAGTTTGAAGCTGGCATGGTAGCGACGAAACACTGTACTGATTTTCAGTACACGTGGCTGAAAGGGCCACGCTCTCTCTTTGGGGAAAGACAAGAGGTCAGCCCACCGCGCTGGTGTATTAGCGACAGCACATAACAGTGACGTTTGACATGCCGTGTAATCTACCGGCGTTCCAGACTGGCTTGGAAGGCTGACAGGGACATGAACTTTGTATGGGAGCGCAAAAAGTATCGGAATCCATGTATGTGCTCATCTGGCTTAATCGGTCAGAATCGACTGCCTCCGTGCAGGTGACTTGCGTAACAACGCTCGCTTCCTTTGCTGATGCGCGCGTGCGTTTTGTTTCTCGCGTTTCTATTCTGGAAAACCTCAATAATTGCTATTTTGAGGACACGTGCACAAGGGCTGTTCACCCGGGAAACGCGACGAATTCGACAATGCTGTGTCGTGCACCGCCGCCTCGGAAATGCTTGAATCAGCCGTAGCATGAATAGAATAGTGACCACTGAATAAAACTAAGTGCAAACACGAAACCACAGCCGGGGCACGGTAAGTTGGCTTTTGCGACGTGTATCACAATATTTATTTAATTTTAAGAAGTATGCACACAATTGGAGGCAGGCACTGCTGTAGCTTCAGATAGGTTATTACGAAGCGATGAATGCCAATTTGTGGACAAATGCGCTGTTGCCGATGCTTCCCACTTGTCAGTCAGCCTAACATAGCCTAAAAGGTCAACTGCGTCTCAAAATGCCCGCACAACTACACGGCTTCATGACCTATTTGGCAGACAGAGAGAGAAGCCCTTAAATGAAATGCAGACAGCGAGGTGCATAAACGGCTGATTACACGTCCTAATTTTCGCGAGGAGCAGGAGGCCTGGATAGAGATTCGTGCTCACAAGGCATCATAGTCGAAACTGTCGAACGCCCATAGTAGCGCTCTTGCCACGGTCGCGATAAGGTCCAAACGTTCGATAAAGGCAGTGCAGTGAGCTGCACACAGTGCGCTTTGCAGTGTGTCGCTGCGAAACTATACATAAAATCTAACAGTAAGTTCGTTGCAGCTTACGGCTGAAAACAAGCACAAATCGCCGATAACGATCGTAAAAACTCCCGGGTGTCCCACGCTTCAAAGCACGAAGCCGGCTTAAGGCTGTTTATTTATTTATTTTTTCACTAGCTGATCATGCTAAGATGGTGTCGGTTTCTTTACGGTTGGGCCCTTGCAAGGTGGGACCCTTTTGAGGAGTTACGGCTGAGCGGCCGCAGCAGCTTGGCGGAGCGCGCGCCGCAGCAACCGGTGAGTGACACTGCACTTTGCCTAAAGCCCCTGGAAATTTTTAAAGTAGCGACAACCTTTGCAGAGCGCCGCCTCTCCCTCTCCTGCGCCCGTTGCCTCTTCCCATTGGTCGATGGTTTCGCGCGCAAAAGCCCTTTAAACCCACGCTTTTCGCCGCCGCGGACGACATATTGTCCGCTCCAACCGCGCACCGTAGGTTCGGGAGGCGTCGTTGCGGACACTGTGAAGAACAGCGGCTTTTGTTTTGCTCGGAACGTGTGTCAGTCACCTAACTTCAAGCCGTCTATCTGTGCGGCAAGACGAGCAGCTGCGCCTTCGGGTGCAAGAACCGTCCCGACGGTGGAAAGCGGTTCTTCGCGATCCCATCATCGAAAACCGACGCGGGCCGGAGGAAGGTTTGGTTACACAAAATTGGCCGGGCGAATTTTAACGCAACGCCATCGACCAGACTTTGCGATGTAAGTGGCGTGCTTTCATTAGCTGCTGAATTTTCCTTTTTTTTTTTCAAGCTACGCTGTGCAGTGGTTTGTTCGCGATCGAGCATATGGCCGCAGTAAGCTCGGCATGAGGGCGCTTGCGTTGAGCGCATCGTGATTGCACGCACGCAAACGTGTAAGCGTCTATCGGGGCGAAGGCTCCCGATCGGCTAAGTCCGAACAGCGACCGCGTGTACCGGGGCGGCAGGGCCGCGCCAAAGACCGCCAAATCGGCAGGGAGAAAAGGGGCAATTTCGCGCGGTTAAGACGCGAGGCACACGTCTATAAGATGTTTGCAGCACTACGGAAGGTAGAGCTCTCTCGTCCAATCAGGACTGCAAAAACACAGAAAATAGTCCCTCGAATATTTGAGGAGTGTATGACTATTAATCAAAACAATAAGCATTGAAACTTAAAACATGGTTTGGACAGGTATATTTAAATGGTAGAGAGCGTTTCAATCACTGGTGATATTACCAGACAGAGCCTGTACGGACACAGCTCTGCGGAGGCCTGCTGCGAGGTAGTGATGCGTCGCCACTTTCCACCATGGCGTCGGTTGAGTGTGTTGTGTCTCCTATGTGCTCTACACCGACAGTGCGCTGTTTCCCCAAGCAGGCGAAGCAGGTGGCTTTAAATGTTCTTGAAGCGCTTCGCGTCGAGTGCGGGGGCAGTTCGAGTACAAATGCGCTCATCAAGAGGACGGCAAAACTCACGCAGGTGAGCGAGCGAACGCTTTACAAGTGGACAACGGAGACGTTGAAGGCGGGCCGAGTGTTGTCACCGAACAAGCGTGCTGGCGGAAGAGGCTGCGACCGGACGAAGAAGCTGGACGATTTTGACCTGAGCATTTTGCGAAGGGTAGTACACACCTTTTTCCAGAGAGGGGAAATTCCAACTATCGCGAAGGTGGTTGCGCATTTCGAAGAGGACGACACGCTACCGACCGTGTCCGCAGCGACAATGCAGAGGATGTTGAAGAAACTTGGCTTGCGATACAAGAAGCGCTCTCGGAATGCGATGTTGATCGAAGCGACGCACATTGTGCAGTGTCGCCGCCGGTACCTGCGCCAGATAGCGGAGCTGCGACGCCAGGGTAGGCCTATTTTCTTCACCGACGCAACGTGGGTTAACGCCGGCCACACGCGAAGTCGAGTGTGGACTGACTGCACCATCCAATCTGCACACCAAGCGCATCGATCCGGACTGTCGACTGGTCTACAAAACCCCAGTGGCAAAGGTGGCAGGCTTATTGTGACGCATTTCGGTAGTGAGCAAGGTTTTGTCGAAGGCGCAGCGGAAGTTTTCCGAGCGAAGAAAAACTCGGGCGATTACCACGAGGAAATGAACGGGGAACACTACGAAAACTGGTTCTCCAGGAGACTCCCACTACTACCACACGGCAGCGTTATAGTGATGGACAACGCGCCATATCATTCTGTGAAGCAGGATAAAGTGCCGCGGATGAGTAGCCTCAAAAAGGACATATAGGCTTGGCTGCCCGGAAAAGGTGTCGCTTGGAGCAGCGGCATGGTGAAGGCCGAGCTCATGCAACTTGTCAGCAGTGTGAACACAGGTGGGGAGCGATACCGTGTCGACTGCATTGCTGAAGCTGCTGGCCATCTCGTTGTGCGCCTGCCACCATACCACTGCCAACTGAACCCGATAGAGCTTGTCTGGAGCGACGTCAAGGGTTTCGTGGCGAGCCAAAACAAGACGTTTAAGCTCCAAGATGTCGAGCCTCTGGTATGGCAAGGCATCACGCAAGTGACTGTTGAGAAATGGAAGAATTACGTGCAGCATATTATCAGTGAGGAAGATGTGATGAGAAAACTGGACCACATCATCGACGATGTTGTTGACCAGGGACCGGCCATTGTTGCCAACCTGGAGGACGACACAACCAGCAGTGCTGAATTCAGTTGTGATGAGGACGATGAGATGATCGAGCCCGTTTAACGTGCGTTGACTTTCGCGCAGCACATGGGCTTGTTTTGCATTTCGCCACCATCGACGCTCGGCTGCCTCGGCACACTGGAGTAAATAAATTTATATGCACATGACACGATTACTGAAATTTACTGCGACGCGATAACAGAGGAACTGATGAGAACAGGTCGCGACAAAAAAAAAAAAAAGTGGGGCCAGTCCCTTTGGAACGGGCGTCCGCCTGTCCAAAAACAAAGCCAAAAAAAGAATAAAAAGATATCAAGCGCCACCTGCTAGAGGGTGCAAGAAGCTAACTACTAGTACGCCTTCTTTCACATGGATGGAGCCACCTGTCAGTAATTGACGGGGCGATAGGCGCGTAGGAACACACTAATGTAGTGCGCGCCATCCTGATTGGGCGAGAGAGCTCTACCTTTCGTAGTGCTGCAAACATCTTGTGAGACGGTGTATAACTGTAGTGACGTTCCTTAAATTTGAGCGGATGCCGCAGTTAGACATACATGCGTACTATAAGTGCAGATCAAACTGCGCTCTGACATGGTGAAGCGCACGCGTTACATTCTGCAGTCACGCGCGTGCGTGCGTGTATGTTATATATATATATATATAACATACACTCACGCACGCGCGTGACTGCAGAATGTAACGCGTGCGCGTGCGCTGTAATATATATATATATATATATATATTACAGGAAAAGGCAAAAAGAGAATTATCGCGCCGATATGTATCAAGACACCGTAGGCACCGCTGGTGGAAACACCAGCTAGCACGCGCTGGCTTGCGTTTACTCTCGAAATATGACCAGTAGCTGTGGGTATGCGGGATAGTGCCCATCGTAAGTGCGTCGCGCGTTTCCTGTCACATACTTTGTAACATCACTTCCGCATTCTCGCTTACCCTTGACGCCTAAGAAGGAGGCTACGAATGCGAGAAAGTCTGTGACAACCTCTTTTATTAATGCGAAAACCTTTTTTTTTGTTAACGTTGCCCACAGTGAGGCCCCGATTATCTCCATTTTTAAAAGTTTGTAGCCGCTTTTTTTTTAAATGAGATCCGTATAACAAAAGGCTTTGGCTTTACCGATGTGCATTTAGTACTCGGGCTGTTTCCGAGCCTGAGCCGTCCATGTCTACCTCGCGGGCAGGGCCGGGTTCGGGCCTATATCGAAAAAATCGGGCCGGGCTGGGGCAGGTGACGAAAAAGGTTGACGGCTCGGGACGCGTGAATAATTAAGGCCCGTGAAGTGCTCTAATAGCGACTGTACGAATATGGAAGATTATCGGAGAGATGTGTTAAGAACGAGGTAGGTTTTGCTTCTCACTAAATGACTGATGCCGATGAAATATTTACGAAGAACTTCATTATCCCATTGCTGGCAGGCGAAGGATATTTGTGAGGTAGGTTTTCTCTTTACTGAGTCACGATTCCAAAGAAAATTTTAATGCCGGAGTCTATATCGTTACAGTTCATGCACGCGAGAGAACATTAGGGGAGGCACAGATAAGTACAGACGTAGCGTGGCCTTCATAGCGTATTTCGAGCACTCCCTCAAGCGTCTAACCTGGTCCGCGATACACTGTAGCAGACCAAAACCGAAAGCCACTAGAAGAGCGGATGAACTACAGGCATTTATAATGCCTTCCCTTGCAGGTGTCTTTTCGAATGTCAAACCTGTGCATCCGTTGTAGCACGTCCAGCGTTCCGGCGGGGGCGGTCGTTCTGTTTGCATACTCCTCTTCACCAAAACAGATCACCGCCAATTCCTTCTACGGCCTCGTGATTCACGGTCACGCTCAATGCACGCCCCACTCTCGATATCAAACTTGGCACGCCGCATACAGCCCGGCGCACCCGGACACGGTGCGCGTGCGGCTCTACCAAAACAATCCATCAATGCGTGCTCATTTTTGCCTTTAGAGGATTCAGTGAAGCATGCAAATGTTTCTCCTAAGTCAACGATGTATTTATGCAGCGGAACGCACGGCTAATGCGGATACATAGAGAAGAACTCGGCAAGTACGGGAATCCAGGGCAACCAATTCAAAAGGGGCGTTAGTTCCTGCGGAGCGGGCTAGAGGTCGCCACCGCAGTCACATGAAATCACAAAGAAAATAAAAGTCGTTCGCCCGGCGCGCGTGGGAGGAGGAGCGAAGAGGGAGGGCGTCTAGTTTTTTTAGGGGCTTTAACTTTGCCAACTTTGCCAAGATTGAAGCGCCCCTCGTGCAGAGTTACGGCGAAGGGAGCGACAACACGAACGCCGCACTAACTTGCGCGAAGCCGGCGCAGCTCCGTTTTCTTTACACACGCGAGAGAAAGAGAGGCTGTTTCCCTCACTCTCTATAATCTCGCAGCAAGCGCGCTTGGCTGACAGGAGCGCCGCCTATCGGCCCCGCAGCCGCTCCTCAGCCCTTCTAGGTGGGCTCCAAACTTTTGACAAATGCTGTACATTTTTGATCCGGAAAGAAAGTGTACATATTAATAAGGCACAATTCTATATGGGTTGCTTGCTTTGAAGGAAGGAAGGGAAAACTTTATTTACACTAATGGTTTTTCCTGCGGTTTGGGGGCATCTTCAGAGACGTCTTGGTTCTACCCCCAGGAGCCTTCTCTGTCGAAGTCGTCCGCCTCTAATCAGTGGTCGGTTGCCCTCAGTCCAGGGCTCCGCTGGCCACTGCCGCCCGTTGAGCTCGCTGCAGCAGAACTTGTTGGTCTTCATAGCGGTCGCTGGACATCAGAGTCTCCCACTGCTCCGCACTCGGGTTTTGTATTTTGGGAACCACGTGTATGTTTTGTGTTTTGGCAGGCCCATGTGATGTGGTATAGAGTAGGTTTTTCGTCGCACCAGGGACATTTGTCCGTGTATATCGTAGGGTGCATTTTGTTTAGTATATGTAGGTTTGGGAAAGAGCCTGTTTGTAATTGTCTCCAAGTGACAGCTTCCTCTCTGCTGAGAGATTTGTGCGGTGGGGGATATCGCATTCTTCTGCCTCTATAGTTTTGTAGTATGGCCGAATATTCCCTGGGTGCTGGCGCGAGTTCGGGGGTCTCGTCGGATGCTCGGAAAGTAATGTATCCTCGAGCTATCCTCTCGGCCTCTTCGTTCCCTGCCACCCCCGTGTGCCCCGGTACCCACACAATTTTGTGTGGGATCTTGTCGTTTTGTTCTTCCTGGTTTGTAATTCTGTCGCTCGCTGCGAGGAGTATACGGAGCGCGTGACGACCTATCCTGCCATTCATGTAATTTCGGCAGGCTGTTTGAGAGTCCGTGAGTATTGTTAGTGACCGCCCGGTTCTATAGCCCTCCGCCACCGCTAGAGCAACGGCTACTTCCTCGGACTCTGCATCTGTGCAGCCTCGGAGAGACGCGCTGGTCATTTCGCGTAAAGACGAATCGACCACTGCCGCTACAGCGATTTTGGTATCTCCTCCTCTCCAAGACGCGTCTGTATACACGGTCGTGGCTTGAGGAGCGTATGTTTTCTAAATGAATTCGGCCCTCGCTTCTCTTCTGCCTCGATGGAGGTTGGGATCCATGTTTTTTGGTATTGGAGCTACCTTGAGGGTCTTGCGAAGCTCGTCGGGGATCGTTGCCGTCAACGACATTTCTCGCATCTGCTCGCGGTATCCGAGCCTCTGCAGGAGCGCTCTTCCAGTCGTTGTTTGCAACAGCCTGAGTTTTTGCGACTCAAGCTGCGCCTCTCGTAGCTCCTCAAAGGTGTTATGTAATCCCAGGGCCATGAGTTTTTCTGTAGACGTGTTGCGTGGTAGTCGGAGCGCTGTCTTATACGCTTTGCGTAGCAGGGCATCCGCTTGTTGTATTTCATTTTTGTTGAGGCACTCGTAGGGTAGGCTGTACGTGATTCGACTAACTACTAGGCTTCTTACTAGTTTTAGTGTGTCCTCTTCACGCATGCCATGTCGCCTGTTCGCAGGGTTGCCAGGTTTGGCGATTTCTCGCCAAATTGGCTACTTTTTGAGGCGTCTGGCGACAAAAATTTGAGGTTTTCGACTTGGCTACTTTCTGGCGACTTTTTTCGCTAATAATTCGTATACTACTGAGTTTTACCGACATGTTACATGCACTTTAAAAATAGAATTGGTTGCTATACGAAGAAGAAAGAGGCGCCAGTAGGCATATGTACCCCCTTTGCCAAAGGTAACCCAGCAGCAGGTTTTTGCTTCTCAACTGCATAACGGAGCCTTTATGGCATCCCTAAAGACCGAAAGCTGTCAGTATGTGAGGATAAGGGTTCACCTTACTTTAAACTTATTCAGAGCTTAAGGACTGCCATAAGTGCTTCGCTACGAAACAAACCAGCTTTGCCCGGTTACTTTTGGCAAAGACTGTATATGACACACGCGATTTTTGGCGGCAACACCGAGGAAAAAAAAAGTCCGGAGACAAGTGACTGTGGTCCAGCGGGTGCGAAAGAACTAAGGAACGGTGCGCTCAGGTTCCGCTATGGAGAAACACGCAAGTGCCTGCCGGGTATTCCGGAAACAGTGGATGGACGACCCGAAGCTGAAAGGTAAGGATGCCTTCTAAATTATTGGCATGATTGCCACACTTCCTATAGTTTTCAAATGGTGACATGTGACATACAATAAATACATGATCTACTTCGTGAGCGTCCGGAATGGAGGCATTTTTACTTTCGGTCACCCATAACTGTCTTTCTTCCTTGCAGCCACACGGAATGCGGGGTGTTTTCACTTATGATCGACCTAAACAGCGGTTATTTCAGTTAAAACATCTTTTTGTCTGGAGAAATTCTTTAGCACATGTATCGATGTAAAAAAAATATTAATAATTCACGTTTTCTCCTACCTTGGCGACTTTTTTGGCTACTAAATGAAATGTTTGTCCCAGTTGGCGACTTTTTTGGCTACTTTTCGGAAATTTTTGGCGCTTTTCTTCCCCGAGGACCTGTCAACCCTGCCTGTTGGTGATGCGGATGATCATGATTGCGACTTGTAGCGTTGCTGCTTTCAGTAATGTAAAAGTGTGAGTACTGCTATGGTGCCTAGAATATACTGGCTAGTGTGCCGAGGGCGCGCACTCGCGTGGCCGCCGCGGTGATGCCTTCCCGAAGCCACCGTAGGGTGGCGCTGCCAGTCGCTAAGGTGCCACCGCGCAGCGTTCGCGGCATTGGCCCGGCGTTGGAAACTAACCATGCGCTGCGCTTTTCGCTACGCAGCCCATCTTTCTCCGTGCTTTGAGAGCACTTTTGTTCAAAACCTTTCTCGACGGAAGATAAACTCAACGGCCTAACACTGTCCGTAGAAAATCATCAACCGAGATAGCACCGCGAGATCGACGATGCGTTGTACAAGTACTATGGTTGTACCGATTTACTACCAGATCCAATCCGTAAAATTTTTATTCTTTCCACCGTACACTGAACACGCTGTACACTGTACAGCGTCACTGTAGAGAACCCGGGCCCTGAAGTGAAAAAGAAAGGTAAATTAAATGCCGAATATCCAGCGAGAGGCCCAGCTTACCAACTTGAAACAAACACCGAAGGCTGACAGCTGCGGCCACAGTATCCCCGAAAACTGATTCGTTGCTGATACATGGGAACTTTCGATCACGATTTTACTCGATCCGAATTCAGTTGACCGCGATCCGCGCATCTCAACCGCGACCGTAGGCTGTTGCGCGCACTGTCATGCTGTCATGCTCAACCAGCAGTATCCGGGTGGCTGGACCTCGCAGCGGCGACCATTCTTAAATCGCGATAAAAAAATTTTCACCCCAAACGGATCGATAGCGATCGGAAGCGCCCGTGTGACACTGGTATTAGGAAATAGCATCCATATATAGCTTTTGCAAAGGTTATGACCCAAGGGATTTCAGTTCTACAGACCAGTGCTACACTTCTGGACATGTTATGCCGATGTTTTTTAAGGCGAAAGCCTTTAATGTCTCATCGTTGTAAGCAGCAGTTGTCGACAGAGAATGTCACGCTTTTCAGTTGGTCGAAACGGTCGTGACGTCACAGTGCGCCAATTTCAAACGGGGCCAATTGTACTTTGGCTAGTAACCATGCAACCAATTGAAGGGACCATATAGTGATGCTCCAAGTAAGTGGGACTGAGCTTAGTTAATTGCTTAATTACCCAATTAGCCTAATTAACTTCTCTAGTCAGGCCATATAAATAAATAAAACCTAGTAAGAAATTGGTCGAGCTCGGGAATCGAACCCCGGTCTTCGGAGTGCGAGACGAGCATGCTATCTACTCCGCCATGCCAGCTCGATGGTTTGGAATGAACAAAGGCACGTCTAGTGAATACGGTGTCTTCGCTCACTGCCATCCTCCTCCCTTCCCTTCCGGCGAGGTTTAGGTGTCCACCGAGATATGAGAGAAATACATTTCCTTTCCTCAAAAACCAATTTACCGACGAGCGAGGCGTAGAACCGAATGGGCGATGGCGTTCTATGGACTCCCTGGCAGCGTTGCAAGACGCTCTAGCGTTCCACTCTTAGAGGCGAAGCTTAACATCTTAACCACACATCAGTGACCACACTTTAGGTCAAAAAAGTGCACCCCCCCCCCCCCTGAATTTTGACGGGTGTGCACCGAGATATGTGAGACAGTTATTGCGTAATTTTCTTTCCTCAAATACAATTTTCATTTTCTTCATTACGGGCCATCTTCGTCTTTCTTCTTTCACTCCCACTTCCTCCGTTCCTCTACGGTGCGGTTCAGGTGTCCACCGAGATGACAGAGATTTACTGCGCCATTTCCTTTCCTCAAAAACCGTTGCGTTGAAACGGCAAGGCATCGCGCCGAACGGGTGGTGGCGTTCCGTGGACTCCCTGGCAGCGCTACAACACGCTGTCGCGTTCCACTCCTAAAGGCGAAGCTTAAGCTTAATTAGCAGTTAATTAATATTCAGGCATTAATCAGTAATTAACCATTAATTAGTGATTTGTCATCACTTAGTAATTAGTACTCAATTACATGTGACGCCACCAGTGCCACAGAAGCACTGAAAGTCGTGCGGAAAACGCTTTCGCCTCTACGCACTTTAGACAGTCAAAGTGCCCCCTGAATTTTTGCAGTTCAACCGCGCGTACTGGAATTTTGATATATCAGTCAGACAATATTTAATAGCGTCGTGTATGTGCAAAAAATCACAGGAGCTCTTTCCCAACATTGCATCTGTTTGCGATGATCGTATGTAATGAACACATGCAGCCTGAAGAGGGCTCGTTGCATTTCATTTGGAAGTTAGAACTCGCTTTATACAGAAGTAGTTTTTATGCAGGTGTCTGCGAATTTTCGTTCCATCTTTTAAGGGAAGAAAAGGCAAGAACGAAAACAAAAAAGTGATCCTATCAGTGATTCTCTTCTACAAAGGGCTACAATATACTGCAAACTGTAAAGCTACCGCCATAATAAACAAGTAAAAATAACTGGTCACTGCTAAAAGTTTGTACAAAGTAAGCAAGGCACTGAATTATTTATTAACTGAACAAAATATCTGAAGCTGGTCGCTGGAGAGACCGTTCATCAACAGTTATAAAGAGAAGCGCCTAGAAAGGCACTTTACATATACAGAAAGGAAAACACTGTATTGATATTAGCAAACTAGTTGCAGTGTCTGAACTTCAACAATTTTTTTCGTTGCCTTTGTGCCTCTCTGTCTTTGTTTAGCCCTTTAACATAAAACGTAATTCTTAGCAAAACATGAAACAACAATCCACAGCCTGGTTGCTGCCTAGTGTTCGGGGCAACCAGGTTTTTGCAAGGCCACAGAACTGAAGCAACTCAAGCACGATTAGTCGCTGCAACTTTCACTTCATTTGCTCAAATCACAGCGCAAACAAAACCAAAGAAACGCGCAGACGCAAGCTAAACACAGTGCACAACACAAAGCTTGGCTGGGCAACTGCAGCAATCCAGCACCTTTACGACAGGAAGCGCCCTCTGGCGGCGAAAATTGAAAGGCAGCGCTGGCGCTGCCACCTCCTCCCATGTAAAGCCCCTGAAAAAACTATTCCCATGCGGAGACCCCTCCGCTCGAGACACTAGCCAGTATTCTAGGCACTATAGTACTGCGCTGGTTGGATTGAACCCACATGCCTAAAATTCTTATTGTTGTCTTTTCGGGTATGGGTGTGCCGTCAAGATAGACGTTGAGTTTTAGGTCCTCGTTGGTTGGGACGGTCCGGTTTTGCTTGCCTCTCCAGACTCTCAGCAGTTCCGATTTCTCGGTCGAGCATGCGAGTCCTCTTTCTGCGAGGTATTGCTCTACACAAGAGGCCGCTTGCTGTAGCCTTTCTTCCTTCTCTCCGAGACAGCCCTTTGCTTGCTTAGAAAAAAAAAAAAAAATTGCGCGTCTGCTCTGCTCTTTTTTTTTTCTGGATTCATATAAAATGAACTGCTATTGAAAAATACCCGCGCAATTCAGCGCATCTTAGAGATTAGTGCATTGTGAAACACCCATGAATGAATTGCGACAATGGTTTTTGTTCGTAGATATTTCCTGCTCTGGTGATGACATATCATAGCCCGTACTTAACACTGCTGCTTTGTTTCAGCCCAGGATCACATGTAGGGGAAATTGGATTCTTTCGATTATTCACACAAATAATTATTGCAGATATAGGCTCGCATAGCCGGTAAAAAATAAAATTGCGAGGACACTTTGGCAACTAAAGTGTTGAGAGGCGAAAGCCGAGGACACTATGCCGTGACTTCCGGTAGACGTGACGTCACACCGTTCTGTGGCTATATCGATACCCAAATTATACATCTTTCGGGGATCTTATGTGTTAATTACGCTTAATTACGCATTTTCTATCTCATTTGACACAAATCCGGCGGTTTTCCGACCATTCTGTGACAATTTTCACTATGCCGTGACGACTTCCGGGGATGTGACGTCACACCTTTCCGTGGCTATGTCGACGACGGCGCTATTTCAACGCAATTTCGACATCTTTGCCTATAATTAATTAACTAATTACTCTACAGTTATAAAACTTGTCTTCTAGGTTCATTTTTTATTCGTCTATCCTTTTTAGTTCCGAGTAAACGTGTGTGACAAGCTTTGTTAATGGACGGACGACAGTATGAGCCATTAAAGGCTTATGCCTTAAATCAACAGACGCTCCCAAAGTGACAGCTGCCATGCACACTGATGTTTTAACACAGATTATACAGTGCCGCTCGCACACCAACGTAACCTGGCCAGCTATAGTTTAGGAATGCACTTTATGGAGCACAATGCTGCAGATAGTGGCGACGCTTCTGTAGTCCCGGCAGAAAAGAGCTCTTCGGCCGTGCAGACGACATAGTTTCGCACACGAAAAACACAGGTTTCAGAAAGGTCACGTCGCCCTCGCGGCGGTACTACAACGCAGTACACACACGAACCAGGAGTTGATCTCGAGTTGCGCTCGCGATCACTTCAACCATGGCAACGAATGCGACTAGCTGTATAGATCGAAGTCCCTTTCAACATTTTGAAAAGAAGGCATGCATGGTGGGCTTTTGAGACGTAAAATATATTTGCAGATGTCTTTACTAACTTGAAAGTGCACTTCTTTCGACCGTAATCACTTTCACTGCACTCGCATTTGTCACTGTGCTGAGAAGCTTACTGTATACAGAAGAAATTCACCCTAGGCAGCTGCTTCTCGCTGCTGTTAGCGAAGGTTCTTGCGGGAATAAATAATTCTTTAGCAATCACCAACCGCTCCAAATAAACACTTCGCGACACCGGTGCTGCGCACTTCTTGCGTAGACTTCAAAGCCACTCAGTCGACTCAGTATAGACGGCGACAAAACAATGCTGTCGGAAACTGTCGCTCGCTCGCTGTTGCACATGGCGTAGTTCGAAGCCGCTGTCAATACTCGGAGTAGTTACTTGCGGGCAATATCATAAGTTTCCCGGCATAGCTACTACCATGTAGGCCTGGTTTATCACTCAGCTTCGCTAGCTGCGATCTTGAACTGGTAAAAATTGATTAGCCGGGGGCCTAGCACGTCACGGGACAGCAGCTCACAGCTGTGATGCGACCGTCCGCTCGTGCGTCCGGAAGTTGAAGTTGACCGACTTGGTGCGCTAAGGCGGGTGGGTTCATGCGCCCCATTGTTCGGCCCGTGCGCACGGTCGCAAGTACGCCTCCGCAAGTGGCTTAAAAACGATGGTACAGCGAGCGGCCTTTCGTCGGTGGAGCTACTGCTGCCAGTTTATTATTACGAAAGCAGTACTACTCGCACTTTCAAGCCTTCGCATGACCCGGCCGCAGTTACGTTTGACCTTTAGCGGAGTGAATACGGGCGACCAACTCGATCCTTCAGATAGCCCGGCTGCAGTTACGCCGCGCCGCGCACCTGTGGCTCTACTGCCGCTGTGACGTCTTACCAGCTGTAGATTATAGGTGTCCAACTTGCTCCTTCGGAGAGCCCGGCTGCAGTTGCGGTGTGTGTTTTGCCGCGCTGCGCGCCTGTGGCGCTACTGCCGCTATGACGTCATACCAGTCGTTATGTTTTCTTTCTCTCAGTCGCAACAACATCAAAAACAAAATATAAAAAAAATTGCCGAAGGCGCTTTGAGTCATCGCGCAGCGGCGGCCGGTAGCCACGCGTGACCTGTAGACGCGGCGCACTGCGTTCCTTGAGCTGGAGGCGCTGCGCGTTTGCTTTCGCAACCTATCAGGCTTAACCAAAGTTAAGCCCAGGCGAAATTTTTCCACAGCCTTCGCCGGCTACTGCGACGTCCGTCCCTTCTAGTTTACACTTGCACGGCCGCTGGATTGAGCGGCTGAGCACTTGTAGCTCGCTTGGAAAGGAAGACCCAGCTGCGCCTTTGACGGGACTAATCTTCCGGCGTAGATCAGCTCCCTAAAACAGCTTTTCGTTCTAAAATACGCTGGCCAGGACATAAAGAAGGAGAGAAACAGCTCTTTCAGTCACTTCTGGAGTGCCTCAGGGGAGCGTACTTGGGCCTTTATTGTTCTTACTATATATTAATGACATCGTCGACACAACTGTTCCGGGCGTTGAGATTCGATTGTTTGCGGATGACTGCTTGCTGTACAGAGATATTACATGTTCAAATAACCAGATTGACCTAAACACTTCTCTAACTAACATCCTTACGTGGTGCCAGAAATGGGACATGGCTTTAAACAAAGAAAAAACAAACTTCCTTCGCGTGACACGTAAAAAAAATATTTTTGAGCACAGGTACCATCTCGGACAAACACCACTACAGGAAGTTTCCAGTTTTAAATACCTGGGTGTAACATTAACTCACAATCTCTCCTGGAATTCACATGTGGAAAATATCTGTTCGTCCGCCTTTCGCAAACTCTATTTTTTAAGAAATAAACTTTCCAAAGCTCCCCCTCAGGTTAAACTTCTCGCGTTTAACTCACTAATCAGGCCCAAGCTCGAATATGCATGCGTGGTGTGGGATCCTTATACTAATACTAATATTAAGAAAATTGAAAGAATCCAAAGAAAAGCCATAAGGTTTATTTATTCTAAATTTTCACCTTTTGATTCTCCGTCTGAGCTAATGAAATCTAACCGTATCCAACCTCTTGAGGTAAGAAGAAAAAATATTCGACGAGAATTTCTTTCCTTGCTCATAAATAACAAACTGGCTCTTGATCCTGCACCCTATTTATCGTTTTTAGCTACACGCATCACACGTCACCATCATCCCGGTTCACTTACCCCGTACTTTGCTAGAACTGACACTTTTAAATTTTCCTTTTTCCCGCGTACCATCAGTGAGTGGAATTCTCTGACATGATAAAATGTAAGCGCATAGTCATCCTGCATGACTTTCTTTATTTTTATTTTTAGTTTTTCTATTTTACTTGTTATTTCTTTTTATTTTACTTGTTACCCGTGTATCTGTGTTATCTTGTTCTGCTTGGATCTGTAAGATGATCTGCAGTATGAAATAAAAAAAAAAAATAAAACATGAAGGGCGGCCGAGGGAAACAGAAGACAAGATGGGGGAGGAAAGAGACCCGGTTGCGGAGAGTCTAATAGAACGATCTGAATCGCGAAGTGCTGTGCTGACTATGAAAACTGGTGCGCGCACAGAGATGCTGCCCGGCGCTCCCTGTTAGAGCCGCGATGATCATCTCAGCCGGTCTAATCTCTCTGCTTCTCTCTTCCCCCGAGCGGCTAAATCTTGGAAGAGAACTGCTCAATGAGAGAGAGCTCAGCCATGATTCGTTTTGCGGGAGACCGGAGAAGCAAAAAATTTGGGGCCTTCTTAACCACATTCTTAGAGAAGGAAAATAGCAAACCGAAGGACCAACCCACGCGGATGGCGCCTCAGCTGCCATGCCGCAGTGCTATGGGTGGTGCGGAGGTCGCTTGCTGCGCACGCGAAGCTCGCCATTGACTAGACCTGCTGGGCTCGCCGCCCAGCGAGAAGCCGATCGGCAACGGCAGGTAGTGGGCGAATCTTCAACATCCGAAACTGCCGTCTCGGAAGAGGTTCGTGCTAGAATGGCTTCGTTAGGACGAGAGCGTAGGAGGAATCAGCGCGACGCAACCGCCACTGGCTCCCACCGATTTCAGTGGGCCGTTGCCTATTTTAATCAATTTTATTTCCTTCCATGAGAAGTAGTGTCTTCTGGCGGACTAGTTGGTGCATTTCGTTCATTGTCAAGCTGCGCGAAACACCGAGGACAGAGTAAGGCGGACATACACGTGCTCCATCTGATGTGTCCTTCTTGCTCTGTCCTGGTTTCGCGCAGTTTGTCAATGAACGAATTCCATGACACGCACACATAGGACGTTTTGGACTCCCAGGCCTACATGAGCTCACTGTAGGAGTGCATCTGGTGCGGTATCTTGTCACAACTCCTTGAATTTTACACTCATACTGTCCACTGTCGGCCCTGGCGGCTTCCCGGAGACGTAGCCGTGGCGGTCGGCGACAAGCTTATTCGCATAAACAAGGCCATGTAGGCATGGTTATTATATTCAAGACTAGCCTGGCTGTCGACGGGTAACGTCATTTCACAAGGCTCAAATTTACGATACCATTGACCGTACGCGTGGACCGGCTGCGGTACCTCTCTTTTTGTGGGAACTTGCCGACACTATCACATGGCTAGCTCAAAGACGCATATATCATGTTGATGAGCTTCATTGACGCTCCTACCATGCCGGGAAGAAACATTGCGAGGATTGAGCTACCATGAAGTTAGGTGGGGTGACGAATTTAGGGCTATGCGGGTTTCAGCACTTTTGGGTGAACCTCAGCTGCTGTACGATAGTAGATTGGGATTAGTCATACACGTTTAAAATAATTGCGGAATATATTAATAAAGAACGTCCTGCGGTCAGCTGTTCTATGCGCCGCCGCGTATACGCATTTCCCATTCGACTCTGTCGTTGCATTTTGGATTACAAATAATGCTTTTAAAAAATAACACTGTTTTAGTTGAAACTTGGTTCAGCGCGAAAGACGAACACAAAGAAAGGAAACGACACACACGGAGCGCTACTAACAACTGATTTATTGATATATGCAAGAAACACATTTATGGTCTTCACACGCATGCGCACAATCGGGCGGCTCCAGGAGCTGTTCTCGAAATGTTTTGGTCATATCGCATCCATATATTTTTTCTTTCCTTTTGTCATTGTCATGTTCAGAGTTATCTTCCTTATCTGGTTCCCGCGCTTTTTTCAGTGACATAATGTGAGCTTAGATAAGTGTGAGCCATCTAAAACTGTTAAAGTTGCCTGGAGCCGCCCGATTGTGCGCATGCGTGTGAAGACCATAAATGTGTTTCTTGCATATATCAATAAATCAGTTGCTAGTAGCGCTCCCTGTGTGTCGTTTCCTTTCTATGTGTTCGTCTTTCGCGCTGAACCAAGTTTCAACTATGTCCCACCAACTAGCCCAGCACGAAGTTTTGTTAAACACTGTTTTATCCCCGCATTTTCATGGTTCCATCAGGTTTTAAGACTGTGGCCGCAATAAGCGGCCTTATTTATTGAGCACGACGGTAGTGTACCGGCACTGAAAGGCCTAAGCAGCTGAGGAGCGATGCGTCCGAGCTGTTCGCCGTCCTACAGGCCTCCTCTGTGTCCTATGCTCCTGCTCTGCAGTGTCAGCATAGTAAGCTCGCGCTGCCCAGACCGAGGGGCGCGGTCCGCGATGGTGATGGTCGCTACAAAACAATTTTGCTTCTTCAAACATTGCCTATATTTTCTTGCATGATTTGTCTTGGAAGGTGTGTGGCCTCTGAATTCGGTCCTTTGTCGTGCCGCACTTAGGCGTCCTTTAGTCGCCACTGGCTTCCCAGCAAAATGAAATGAAAAATTGTGTTAACCGCCAAAGTACGGCTTTTGGACTGTGACACGATGGCCATTGGGTATACGTATGTAGTAATGTAACGAATGCAGTAATAAAAACGCGCCTGCCTGTGATCAGCTGTCTTATGCGCCGCTGCGTATTCCTTCGAGGCTATCCTTGCAGTGGAGGTTAGAAACAATTAGCTAGAAACAATAGCACAGTTCGCTTTCCGCATTTTAGTGGTATCGTGAGCTTTTAAAACAGTAGCACTGCATCTTTTATCATTGCCTTTATTCTTTTCTGTCACTGCGTAGGGAGAGGCGTGAACTCTGTGTTAGGTCGTTAGCCATCACGCTTCCTATAAGAGTTACTGAGCCACAACCAAATACGATGAAAAGTCGTGCGAATCGATGAGGTACAGCTCCCGAGCAGATTGGCCAATGGGTGGACGCGGGATTACTAGGTTATTACTGCTCCGTCCGCCCAAAAGAGCGCGTCGAGGTCAATTAGCGCAGTGAAACGAGGACCGCAGCCACAGAATAACCGGCGGCAACTAGAAGCTGAAACGTGGCCAATTGGGTCTAAAATAGATAAGACACTATCAATAGATGCCAAATATCCCAGCCTACTGTTTGGATTAGCTAGCTACAAAGACTACAGCTAGTTGCCGATGACAAAGACAGAAATGTCGCGAACTTGTCGGACATCTGTATTTAAATCAGCTTTGTTCCATGGACAGTACATAAACAGAATAGCCTCCCAAAAAATATAGTTAAATGATATGAGAATAGCTTTCCGGCAGCTTCTACAAGGCATTTGCTGGCAATAACTAACCTGCAGTCGTACCATTATCATAAGTCATTGACTGTTTCCCTTATCTTATTTTTTGTGCATTATTACAGTTTTACGTGTTAAAGTTAACACTGCATGCTTTACAGGAGTTGTACACAATTTCTGATGTGTTTGGAACTGTTTGCAGCTGCATTCCTGCTGGGCATTTTTGTGTTTAGATTTGTTTACAGTGCTTTTGCAACTCTTTGTTGGTCCTCTGTACACTAATCGCCTATTGGGGGATTTGTACGTATATGAAATAAGTAAACAAAACTTGAAAGATTTCCTTTATACATGTATAGCGCTGGCCATGCCACTGAGTGCGGAAGCACCACACTGCTGAAACTGTCCATATTTGCAGTATTACAATCGCGATTACACGGTGCCAGAAAATGAGGCAGGCCCGGAGCAACGGTTACTGAAGATGAAAGGAGCAGCCGCTATCTTCTTTATTCGTTTACTAACAGCTCCGTCTGCTTGAAAATCGGCCACGAATAGGCCTGGGTACGTTCTTTAAGAACTGATTTTCTTTGTTTCCTTCAGGATCGTACAAGGCTGAGACATAATACGAGCCGTCTTTTCCCTTGGCGATGCCAACACCAAGACGCCGAGAGTTTCTCCACACGAGCTGCGTGAAATGCGCCACGCTCCTTGGAGGGTTTTCCTGGTCGAAGTTATGTATCTTGATCTCTGAATACCAGTAGTCTGTGACCGTCTTGCCTGTAATGAATAGGGGAATTGAAAATGTTAGCCCTGCAGAAGATTTCACCTTTTCGGTCAATGCACACCCGCTTTCTTTTGTTACCAAATATTTACCCACATGGGGCGTGAAAGGGTCACATGCTGTTTAAGTTCCAATGCTCGCGACAATTCCGTAACTGAGGAAGGTAATTATTTCAACCCCTGGTTGAATTCCTGTGGCCAATTGAGCGAGCATGCACTTATCACGACCGAGTTGCATTAAGGCAATAGCGTTAAAGATACCGTTCAACAGAAAATCCGGTGTCGATGTTGTCGGTGGCAGGGTTGTGAGCGAAAAATCGCGGGCATAGCTCTTGGAAGTAGTCCCAAGAGAGCAACCTAGGAGGCAGGTCACATGGGTCACGTGACCTTGCGGCGTCGTCACAAGCTGCTGAGAAAACTGCCAGCCGTGGAGGTGTAAGTTATAATAAAGGGGTTGAGACATCAAATTTTTATGCTCAAGAAAGCTTGGTACGGGCTTCCTCTATATGTAAGGTCATAAACGGCGAGCTATCGGATGCAAGAAACGCTTAAAATATATTTTAATTCAGCTCTAAACAGTCCCTAAATGTTCTTTCTCACGATCGTAACGTACTATGAACGGTGACGCGCAACATCGGCTAGGCGCTACGTCGGCGACTCGGCGGTCGGTGTGCTGACCGGCAAGTACACCGTTGCGGACGTACCAGCCGGCACCATGCAGTATCGGCAGCCGAGCGAAACTTTCACGTCCATGGGACGATGACTATCGTTGTTCTCCGCACTAAGAATTAGCGAAACGAGCGACTACATTTCGTATGTTTACCCTTCGACTCACCGGCGGTACGAATAGGTTTGGTTTGCTTTATGGAGTTTAACGTCCCAAAAGCAACTCAGACTATGAGAGACGCCGTAGTGAGGGGCTCCGGAAACATCGACCACCTGGGTTTCTTAAACGTGCACTGACATCGCACTGCACACGGGCCTCTAGAGTTTCGCCTCCATCGAAATTCGGCCACCGCGGCCGGGATCGAACCCGCGTCTTTCGGGTCAGCAGCTGAGCACCATAGCCACTGAGCCACCGCGGCGGCTCCGGTACGAATAGGCTTATGGCGAGTCCGCGAGGTTCGTATGTGCGATGTCGACGATTTCGGAGAGCGAATTCACAAGTTTCAGTGAATTCAAATGGGCATCAAGCAATGTTTTGATAACAGTGGCCTGAAATCGAGGATTGCTAACATCTTAGGACGCAAATACATTTAACGGGAAGCGCCGCTGTTAGCGGTGTGACCCAGTGTGCAGACAAGCTGCAGCACCCGGCAGGAGCTGTCGGTGTTGCACGTGGATAAAAAATTAAGCAATTTTAATTACAATGGGCGTCAACATATTGCTAGGTAAAGGAATTTAAAGTCAGGTTTTTAACACTTAGGAAAAAAACAGTTACAATGAGCGAGAAACGCCGGGCGTATACATGGGTTGCGCGTGTCGTCAGTTCTGGCTTGCAAATTGCGCGTGCGGCATCTTCAAGAACGACCGCGTCTGGCTGCACGCTTACCGCCTAACGCCGCGCCTGGGCTTGATGTCGTTCGGTTTGTCTTTGCGGCATCGCGAAAGAAAATTTGCTCGAGCTTTGTCCATCATACTCTGAAGAGCTTGTAGGACCGACTCGGGCACGTTACAGAGCGAAGATCGAAACGTGTGACGGCATCGACCCTTATGAACTGTGCATCGGCAAGGACGCTACGCCGAACGTTGGCTTGCTGCCCACCGTGACGCACGCCGACATCGTCAATTATTAGGTGCTTTCAACAAGTCACGTAACAGCAGCAACTTGAGAACAAGTGAGCAAGTGGTTTTAAAATGGTGCATAAATTCTTGACATATTACTAGCAAAGCATCATTACTTTCACAACTGTTAGAAAAATTACTTTCACAACTGCTTGCTTTAGAGAGCTTTTCTGAACCTTGTAAAGCGCAAGTGAAACCATGTTGCTTCTGCCACATTTTGTGGATAAAGTGGCGCAGGACCGCACAACAAACTGCTGCTGGCGCTCAGCAAAGTGGTCGTTGGAAAAAGAGTATTTTCTAAGCTCATTTTATCCGACATTTCACATTTCACAAACAGCATTGGAGGAAATTAGTTTATTTCACATTTCACATTTTAAGAACTGAAATAATTTCGTTTGACATTTCAGGTCAACCACTGTCAGCGCCTCCGGCAGGTACCCCCTAATGTGTGGATTCTTGCCAATCTAGATGGAACTGTCGGGACAGAGCATTGCAGGTGCATGGCAGGTGTAGGCGAAGCGTGCTCGCATGTTGCTGCTACACTTTTTGCCGTAGAGACAGCTATGAGGCTGAGGAACTCCGCTACTTGTACAGAGAAGAAAAATACATGGCTGCCAGCTCATAGCCGGAATGTTGAATTCCGATGGCTAAGGAAGATTAACTTTTCTTCGGCAGGAGCAAAGAAGAAAAAGATGGACAACATTGTAAACAGTAATATTACTGGAGATGTAGCCCCTTCATCACATAGGCTGCGGCCAATCACAGGTGCAACAGATGGAGAGCTAGAGCAGTGCTTTTCAGCAATTACAGATGTAAGAGTGACGCCAGCGTTGTTTACTCTGCATGAAAAATATAGCTCTCTTTTTAATCCACCACGAGCAATAGAGCCTTTACTTCTTCGGACACTAATGTGTGAAGACGCCGCCTCAGGATTTGTCTGCTCTGGTGAGCCGAGCCGAAGAGTTCTTGAAAGAAATGGTCATAACAGAAGGTATGGTACAGCATGTCGAAGCCGCAACAAGGGAGCAGTCAAAATATACAAAGTGAGTAGCATTTAGAGCTGGACGAGTAACAGCTTCAGTTATGAAGAGTGTGTGTAGGACAAACGTGGACCACACGTCAATAAGCTTGTTGAGAAGAATATGCTATCCAGAGAAAAAGTTGGGCTGAGGCTTAGCTAAAGTGTTAAGCCTGCACATCTCGAAGCGAAAAGCTTCGTGGCGATGCTCGTTGTTTAGCTTAAAGTTTCATACATAGGGTTACAGTTTGGGCATAGCTTTCTAGCTTTTACAAAACGTGTTGTCTTAGGTATACAAAGCTTGTAGTCGTTATACTAGGCCAGGAGTTCTCAAACTTTTTTGCTTGGAGGAACCCCAAAAGCCTTCAATAAGTTCCAGGGACCCCCCCCCCCCCCTCCCCGCTTTCACTTACCAGAATGTTGTCGAGTGCATTTTTGCAAAGAGAGAGTTGCAAAGGTTAAATGTTTATTGCACAGATTAATACAAATACTAATGTGATGGGTGGTACTGCTTCCCTTTTAAGAGCAAGTCAAAGCGTGGCTGAGTAGCACTCAGAGCGAGTCTCATATCAGCTGCTGGGTAAGGGCCGGTGAGGGTTCTCGCGGAACACAAGAAGACAGCCCGCGGAACCCCTGTGTTCCGCGGAACCCAGTTTGAGAACCCCTGTACTAGGCTATTCAAATCTCTTTATTTGTTCTTCTTCAATGGACACAATGTCTTGCACTTTCTGTATAGCCATAAAGATGGCCCGGTGATCATAGTAGTAGCAAGCAGCTGTTCTTGTGGCTGCTACGCAGTATACAGAACGCACACCCTGTCTCTGATAGACAAGGTCTATAGTTGCCCCCCCATTGTTTAGTGGGCTCAATGGGAGACGTGACGCAGTTGACGCAGCCAAGCGCCGCAATTCAGCGTCCCTTTGCCGCCGTTTAGCAGGGCGTGCCTCTCGTGCTTCTGGTGTTTCAGCCGCTTGTCTAGCCTTGCACTTTTCATATGCTCGCTGCTTTTGAGCCAACTCGCTCGCTACCACGTCTGGGTCTTCTTTTCTTCCTTCCGTGGCGAATGTCCTGCGCCTCTTCTACGGCCGCCGCCGCCGCTCATGCGTGCGTTCTCGCAACGCCTTGCGAAAGAACCTTCTCCTCTTGGGACGGCCGGAGACAACACCCTCTAGAGAAAATTCATACTGGTGTGGCACCACAGGGACAGGGACAGAGACAGACTGACAACAACACAAGTGTCACTCTGTCTCTGTCCCTGTCCCTGTGGTTGTGGTGCCACACCAGTATGAATTCGTACCAACTCGCCCAATTTTCAACCCTTTTGAACTCTAGAGAAAACTTTAGAGGGTGTTGCCGGAGACCGCACAGCAATGGCGAAGGGTAAACAGGTGGCGATGAGGAGAACGGAGGGGGTGGCGAGGAGGAGGAAGGGTGCGCCGCGGCGGCGCCCAGGGGTGGCCCACGCGAAGCGCGGTGTTGACGAGCCTAGTGAAGCTTTTCGCTTCAAAAACAAGTTTTCATCTGAAGCCACAGAATAGGGACTCAAGCATAAAAGCGCTGCCCTCTCCACGTACTAAGTAAATGCAGTGCAACGCCACACTAATGTGACACTTTGAAGGGCCCGCGTTTAAATTCCAAATATCTCCATCTTGCAGCATCGCCAGATGCTGTTGTCAGCTGTCTATGCTGCGGTGATGGCATTGTTGAAGTAAAATGCCCTTATTCACTTGCAGTACAAAGACTTGAAGCAGCATTGAGCAACAAAGATTTCTGTCTGGAGGTTAGTCCATAACGACCTCACTTAAAGAGGATCAAGTCCAAACACAGCTGGCGATGTGTGCGGGGAAATACTGCGACTTTGTTGTTTGGGCGCCAACCTCTGCACAATTGAAAGAATAATGAAAGATTGTGCATTCTTTCAAGGAATTCTTGAATTGGAAACATGATTTTTCACACATGTTGTGCTACCTGAAATGTTTTCACAATACTTCACCCGAAAAGATACACCAAAAGCTGGCACTAGTGCTCAAAGATCTGTGTTCTGTTACTGTCCAGGCCCAGAAACAGGAAGAATGGTGGCATGTGGTGGGGAACACTGCCCATACAATTGGTTCCACTATTCTTGCATTGGAATAAAACGGACACCAAAGCAGGAGCACTGGTATTGCGCAGATTGCGCTCAGCTGAAGAAAGCGTAGCAGAGTCCCTGGAACACAAGCCCCAAGCTTTCATTAACCTTTTACCATCAGTTGTTCTGTGACAGAGATTGTAGAAGGTACTTCAAATCAGACTTGTAGCTAACTAGGGATTTATTGCATGGCGACAAGCTCTCGTCACCTACATACAAATGGTATGGCGAAGATCACATGTAGAAAAAGAAGAAACTCCAAAAGAAGTTTTGCCATGTTACCAGTGGCTGTTACAATGATTTCCTCGAGGGGCGCTATGCATTCCGAGATGGTGCCTCGTGCTTTCCTGTGCAATGTCTCTTGGAACACACACCGAAACAGCAGGTCATACTCATCCGTCACGCATGTGGGGATCAATCAAACTATGCTATGCCCAAGTACAATCTAGGCGAACGACAGAAAGATTGAAAGACAACTGTAACTCTCAATGTCCAAGAACTTTCCCCTTCAAGTTGCAACGGTGGTTTCAGGCGCATTTGTCTTTGATGTGATGTGATGTGATGCAGATTTGAGAGCTCACTAGGCACGACTGCCTTGTCAGTGCGGTATAAGGAAAAAAGTTAGCTTCAATCACTATATCACGCTGCCAACAATAAAGAGTGGGTAGTTAGCGTCCGTCCTGCGGTATGTTTCTTTTGTGTCCTTGTTCCTAAGTGCTGAATGAATGTTATAACATTAGATGGGGGGGGGGGTCGTAGAAGCAAGAGAGAACAGGCAGTCTCTATGCTGTGTACAGTAAAAAAAAATACAGGTAGAAATTTGTTACAGGCAAACATATTTTGCACAATATATATAGCCCTTTCCAAATACCACGCATACTCGGCAAGCTTAGCTACATGGTTCTGGATTTGCAGGAACAACAGATTGACAGAGATTTGTCAGTGCACAGCAAGCGTTGACGATTTTATCTAGAGGTGTGAACTGGTGCCCCTCTTTGAGAGTCGCATACTCTAGGGGTAGAACGGATTTCATTATGACGCACTTGTTACGAACCAAGCCGATCACCCCCTCAAAGTTAATTCTGACATTTTCAAGATTTCTCGCTGCCTCTACATCCACTGCTGACAATTATCTTTTGCCTTTGCTGAATGCAGGTATGTAGAGTTTTGCACAGTACAAGCCCATGCTGTCAGGAGGAGGAGGAATAGAAGAGGAAAGGCAGGGAGGTTAACCGGAATGATAATTGGTTTGCTACCCTACACGGGGGGAAGGGGGTGAGGGGATAAAAAAGAAAGATAAAGGGGAGGAATAGAAAATTGAAGTCACTATAAAACGTCACTGTTCGTTAAAGTCACAGCCTATCGTGCAGGCCAGAAGTTCTCAAGAAGCGGAGCAGTGCCTTGGAGGCATTCTCCGCCGACGACCGCCGAGGCCAGGGGCCGAGAATCTTCATTTCCGTGAAAGGGCGTGTATCTAGGCGCTCCAGCGCACGGCTGAGAGACTGCCTTTCGGTGGTGTAGGCAGGGCAGTAACAAAGAATGTGGGTTATGGTCTCGTCATGCCCGCAGATGGAACATGCAGGACTATCAGCCATACCGATTAAGAATGAGTAGTGGTTGGTGAAAGCTACACCAAGCCAGAGGCGACAAAGCAAAGTTTCTTCTCGTCGTGGTAGGCCTGATGGTAGCCGGAGCTTCAGATCTGGGTCCAGGGACTGTAAACGGGAATTGCAAAATGGGCCGGAATTCCACGCGGTAAGCGTGATGTCCCGCGCAACTGCGCGAAGCCTGCTCGCTGCATCCGATCTCGAAATGGGGATCGACACAAAATCGCCGTCGTCGTGAGCAGTTCGCGCGACCTCATCCGCGCGGTGATTACCTGCTATGCCGCTGTGCCCCGGTAGCCATTGGTAGATAATGTCATGTCCTTTGTTGATGGCAGAGTGATGTAGCTGTCGAATTTCTGCGACCATTTGTTCATGGGCTCCACGGCGAAGAGCAGCTTGTAAGCCTTGGAGGGCAGCTTTCGAATCGGTGAAAATAGACCACCGCTGAGGGCGCTGCTGACTGATGTATTCAATGGCGACACGAAGAGCGGTGAGTTCTGCACCCGTAGAAGAAGTGCGGTGACCTGTCCTAACTCTAATTTCGGTAGTGCTTGCGGGGATGACGACGGAGCCAGAAGAAGAGATAGGGTTCACTGAGCCGTCAGTGTAAACGTGCACCCGGTTTGCATGGTGCTCATGTAAATATTCAAGGGTGACTTGTTGTAGTTCTGTCGGGCATAAGTCTATCTTCTTCCTGATGCCAGGTATCGAAAGAAGCACACGGGGATTGTGCAGGCTCCAAAGTGGCGAGGACGGTCTAGAGGCGGGTGTAAACTGGGACGGCAGAATGGCGGGATGTGCGTCAATGATGCCTGTAAACGATGTGCGCGGCCTGGTAATAAGAATACTGGCAAGATGGTGAGAGGGAACCCGGGAAATGTGCCGGAAATGTGCCCTCAGTGCGTCAACTGTTAAGTAGGTAGGGATTGGATGCTCCTGGGCGATAAGTACAGATGCGGCCGTAGAGGCACATTTCGGCAATCCTATGCAAGTCCGGAGAGTTGAGCTCGAGCGCTTTGCCAATGCTGTCAGCAATATCAAAACCTCTGTCGGCCAGCACCACATCACCATGAGATAAATGGTCAAGAATGCCGCAGTGTTCAGTAATGTGTTTGTCAGGTGTCCTCCCTCCCCAAGCATCGGAAATAAAGGTGATCACTCCCTGAGGACGTATTCCTATGAGGTACTTGGCTGTATTGCTAGACTTGTACTGAGACCAAGTCTGACATCTTGGTTGCAGGGATGACGGTTGTTCATAGTCAGAACAGTCGGCTATGACCGCTATCTTCTCTCCGAGTGAGCCAAAAAAGGCTTGAGGCATTGTTCTCCTTATTGCATGCCTTGAAGACCATGAAATGAGAGCCTTCAGTCTGCAAAATGCAACATGTAGCCATTTGTCCGACATACGGTTGATTCTGATATGTTAAAGCGGTAAGCGAGGTCCTGGTATGGCAGGTTCAACTCCAGCTTCATTACGAACCCTAAAAATTCTTAAAACTTTCCCAATGAGTTTTGTGGTGTGTGCTTAACAAACATCTCTAGGAGATTGAACACAGCCATTAGAACTACAAAATTTGGAAGACCTATGTAGAATGACACTTTGTTGGGGTCTTCTCGAAAGGACGCTTCCGACATTTCCATTCCCTCTTTTTGCTTTTTCACCGTGGCCAGCTCAACGAATATTTTGCTGTAATCTTCCTCTAGCAAATGGAGGTCTCTGCTCGTGAGCTTAGTTTGAACTTCTGCCTCTGGAAAAAGAAACGGATCAACGGAATTGCATGTCAGTGTGAAAGTCTGGACATAATAAAATTGCAAAAACTTTAGACTAACAAGCTTGGGAATCGTATGCACACGAACCTGTCGTTGTAGTAGACTCCAGAATGGGGAACATTGGAGTGGACTCATCAGGATCTTGTTCCGAGCCTGTGGCATGCTCAGATGACGTTACAGGCCTCATGGACTGCTTGCACACTGCAGCAGCATGTGGCTTATTCTGCTGTCGCCGTTTACACCGCATGTAACACGCGGATGCAGCCACAGTAGTACAGTCATAACAGCCGTGGCCCAGCCGCAGACTCGGCTCCCTGTCCGGATTTCCATCATCCATCGAGTTGGCAGCAGGCTTCCCTTTGAAAGAACACACATGCAAATGCATTAACTGCACATGTACTGTGTATTATTTTCAATGTGAAGCGCACAGTTAGCAATATACAGAGCGCTTTCACTAGCGATTTGACTAGCGCTTTCAGAAAAAGCTCATCTGAAAGCCACGGATAAACAATCCGGGCAGCAGAAAAGCTAAGCAGCCAGACGAGTTAATGTTATAAAACGGCGTAATCTGAAACTGCCCTTACCTTTCACGAAGCGAAGATCGCAAACACTGGCATGCTTCTCATTCCTCAAGTCCTTTCTATTTATCCTTGACAGCCAAATGCTCCGGCGCTACTCAGACAAGAGCCTTGTTTGTTCACATTGGTTCTTAATAACCGCGGGCAAATTAAACAGTCCGATGAGCGGCTGTGCCTTGTCTTTGGTAGCAGGAGAATCACTTCTCGTTCTGCAGCCAAAAATGGCACAAATCGGCATCGTGAAGCCGGATTGTCTGTTTTCTACTACTGCAGAGTACACAACCCAGCACGATCACTGCAGCAAGTGTTCTTAAACATGACGGGTTCCGGTTTCCTGGCTTGCGGATGTGACGTCGATGCAAAGCTGGCGCTCGCTTTCACCTATGGTTCTTGGTTAGTTGTTGCACTGCGCAAACAAGTAAACGGAAGTACAACCTGCGCAAAAGACAAGAGATTACTCACCTTAAGTAGAACTTAGCGTTACACTTAATGGCGAACGAACGCGCAGGCGCTGCCTAGGCAGCAACCTAAACAAAAGTAGCGCTGTGGTGCAGTCGTCGTGATTGGAGCATTGCTGGGGGAATTCCAAACCTCTGCGGCACATGCCGAATCCTGTAGAATTATCTTAAAGCGTTCATTTAGCGAATACATGGACTGTTCGCTGAACAAGCAGCAGGAAGACCAGAACAGCAGGTACCGAGAATCAGCAGCCACGGGACCCGGAACAGTCCAGCGGCGCGGGCAGAGCGATGTGAAGACGGAGACGGATATTGGTCGGTACGAACAGTGAGGCACCGTGTCGTTGTAATGTGACCAGGGGATCGGCCGACTGGCGAGCTCTCGGCTACTGGCCACCGACACAGATGTCCGCCGAGCATCGGCGTAGTGTGCAAAGATAAATACAACGCAGACACTGCGCTGGAATACGCGGTATGCCGGCTGTGATCGGCCCAAGCGAGGCGCTTGGTTTCAGAACTCCATGTCGTCCCACGCTCGCTTGGCTTTGTTCAACAGATCGCCGTACCGGCCGGCATTTCGAAAGGCACTGCGCGAGAGAGGAGAACGCAATGGTCCGTGTGTCAGTGCTTTTGAAGCACACGTAACCAGAGTCGGTGCTCTTCCCTGGGAGTGTCGTCATAACACACCCCGGCGCTCATAAACTGAAGCCGAAATTGCTCAGTATAACTAATGGGATAAATAATTAGTTACGGCGCATATATGTTTGACACAAAGAACACGCCAAAGAAAAATATGGTATCTCCACCCCTTTAATGATTGGTCGCACAGACCCACCCCTGGGAGCAGCTGCCATCGCAAGGTAGCGGCGCATCGCTTAACCGCTGCACAAGTGAGCCAGCAGGTCTCCCAGGGGTCTATAAACGTAAAGTAGAGAGTGACATTTTGCATATATGGCAGTAAATCATTACCCTTAAGGCACAGCTTAAGTGTCCCCTCCAATTTTCGGGGCACGTTTGGCAAGTGTGCTTAAAATCCGCTCTGGTGCTTGGGCATAATTGGCAGGTGGAGGTTTTTCCCCCTCTCTCTCTGTAAAGGAGAGTAGGAGACGGGATGGCATGGTGGCGATTTGTAGTCGACGCCATAACAACTGAAAGTTTTGGTTAGGTAAGGGTGAGGAGGAGGGGGGGGGGGTAGATTTGCTGGGAGTTTCTATAATAGAGAGTAATCCCTTAGCGAAAAGAGGATGTGCTAAAAATGCATTTCAAACGTATTGTATTAATTTCATATTTATTTCGCATTTTTTTGTCCCTATGCTTAAACTGAAATACGAATGCTTTCTAAGTATACTAGGAATAATATTTTAAACGTTCTTAAAAATACATGAAAAGTACATTTTTGCCCGCTTAGCATATTTATAATGCATTAAAAATATAATAAAAATATACATTAGAAATATACTAAAAATATACATTTAATACATTGAAAATGTGTTGACTCGGGCTTAAAAAAAGTCTACTGGGCGGCTCCATCGAATGACACGGGTTAATTCATCAACTGGAGAACAAATCGTACACGGGTATTTATCATTAATCAAAAGGAGTCCGATATTACAAGGTCACGTGATTGAATGGGAACGGCAGATACCTAAATACAGCATACCAAGACAACGACACAGCAAACAACAAATCCTACGACAAGCGCTATACTTGGCTTGCCGTATATATACCCAGCGAAAGCGACGCACTATTTTGCACGGTGATACCTTTTTTTGCGCAAATACTGTGGGCTTCCAAATTATCGCAGAAGTACCCTACTGGTCGCGTTCGAATCTGGGATTAATTGAGAACGGAATTGCTAGTTGAAACTTGCGTCAGGCACAGGTCAGGAGTCGAACTGTCAACCAACAGATACATGGGCGTGTAAGGGAGCCGGTCTGCCCTGCCACACGGGGTCCTTTCCGCTGGCTTATTCGGACCCAGAAGTACCCAAGGCGCTTTTGCTGGTATAATGCTATCACGTTCTCACACGGAAATGTTCGAATGACATTGAGTGGAATGGCATTCGAGAATAGGAATGACATTCGGACTCGATGGACTGCCGCGGTGCTGCACGACACTTTCGAAACGCATTCGAAAGCCTCAGCTCGTTTTCAGTGTACAGCGACGACGACGACAGCGGTCACACTAGTCCGACAACGACAGTATATATCACGCTAAACAACAGCATGTAATTATAGTGAAATATCTAGTTTACTATAATATGATTCTAGAGGGACACGTTTTTCAGGCCAACGACACCGACGAATCCGGTCGGCGGACGGTCAGCCTTGTCGGCGGCTGAGCGAGAGCACGGTGATGAGGCGGCGGTGTGTGCATGCTCGCGCTTCTAAATGAGCGAAACGAACGGCTATATTTCACGTGTGCATACCTGAACACTCACCAGCGATAAGCGCTTGCCAAATCAGTTTCAATCGACGACGGCTCTGTTCCCTTCCGCGACGACTAGGCCCAGCGAGTTCGCAGGGTTGGATCTGTGATTTCGGCGGTTGTGAAGAGCGAATCACAAGCTTTAGCGAATGCAAATGGTCACCAGGTGTAGTTTTGGCAACAGTGACCTGAAATCAACTATTGCTTACATCGCAGGGCACGCGTACGATGAACGGGAATCGCCGGTGTGACCCAGACTGCCGAGCCGTGCTTTACGGCCAGCAGCAGTCGTCGCCGTCGCTAGCTTGTGGATAACAAGTTAGGCCGTTTCAGTTAAAGCGAACAGTCGCCATACATACTTCTGGATAAAGTAGTTTAAAAAAAAGTACTGGTCACGTCGGAGAAAGCCGGGACAAGAAGCGAGAAGCGCCAGTCCTGCGCGATGCCAACAACCCGGCTTTCTCAGGCGTGCGATCGCATCATCGCTTCCCACACATTGTAGCACTGCGTAAACAATCACGTACAACCAGTAAAAAAGAAAACAGATTGTTTATTAGAACCAAAGCGCAGATTGCGTTTTATGTTATGTAAACAAGCGATGTAAACAACAGTATGAGTGCAGTCGTCCTCATCGGCGCACTCCCGGGGAAATTTCATGCTGACGCGGTTAATATTCATTGGCGTAATATTATCTTCAAGCACTCCCTTAGACAGAACACGTGTAGCATCGTTAGATGACATTCGGCTGGAAGGCATTCGAAGCGCCCGTGTAGCAGGGGTATAAGTGGTGATCACCTTCCTGCTAGAAGTTACCATAAACGAAAGGATGACAAGAAAGGGAAAGTTTTCACTCTTCGCTGAAACGTCATTTCGAGCCCTAGATTGTTCCACGGTAGCTTGAAGTGTAATGCAAATATGTTTACATGGACAACCCATTTGTTAGAATTTAAATATACTTCAGACGGATTAATTGCGTATTTACGAAAGTACACTTTAAATAGATGGCCAGCACCAAAATGCGATGTCCCGAAACTCGATTTTGAGCATTAGATTGTTCAACGACAGCTTGTAGTGCGCTGCAAATATGCTAATGCGGACTGCCAATTTGCTAGAATTTCAGTGTTCTTTGGACGAATTAATTACGTATTTACGGAAGTACACTTCAAATACATTGACGACACGCAAATGCCATTTCCCGAAACACGATTTCGAGCACTCGACTGTTCATGGCAGCTAGAAGTGTGCAAAGACGTTTAAAAGGACTGCCCGTTTGTTAGGATTGAAATATATTTCGGATGAATTAATTTCATATTTACGAAAGTTCACTTTTAATACATTGACAAGATGCTAAAACTGCATACATATACGTTTACAAGGGCTGCCCGTTTTCTAGAATTGAAGTATACTTTCGATGAATTAATTTCATATTTCCGAAAATACACTTTTAATACACTGACAAGATGCTAAAACTGCATGCATATTTTTTCATGTATTTGAAAAGTGCTCGAAGTATGCTTTAAGTGAGGTATTTTTGGCACATTTTAAAAATATATTTCGAATACCAAGCATGAAATTTCAGACACGTATTTCCTACATATTTTTAGTGCATTCATGAATACAAAATATGTTTAAAATACATTTTAAATAGACCTCCGTATATTCCAAACGTATTAGTTTTTGCTAAGGGATGTCGTGATAGCAGAGGAAGTGTTTACTCGCACTCCTGAACGAAGGCCGGTTGACGAGAGCTCGGGCTTGCTCGTGGCCGGCCGTGCTGCCCAGGTGTCCGCAGTGCGCTGGAACCCAGAGGAGGGCGATGTGGCGATTGGAAGGTGGAGCAGACTGTACGTCGCTAACGGCCTGTATGTGGATTTTTCGTTTTGAAAAAATGAATATGGCTGTCTCTGCACCAGAGAAAATGCATTCTGCGGAGCAGTGGGTAACCGCAAAGGCTACTGCCGTCTTACGAATTGGAAAAAACAGCGCAATGAAAGACGACACAAGAGAAGGACAAAACACCAGCGCTGGTGTTTTGTCCTTCTCTTGTGTCGTCGTTTTTTACAATTCGTAAAACATGTACCAACCAGCCCGTATATTTGCCCTCTTCTATTGCCGTCTCTTCGCTTAAATGGACTGAGTCGAGTTCCAAACGGTGGCACATGTAACTAAATAATGAGCATTGTACTATTGTGATCAAAAGTTTAGGGGACGCGGGTGTACAGGAGGACAATTATTTCAGAGCAGTGACGTAATCGAGTCCAGGGTAATATGAAGCAGTGATTTGACCAGGGAGGTTAATTTGTAGTCGATTTAAGAGTTACTGTTCGGTTGTCCTAGAGAGTCGGTGGTATTGGCCCATCAATTGTGCCTCGACTAGCTCTTCGTCGCGTTCACGATGCCGCGCGGCAAACAACATGAAGTGCCGAAGACCGACGGAGGATGTTGGTCCAGCACAACATACTCGATATGGACATTTATAAACTTCATTTCAGTCTAGGATGATAACGTGTTCACATTTCTTTCCTAAGAGGCAGTCAAGTGAATAGGAATGCACTGAAAGGGCGGCAGAAAACAAAAGACGCCAAGAATGTATGCCGCACGCACGCATGTAAACACTGATGACCGGCGCGATCGCGCAGTAGTTAGGGCGCTTGGCTACTGAGTCGGAGTACCCGGTTCGAACCCGACCGCGGCGGCCGCATTTCGATGGAGGCGGAATGCAAGAGACGCCCGTGTGCCGTGCGATGTCAGTGTGCGTTGAAGATCCCCAGGTGGTCGAAATTATTCCGGAGCCCACAGGAGCACATTTCTCCTTTCACTCCTCCGGAGCAGTTGCGGTCTCCACCTAGAAGTGAGACAGTTACTGCGCCATTTCTCTTCTTCAAAAACCACTAATAGCAAATGATGCGCGCACTCGTACCCATTGAGGAGGATTTGCCCCAGTGCTGCGAGCTCGCGACTGTGCTCGATTTCGTGACCAATGTGGCATTTTAACCCTCTTTAATATTATCTATCCAGTACAGACATGTTCCAGGATCATAAACAGTCTGAAGACATAAAGCTACGCAGGAGACAGGACACAGAAAAGATGCAGACAGGACGAGCGTAGAAGAACAACTGATTTATTGGACGAAAAAACGACCTTCCTTCAAGAGCAACGCATGCGCAACCAAACTTAACGCCCAAAGCAAAAGTACACAATCTTATCAACCCAAAAAGTCAAGTTCCTTCTGATACAGGTGAATTGATGCCTCGCTAACACATTTTTCCGCACCCTATCTAGCAATTTGCCAGGCTTCAAAAATCTCGCCTGCCTTCCGGTCCTTCGCGCAGCCTATAATCTTCGTTTGCTTGAAAAGCGGCGTACAAAACACTTTTTTCTTCTTGTCATTGATCTTACAAGACTGGCAGTGCCTTGCTAAATGCTGCCCACCGTGCTGGCTTAAAGAGTTATTGTGCTCCTGAAGGCGTTTATTAATGCAGCGCCCCGTCTACCCTACATAAACGGAACCACAGCTGAATGGGATCTCGTAAATAACTCCCATCTTACAGTCTACAAACTTAGGTCTGTGGTTGACTCCGCACCCTACTTTCTTTTGCAGGTTATTGTTAGTTAATCGGCATAAACGAGACAGTTTACATGGGTCGGAAAAGAACACGTTGACACCAAATTTCCCTCCCACCTTCTTCAAACCGTGCGAAGTCTTGTGCACATAAGGAAGGACTTCAAACTTCCTCCTCTCGCTTTGAGTTAGTTCTTGTTGGTTTTGTTTCAACCATAGGGTTTTCAGCAAAGATTCTGCAACAGCTTTCAGAAGAGCAGGAGGAAAACCAGCAGAGTAAAGCCGGTCTACTTGACTGGTAAAACTACATTTCACCATGTGTGCACATGACTTGACAAGCGAGGATCTTAAACATGAGGTTGCGATTCCCCTTTTTACGAGCTTTGAGTGGCACGAATCATAAGGTAGAAGAGCCTTCTTAGATCTTGGTACACAGGCCCAGCATAGATGGCCCTCGGTATGAAAAAACAATTTTAAGTCTAAAAACTGCAAACAAGAGCGTTCCGGGAGCTCAAAAGTAAAATTCAGATTAGTGGCTGCGGATTTGAAGGTCGCTAAAATTTCATTCACAATCATTTGTAGACTGTCGTCAGGGTTAATATTCAAAAGGATTAGGAAATCGTCAACGTATCTCACCACATGCGACCACAACTCTTTGAGCCAGCACGGTGGGTAGCATTTAGCAAGGCACTGCCAGTCTTGTCAGATCAATGACAAGAAGAAAAAAGTATTTTGTACGCCGCTTTTCAAGCAAACGAAGATTATAGGCTGCGCCAAGGACCGGAAGGCACGCGAGATTTTGAAGCCTGGCAAATTGCTAGATACGGTACGGAAAAATGTGTTAGCGAGGCATGCAATTCACCTGTATCAGAAGGAACTTGACTTTTTGGGTTGATTAGATTGTGTACTTTTGCTTTGGGCGTTAAGTTTGGTTGCGCATGCGTTGCTCTTGAAGGAAGGTCGTTTTTTCGTCAAATAAATCAGTTGTTAGTCTACGCTCGTCCTGTCTGCATCTTTTCTGTGTCCTGTCTCCTGCGTAGTTTTATGTCTTCAGAATGTCTTACCAACTAGCCTCTCATCACACACTTCTAGAAATCATAAACAGAATGGCTTCGCAGACGCTGTCAAAGGCCTTTTCTCAATTGATTGGAGAAATTGTGACTTGCCAAAAATGGGCATCACTGCCGCGGTAGCGCAGTGGTTATGGTGACGTGAGCGCGCGCGCGCGTGCGCGCGTGCGCGCGTGCGTGCGTGCGTGCGTGTGTGCTCGTAGATCGTACAGAAAATCCCAGCTATGGAAAGAAAGCGATGGCGATGCTTTTCTTAAAAGCAGCCTCCTTTTCATTATTATGCGGTAAACAAACGAAACTGGCCTACGTCAGTTTGTCCTGAGTGTTCATTTAGCACGTTTGCGCATTTCATAAATAAATGGCAATGTTACTCGTCACAGAGCAGATGATCAGGGTTAGCATAACCACATTGTGACTGCTCTTAGTGTGGGATTAGTGTGGCCGCATTAGTGTGGGATGATACAACGAGGGGTACAACGAGCGCGTTATGGTGTGAGAAGTGCGCTGGCACAAACTTTAGTATCTTGTCCTGCAACGCGTTTGCGAAGCGCCCCGAGAGCGTGTTTTTGGTTCTAGCCTTCCTTTTACGTGCAGGACTGATAGCACCCCGCTTCACCTCGGCTGCGTCCATGGCCCCTCCCACAACGCGACTGATGTGAGCCACGTTGCCTTGTCCTAACTGGTGCGGCTGCTACTGCGCAGCTGTTCTGTGCCATCACGTGGTGGCTAATGCTGTGCCTTCGCCTCCACCGCTGCCACTCAGCACTGAGGCAGGGGTAGAGCTAGTGCCTCAGTACCCCGAGTGCAGCCTCGACGGAACTGAGAATACCAGGCAAGAATCGATAGGACCAGGTGGGGGCAGCCGTGTGTTGAAAGAATCATATGTTTCAATCGTGTCGATTTTCGCTCTGGACCTTCAAGATCTAAGCGGTTTTACCCTCAAGCCGGTACGTCAATTTTCTCTCCTGTGGGACGTTGGTCGAGATATGGCTCTTTCTATTGTGCTCAGCAGTTTATACGGAAACTGCTTTCGAAACAGTGTGGTTGGTGCCGCTGAGACGTTGCTGTCGTCTCTGATGCAACTGCTACTGAAGAAAGCAATGGAAAGCGCCACCCAGTACAAGCTTACCTGTGGGATGTTGTCCTTCAGCCCAATATAAGTTTTCACCATATGGATAGAATGGTATGTGCCATATTCGCCAACCTTGGTCATCTGTTACCCTCCTTGCCATTTCGATGGCCCTTGCTTGAGCGAAGCGGTTTAGCTGCGCAAAAGAAATCAGAAAGAAAGAGAAACCGTCCGCTGTTAGCGACCAGTTTCAAGCATCAAATTGTTTATAGTACTATTCTAATATTTTTAAGCAGCCCATGGCAATTCGCGCAACACTGACTTATCTTCAGGAGAAACGGACCCACTTGTGGATATTTGAATGCTTGCGTTATTTTCCGGATGTTAGTGAAGGCGGTAAAGATATCCGAAACTATTCCGAGCAGAACTGTTGTTCCGAGAAGAACTTCATGCCTAAAACAGGTAGCACAAGTACTAAGCCCCAATGTGAGTAGTAGTAGTAGTTAAACAGCTTTATTCATCGCAAAATTCGTTCGTTTTATAGGGCTTAAGGTCCCAAAGCCGCTCAGGCTATGAGGGACGCGGTAGCGAATGGCTCTGGAAAGTTGAACCACCTGGGGTTCTTTAACGTGCACTGGCATTGCACAGTACACGGGCCTCTAGAATTTCGTCTCCATCGAAATTCGACCGCCGCTGCTGGGATCGAACCCGCGTGTGAGGATAGGAATCGCAGGATGTTTACATTAAAGTTCATGGTAGCCTCCCTTCCAGTCTGGATGGCAGGTGGCTACAGAGCACAGCCTTGCAGCGACCTCTTCGGCCCTGTATGTCGCACGTAGTTGCACCTTAGAATCAAGCTGGACAACGAAGTGTCCCTCTGCTCTAGGTTGGAGAGTCGTAATGCTTCGGGGGTCTGTCAGCGGGACATTCAAAAAGAACGTGATCGAGAGTGGCTTTGCGTGTCGTGCACTTTAAGCAGTCTGGTCTCAATTCGTCCAGGGCAAATTAGGAATAAATGTACGGCTTATTAAAGGCACCTGTTTGTAGTTGCGTCAAGTATACTCCTTGCATATTGTCGAGCTAAGGAGTGGGTGATCCACTGGGGGGGGGGAGACGATTCTCGAGCCGATCAGAGATCTAAATCACGCACCGTCCGGCCGACGAATTCTCGGGCATATTGGTTGGCGTTTTCGTTTCCGTCACGGCCGGAGTGAGCTGGAACTTGTACAAGTTTAATTGGCTCTAAATTGTGTGGCGACAATTTGGATAGAATTTCGAACTCTGTCTTGCATGCGGTGCCTTTCGCAAAGCTCCTAATTTCCCTTTTAGAGTCGTTTATTATGATTTTATAATTGTTTACAGCAATAGAAGCTTCTGCTTCTGATGGGTGGATGGCGTATGTGATTGTGACGCCGCTGACCAGTTTTCCTGTGCGGTCGACCTATGCTACGGAGAAAGCATTTTGGTTATAGTACGCCGCCGCATCCACGCTTGCTGTGTTGGGTTTAGAGGACAACTATTTTTAGATGGCTATAGCTTTACTCTTACCCTAATTGCGCTCCAGATGAATGTTGTTAGGCACAGGTTCGACTTGCAGGTGTTTGTGTGTGATTTTGGAGTGTTTCAGTAGAGCTGATGAGTGTTCTGACGGCCTATCGTGGATTTTTCTAACGTAAATATGCCTGTCGTTGTTGGCGAGACTTTCGTGCAGGGAGCTTAAATGAGCCTCTTTGAACTTAAGGTGCTAGGAATGAATCCCTGAACGTTGTGTTGCGAGTGAGACACGCTACCGCTAGCCCACAGAGGCAGAGTAGTACGCCTTGGCTACAGCGAGGTTTTACATGTATGTCGTGCGGTCCTTCACATAATGTGGAAACAGTGTCCATGTCTGTGTGGGCAATATGAGCCCATGGCGGGACCTACTAATGCTGTCGGCCTCCGCGGTGGCC
The DNA here is from genome assembly GCF_055824585.1 of Amblyomma mixtum. NCBI lineage: Eukaryota > Metazoa > Arthropoda > Arachnida > Ixodida > Ixodidae > Amblyomma > Amblyomma mixtum. The sequence goes on from NC_143012.1 coordinate 162,876,651, forward strand.
ACGTTTCCATGGAGGGCAAATGCTAAAGGTCCGTGTGCTGTGCAGTGTCAGGGCACATTAAAAAACCATAGGTGGTCGAAATTACAAGGAGCGCTCCGCTACTGCGTCCTTCATAGCCGGAGTCGCTTTGAGACGTTAAACCCCATACACCAAACTAAACCAGACCATTAAGGCTATCGCTGCATACCTTTGGAGGCGGAGCTTAAGTGTCCCCCGTGTTTATTTTCGTCGATACTTAGCACTCTGTTCGCATGAGCAAGATGGAAAGGAGGGCCTATATGGGTCTTTACAGCATGTTTCTTGGTGAGGCTCCAGACCGCTTTGCCACCCTCTATAGTGCGCCTGGGGCGGCTAAGCAGTTATCTGTCCGAAACTCACCTTTTCATTGAGCTTGAGCTTCGGAACACCGTGCTTTGGTCTCAGTACGTTGTGCCGCTCCAGAACCTGTCTCTGGAACTTCTTCATGAATGGCGTAAACTTTCCCTTGTATTCTTTGGGTTTGACTTTCTGGTGGCGTTTGAAAAAAAGGAAAGTGCAAATAATTGACTTTTCAGTACTGCAAGCGACAGGTGTGCCGAACTCCTTGAGGAAAAGCTTAGCAGAGGCAAGCCTGGTTATTAAAAATGAGGCCTACAATCACGCAGCCCATAAGGATGGGAGAATAATGGTGATGACGGCTATGCTCTTTGCAGTGGGAGGGCCGGCTTACTACATGGCGAAGACAGAAAGTACTTAAGGTGAAGAGAAGAACAATTTATCTGATTGATTGATTGATTGATTGATTGATTGATTGATTGAAAACAGCTGTGCGCAGTGGTTTGGTGGCGACCTCTCTGACACTAAGGTCACTCAAGTCGGGAAAATCAGCCCGCAGCATGAAAGCGCCACCAGCATTCCAGACAGCCTTTCGTCGTCTCGACGCACCCCTTTCGCAGCGACGTCTCAGAAATGCCATTATAGCTTGCTATTTTTGCGTGCATTGACACTTTGAAACCTTTATCATAATGTCTATTGTGAACTCAATGACTTCTGACAGAAATAAGGGAAATGAAGTATATTTGGTTCTTTAAAAGCAGTGCTTAATCATTATGAACATGTGATAGCCGGACAGACATAACATAATTATTCATCTAAGACGGTGCCACCTTTTTTTCTCTGTTATTTAGCCATAATGCTTGCGGAAGTCAAATATTTCCTTTCACTGGGACTGAAGTAGTTGGGAGGTTGCGGCTAACTTAAAGCAGAAGTCTGCTCGGTTTGTGATTACTACGATTTGGTGGGTGAGTTTAATTTTGACCGGATGTTTAAATTTCAAAAAGCAGCAGTCGAAAGGCTAGCGCGATAGAGAAGCAGCCCACTGTCTTTCTTTAGAATGCGCTGGCAAAAAGCAAAGCAGCATACGGGTACTGGACAGTTCTCTCATAGTTTCCGCCTTCCTCAGGGAAGAAGCTGCCACAAAGACAATTGAACCACTTTGACTGATAAATTCCCAATCTTAGATATCCTGAGAATCATGGCTTCAGAGAACAAACGCAACGCCGAAAGTTATTTGCCGCATGCGTGGAAACTGACAACTACGTTGTGAATATTTTGGATTCGGAAAGCTTGAGAGTTCCGAATGGTTTGTCGGCCTCATCAAGGTATCCACGTTCGCACAGCCCTTTGTGTGCTTAATGTTTTGTGCACTTGGTATGCTCAGGACTTGCTAGAAACCTCATCTAGTGTTAGACTCCGCCCCAGGCACCTAACACGCCCTTGCAGGTTCTTGAAGGAAATAGAAACACAACGTTTCGGGGCCTGTAAGACTGCTTTGACCACAAAGAGCTCTGCATGGAACGATGGTGGCTGAAGTACGGCTAAAACAGAACAGTGACCGGTTGTCCGTTTCTGGAAGATTCCACGTGTTCTGTTAAGACCATGCTTCGTGTGATGTGTATGAAATGATTCTAAATGAAGGCGCGATGATGTTTTTTTCTTGAGCAATGACGGATACTTCGTCCAAATCAGTGGTATGTCCTGTTGATACGTTGTGTTCCTCCAAAGCATTAAATGTAGAGCAGCCGTTATTGACGTAATTATGATGTTCTTGGAGCCTTCGTCTGAACTGAAGTTTCCCATTTCACCAATATAGGCAGCATCGCAGCCTTGACACCTTATCTTGTACACCACGCCAGGGTATCTTGAGAGATCTAGACGGTCTTTTACCGAGCCCTACTACTGCTATTTTAACTTGCTGGCAGGCACTTGAGAAACGTGCATGCCACGGCCTTTGTAAATGCATGAAAGTGCTTCGCTCACCCCTGAAGCGTACGGAATACTCGCTCGTTTGGTTTCGGCGATTTTCTGTTCTTGGCCAAGTCTGGAAGCGTGAGTTCAGTTCAGTTCAGCTTGTTTTCCTTAAATGCCCCCTTGTAACGTGGTTATTACATAAGGGGTCGGATTTTAATGAAATGAGCAAACAAAACATCGAATATTATTTAGCACTGAACGTGACCGGTTACATGTTCTTGAAAAGTAGAGGATGAAGCGATGTTGACGATGCCAAGAGCGGAGCGCTCTTGGCTTTTCATTAGCTTCTGACGTTTCCCGTTGTTTTGCAGATCTTGCTTCACTAAGCAGATCGTCGTGATTCCTTACGCACACGGGAGTTCACATCCACTGAGAAAGATCGGGAAAAAAGTGGGACTAGATGTAGCATTTCAAGCTGAGATCGTCTGTCAAGCCTGTGCAAGCGTGTAAATCGGATGGGCCGCAGATACGTTAGCTGCACCACAAATCATCACGATCGGTTTCTTTCCTGTGTTAAAGGCGTAGTTTACTCAATTCCCTTGTCTTGTGGTCACGCTTACGTAGGCGAAACCGGCAGATGCCTTAACAAAAGGCTATCAGAGCACAACTACAATGTAAGCACACGAATCTCGGGCCATCTGGGCGTTCATTGCCGCGACTGTAAATGCACTCCTCACTTGAGTGACACGAGCGTGCTGAGCAGGTGCAGTGACCAAATCACGCGAGAGATAATTGGAGCCAAAAAACTCGCGAGCCTATAAGACCGTGTGTCAGCACCCCATCCGTGGCCCTTCTGCATAAGAAATGTAGTTTCCTTTCGACAGCTCAGCAGCCATAATTTTCTGCTCGTTTCCTGCTGCGATTGTCTATGAGTCATGTCTTATCCTTCTTGTTGTTTTTGATGCCTTGAGCATATTTACCAATGTGTCAGAGCAATGAAATTTCAGTAGTTGGTCAGCGCCTGCGTCTCGTCTCCCCTTTCTGCGTCCTTCGTGAAGTTTGCGTTGTTTTCTTTGTGATGGAAAACCAACTAGCTCGTGATGTGTTCTTCACTTTGTCGATTTCGCAGCTGTTTTTCGGACTCAAAGATAGGGTGAATGAGCAATCAAAGGACAATTTGGCGACCGACCCCTTATGTCCAGTGAGGGGTGGTGCTAAGTTCAGGTACTTTCCAGTGTGCGTCGGTTTTCGATACACTGAATTTTCAAGCATGGTGTTTTTCCTCTGGACGGGGACATCAAGAAAAAGGTTTGATCCGTTGATTTCTTCTTCCACAGTAAGTTTCAGTGCTGGCTGGATTGAGTTTACATGTCGTAAGAATGGATGAACGTCTTCGCGCTATATAATGCTCAAACAGTTGTCCTCGTAGCGCAGGAATGACTTCGATTCCAGTTTCAACGTGGAAACGTCTGCGCTCTCACTGGCTTCTAATGCGAAATTAGCCCACACCACGGAAATAGATCCTGCCGATGCTATGCTGAAGCGCTGCTTGTAGAAAGTTCCGTCGGAAAAGAAATGCATTGTCGGGACAAAATTGCAAGGGGCGGCATGGCTCGTGCACATCGAACAGAGCCATTGAAGGCAATGTGTCTCCGCGCAAAGAGATTCTTTGCAAAACTGTATTGCGAAGCCCACAGGGATTAACGGGAACATAGATTTCACGCCAAATGAAATCACGACGTCTTCTTCTCCAATCCATATTTGCTTTAGTTCTTCCTCAAAGTGACGAGAGCCGTTAATGTAGGTCGTCGTCTGTAGAAGTAATGGGCGAAGGACTACAACTTTTCCTCGCACAAGCTAGATTCTACTGAGCATTCCCTACTCAGTCGTGGGCGGAACTTCAATAACCTGGTATTTTGTTTTCAACGGAACCTTCTGCAGGCAGCGCCCCGGCACAGAAATGGGAGCATCTACGAGGTCTGTTAGAAAAGTATCCGACTTTATTTTTTTTTGCGAACACCTGATGAATATGAGACAAGCGCGCTTGCATCAGGTGACCTTGAACCTTCATGCGCATGCATGAATTTTTTCCCGCCTGCCGATAGCGTCAGTCGCTGGGAAGCAGCGTTTGAGTGAGGGAGTGTGCAGTGCTCTCGTCGGTTTTTTATTGCAAGGAAAATGGCGGAGTGAAAGGAGCAGCGCTACTGGAACAAATTTTGCCATAAACTTGGCGACACCCGAGTGGAAACCATTCGAAATATTCAGACGGCTTTCGGTGAAGTTGCTATGAGCAGCACACAGTTTAAGCAGTGTTACAATTGTTTTAAAGATGGCCGCACATCGGTGGAGAACGAGCCACGCTCCAATCGGCCATCAACATGCCAAAATGACCAGGTCATTGCCGAACTGAACGCTATGGTGATGCGGGACTGTCGCGTGACTATCCGAGAAATTGAGGAAGAGGTGGACATGAGCAATGTCTCCGCACATTCCATTTCACCGAAGATTTGGCCATGGAGAGAGTTGCGCCGAAATTCGTGCCGAAGCTGCTCACGGTGGAGCAAAAGCAGCTTCGTGTTGAAGTCTCACAGGACATGCTGGATTCCGCAAGCAGTGACCCCGACTTCATCAACATCATAATCACTAGTGACGAGTCTTGGGTGTACAGGTACGACCCGGAAACCAGATCCCAGTCGTCAGAGTGGAAGCATTGCACGTCACCAAGACTTAAGAAGGCACGCCAATTGCGCAGCAATGTGAAAGTGATGCTGACTGCTTTCTTTGACACCCTCTGTGTGGCAGACCACGAGTACGCACTCTACAGGGTCAAACAATGACCAAAGAGTACTACAGGGATGTCCTCCGTTGCCTACGTGATGCTGTGCGGCGCAAGAACCCGCAGCTGAGGTCAACAGGAAATTGGCGCACCCATCGCGCCAATGCTCCTGCACATTCCTCGCACTCGAATCAGATTTTTTTTGAAAAACCAGACTCCTGTAGTTCAACAGACTCCTTACTGTCCTGATATGGCCCCTGCAATTTCTGGCTGGTTCCCAAAATCAAAAGGCCATTGAAAGGAGCGCGATTTCAGACAAGGAAGAACATTATGGCTGCAACGACAGCTGAGCTAAACTCCATTCCGAAATGGGCCTTTTCGGAATACTTCCCACAATGGCAGCACCGCTGGGAGAAGTGTGTGGAGTCCCAAGTAGACTACTTTAAAGATGACTAGGTTTGCAACGCTCCAGTTATGCAAGTTTTTTTTCAACGGCCAAAGGTCGGATACTTTTCTAACAGACCTCGTATTCTGTAATCTGTGATAACCTTCCATTAGAAGCCATTGAGAGCACAGCTGTTTGGACATTCGAACTGGCACCGAAGTTATTCCTGCACTACGTGGAAGACTGAGCATTTTACAAAGCGAGGACGTACAGCCTTTCCTACGATATTTAACTGAATCCAGCCAGCAGTGCAATTTGCCGTGGAAGAAGAAATAAACGGAAGTATTCCTTTTCTTGATATTCTCGTACAGAGGAAAAACACTATGCTTGAAACCTTTGTGTATGGAAAACCGAGGCATACTGGAAAGTACCTGAACTTTTTCAGCACATCTTACTGGACACAAGCGCGTTCACCCCATGCTTGAGCCCGGAAAAACGCCGCCGCTAAGTGAACAAAGTGAAGCGAAATCTTGAAAACAACGGAAAACCTCAGCAGCTACTGAAAATCCTTGAGCGCTCCGCTCACGCTTCAAAACTTGGCCTAGAACAGAAAACCCCAGAAACCAAGTGAGCGATGATCCCGTACGCTTCCGTGGTGAACGAAGCACTTTCACGCATTTTCAAAGGTTATGGCTTGCACATTTATGATGTGCCTGCCAGCAAAGCTAAAAAAAAAAACAGCTGATCCGAGTAAAAGACCGCCGAGATCTCTCAAGATACCCTGCTGTGGTGTACAACATACCGTGTCAAGGCTGTCACGCTACCTATATTGGCGAAACGGGAAGCTTCATACGAAGCTTCCTTCGGCACAGCCTCCTTGCATTTGGAAACATTAGAAGAACCGACATACGAAGTCTACAAAGTGTTCAAGCTCAAGTTCCAGGAGAGGGCAAATACGGGCTGGTTTGTACATGTTTTACGAATTGGAAAAACAGCGCAATGTGGTTGTGTCGTGGCGCGGTATCTTTTTTCTCATGCTTTTTCTTGTGTTTTTACTCGTGCCATTTCATTTATATGCTGCCTCACCTGTAGCAATAAACCATTTGGTTGTTAGTCAGCGCTGGTGTTTTGACGTTCTCTTGTGTCGTCTTTCATTGCGCTGTTTTTCCAGTTCGTAAAGCTCAAGTTCTCCAGACCTGCCTAGGAATGCGGAAATGTTCCTCTACTACCGAAACCGTACTAATCGCCCAAGAAAATCCAATCACTACCTACCTAACAGTTGACGTACTGAGGGCACATTTTCGGCACACCTTCCTGGTTCCCTCTAAAATCTTACCAGTCTTCCTATCAACAGACAGCGCACATCGTTTACAAACACCATTGATGCACATCGCGCCATTCTGCCGGCCCAGTTTACAGCCACCTATATACCGTCCCCCCACTGTGGAACCTGCGTCAACACTATGTACTTCTCTCAATACCTGACGTCAGAAAGAAGATCGATTTATCGCGACAGAACTAAAAACCATGAGCATTGACCATTAATACTCATGGTGAATTCCACCAGTATTCATTCACCAGAATCGAGTATTCACCAGGAGCACCATGCAAACCGGGTGGACGTCTGCACCGACGGCTTAGTGAACACCATGACTTCTTCGGGCTCCGTGGTTATCCCCTCAAGGACTACAAAAACCAAAGTTAGGACAGCTCACCAGGCTTCTCCGACAGGTGTCTAACTAACCGCTCTTCGTGTCGCCGTTGAGCACATTAATCAGCAAAGCCTCCAGCAGTGATCTATTCTCACCGATTGCAAAGCAGCCCTCCAAGGCTTACAAGCTGTTGTTGGCCGTGGAGCCCATGACCAACTGGTCGGGGAAATCCAATAACTACATCACTTTGCCATCAATAAAGAGCACGACATTATCTACCATGACTACCAGGACACAGTGGCATAGCAGGCGATTGTGTGTCGATCCCCTTTTCGAGAGCAGACGCAGCGGGCAGGCTTCGCGCACTTGCGCTGGAGATCATGCTTGCCGCTTGGAATTGCGGCCAATTCTGCGGCTCCCTTTTAAAATCCCTGGACCCTGATCTGAAGCCATGGCTTCCACCCGGCCTACCACGACGTGACGCAACTTTTCTGTATCGCCTGTGGCTTGGTGGAGCTTTCACCAACCATTATTCATTTGTAATTGGTGTAGCGGATAGCCCTGCATGTACCGTCTGCGCATGCGACAAGAATATAGTCCACATCCTATGTGAACGCTCTGCATACAGTGCTGAGAGGCAGTCTCTCTACCTTGCGCTCGAGCGCCTATATCCACGCCCACTGATAGAAATGAAGATTCTCAGCCGGTGGCCGCGGTGGCCGTCGCGGTGGCCGTCTCGGTGGAAATATATTCGCTACCCATTGCACGCACCGTTCCTTTTCAAACATCGAGCTGTACGAGAAAGGGGATATTGAGAGAGGTTGAAGAGATCGGCGGAGACCGGCACGGGAGGAGAGACCGGGTGAGATCGAGAGAGGACGGGGAGACCGGCGGAGACCGGCCGAGCAGAGTAGATCAGAAAGAGGTCGCTGGTAGCGCCAGTTAATTTTGAGTGTTGATCGATGTGGGTGGCCGAAGATCGATGGTGGTGATCTTGAAGTCTTGTGATGGTTCGGTGAACCGGCAACGCGTTGTGGAACAGACTGGACAACTTCTTCGGGACCCTATAAACTTTATTGCACGAGCGCTCACCAGCGACCCGTCCTTTGCACAGCCGTTCTCAGCCGGTCACCCCGGCCTTTCTCGATCTCCCCTTTTCGCGCCAAAAACTCGCCCTTAAATCCCCTTGGCCAGCAATCTGGGGACCCTTTTTGTAATCAATAGAAAATGTGCGTCAGGGCAAAGCAGGAGAATTTCATTTAAACCGAAGAGCCAATAGCACGCGGGTGACGACAAAGTTGTTGTCTCAAGAGCACCGCGCGAATTCCAAGAAGACGTTACGAATTTCCGCTTGGATGCAGCACAGAGACACAAACGCGCAAAAATGCCAGCAAAGCACAGGGAATTCGAACACTCAGTCCGAACCGCGCGCTGCCGTGGTCGCGCTCGTCCTTTCGTAGCTCGCCTCCTGTACATTCAGTCGGTCATGCGCCCAGCTGTCAAAAACAATAAATTTACCCCCCCCCCCCCCTTCGAAACCCCAGGGGTTCGCGCATCGGCCGCGTCTTGTGGCCCGAACGCGACCTGTCAAGGCCGGGCCTCCTCCCTGCCGGTTAACCGTCGTTGCCGCCATCTGCCGCGTTTGTCTCAAAGCAAGCCCATTTCGGCGGCGCCGGTATGGGGGCCGCTCGAGGAGCCGCGACAAAAAGCTAACACGCTAAGCCAAGGGGGCCAAGCTACCGGCTTCGGGGTGCGTGCGCGATGGGTCCCTGATCAACAACCTTGTCAATGTACGTAATTCCGAAACTATGCGTTGCTGACTAGAAGCACCAGCATTTGTCGCAATGGTTTGCATTGCTTCGTTTGCAGCTGATGGAAGTGCGGACCATCAGAAATGCAAATGTGTGATACATACTCGGCGGGCGTCCACGGCGATTAGGAGGGTCAGCACAAGCACTGCTATGGCGATGAATCTCCGGACTCTCATCATTACGGTCAATCTGTGAAGAAAGAAGGGCCGCAGTAAGTATTGATTCACATAAATTATACTATCTTCTGTGGGTCATGAACTCACTAATTTGCATGCGGCTAGAAGTTAAGGACTACTTTGTTTTGTCACACTCCAAATCTCGCTACAATTTCACAATACGGTAATTTTCTTCGTATAATATGTAGATTTATTCTCTAAGAATGCTCCTCGAAGTTAATACTTCCAGTGCAGTTGCAGTACATTGCTACAACATTATATTTTGTGGAGCTTTACTGTCATCCTTTGTGTGAATGTCTTAAATGTTTGCTCAGCTCAAAATTCTATGTTTAGATCAAATGGAGCTCACTCTAATGCACAATCTGCTGCTGCAGTGCTCGTTGGAGTGCATCGTTCACAATATTAGTATGCTCGCTAGGTGCGCATTGGCAGGTCTGTTTCCATGACTAAGCAATATCTGAAAAGCACGCCAGAACGAGCGGTTAGTGAACGAGGCACGTGGGGGCGATTTCTGCTGTGGCCGGCTGACATTTAGGGCTGCTAACGAAACCCATCGGGCTTGTGGCATTACACTGAAACGTCTGGACCTATTGGACGATAGCGAGTCTTGACGCCACGGTACTTTGTGTCTAAGACGCTGGTTGTCCTCGCGCTGTGCACGAAACTCTGCCCTGAACCCTCGCAATGCCTGATTCTTAGCGACCTGCCACAAATTTGTCGCCGCAACTTACAGCTAGGATGGCTTTGAAGCAGTGGTCGTGTGTGAGTGGCTCCCTTCTTTTGATGAAGGTCAGCGCATTCGTATATATAGGCACCTCGTCAAGAGCGCGTTAAAACGCTTTTGTGATGCTTCACAATTACGTGCACAGATGAGAATGGTTCTGTCAGTTACACTGACGACCTGCAACTCGCGAACGCCGCTTCGCACTAAAACAAACTCAGAAAACTATCGTCCACGGCCGATATTGGACTCGTGTAGCTTTAAATAGTTGTCTCGAGAGAGGCTTGTGTTACATACATACACTCTTCATTGTTTCATGGAAGAACATGTCCCAGTGTGTCTTTATTTCTGATGCGTGTTGTTTTCCCTAAGATAAATCTTTCGCTGAGGTTGTCAAGCGTACCGCAGACAACGGTTCTCACGAGACAGCAATATTCTTGAAGGTAAAAGGGAGGTTCATCACTATCAAATGGCCTCAGTAATAGTTCTATCGTCCGATGAATCTACGAAGCGCTCGCAGTCTGTCGTGGTGTTTCATTGTCTTCGCACGCGGTTGCGCTGATGTGTCGACAGCGCCTATTCATCGCAACAGTGGTGCATCGCTGCGGAATAACTACTTTCTCCGGTGCGGTGAATTTCCTTTTTTTTTCTTCTGTTCGGCCCTCACACCCATCGACGTCAGTAATCATTGGGCATATTTCAACAACTGCAGTGGAGTTCTATTCAGGGACTTTCGCACACTCTAGCCTGACTTGAAGTACAGCCTTTAATCACCATGTTAATATGCTTAAATGGAGTAAACCAACTAATACCGTGCTTTGTATCTTTCATCGTGAAATTATGTGAATGTGAGGGCACCAAACAGTCTGAATGAATGAGGTGTTCTCTACCCATTTATTTAAAGGGCAGCAAAAACTAACCTACAAGACGCTTGTATTTCAACCTTCATTTTAAAGTCCTCATAGCCAGAGAAGAAAAATCCACGTTTTTTAACGACGGGAGTGTGGTGTCCAAACCATTTTCTTTACGCTAGTAACTTTCGACTCACCATGAAGCACGGTGCTGTAGGGGAACATGAAAACTAGGAACCGATATGTAGCACATCTGATAGGTCTAATGCTTGATATCAAATATGTTTATTTTTGTTACGTGGACGACTGCCTTACTCCTTGCATCTGAGAGTTATTGAAAGGTGGTCAGTTTAGACATCTCTGTGGCTCATAAATCTGTTCTTGTCCTGTTTCATTTCCTTTTTAGCAGTCTTTGTTAAATGTGTGCTATTTTTATGCTCAAGTCTTTGCATGTGTGTTATTGACAAGCTTCCACTTGCAGAGGCTGCACCAGCTTGTTTTTATGCGAAGCATACTACTTTAGCTACCACTTCAGCCCTTCACCGTGGTTATGCGCCTCCAAATCACGTGATAAATGACGTCACACCACGTGACACGATGACGTCACGACAGTAGAGAAACGGGGGCCCACCTCGCGCCGTCGCTGTGGTTGTGCGCCTCCAAATCACGTGATTCGCGTTGAAGCGCTTTGGTGCAAAGTCACTGTGGGTCAGTACTTGGTTTATCTAGGCACGATGTACCGCCCGCCTGATGATACCGACGAAACGTTATGCCTGATGGCAGACTACATGGAACACCACTTAAACGAGTCAAAAAAAGTTATCCTTACAGGCGATTTTAACCTTCCCGGTATCAATTGGGAAACACTCCATCACGGTAATGCAGACATACTTAGCTCAAAAGCACTGCTTGACATCTCTTTTAACTTCGGTCTCATGCAAGTAATCCGCGACCCGACGCGCGTTACAAAAGAAAGTACTAGCACTCTTGATCTTATGTTTATTAGCGATATAGTTCAATTTGCAAACTATTCAAGCGAGGTAGTAGATGGTCTATCAGATCACAAGGCTACATTATGTGTCCTCCCGTTAAGCATATCGACTTCTTTTGAAAGGCAAAAAACATGGATTCTTGACTGGTCAGCCGCGGATGATGTCAGCATTCTTGATCAATTGGAACTGTCATACTCAAATTTCTGCGTTAGTTCCCAAAATCCCTCAATGTCTGTCAACCAGTTATGGCTCACTTTCGTAACAATTGTACAAGATTGCGTATCTATGTATATCCCACAGAAAGCCAAGGCAGTGCACTGAACAAACCCATGTATAACCAGAGGGATCATACATCTGAAGCGCAAAATTGCACGCCTAAGAAAGCTGAAACGCAGACTGTACTTGTCAAGTTACGCTACGAAAATCGGCATCCATTCACAAGCACTAAAACAAGCTGTGAAAGCGGCCAAGCAGAAGTATATGAACGTCACTCTTTCTAACTTTATTAAGACGGCTCCTCATAAATTCTGGCGGTACTTGAACTCAAAGACTAGAAAGAGTATACCTGATCCGAATGTAGCACCAATCACAGCCACTTCCTTTAACAATTACTTTAAATCTGTGTTTACGCTGGATGATGGCACCACCCATACGATAGAATCCCATATTAACGACAGCAGAAATACACTAGAGGAAATAACACTAACTGAAGAAGGAATATTTGCCCTACTTCTCAGTCTTGACACGAAAAAATCGGCAGGCCGAGACAATATACCGAACGCATTTCTGAAACGTTACGCTCAATGGATTTCCAAGTATTTGCTTATTTTATACAAGAAATCAATAAAAAATGCAGAACTCCCAGAAATGTGGAAAATAGCCAAGGTAATTCCGGTACATAAATCAGGAGACACAGCAAATGCTTCCAACTATCGCCCTATTTCTCTTACATGTGCGGCTTGTAAAATCTTAGAACATTTAATTTTGAAGCACATTACGACGTTTGTAGAAAACCACAATTTACTTATTCCCAATCAACATGGCTTCCGAAAAGGTTTGTCCACGACAACGCAATTAGTAGAAACTGTCCACGACCTAGCTATGACAATAGACAAAGGGGGGCAAATAGATATGGTATTCCTTGATTTCTCAAAAGCATTCGACCGGGTATCTCATTCTAAACTTCACTACAAGCTAGTTCACTTTCTTGGAAACGGATCAATAACTAATTGGATAAAAGCCTACTTAAATGATCGACATCAGTTTGTCTGTTTTGAAAACAGCCAGTCGGATTTAGCAGCAGTATTATCTGGCGTGCCACAAGGGTCAGTGCTCGCCCCAATTCTTTTCCTTCACTTTGTGCGCCTCCAAATCACGTGATACATGACGTCGCACCACGTGACACGATGACGTCACGACAGTGGAGAAACGGGGGCCCACCTCGCGCCGTCGCTGTGGTTGTGCGCCTCCAAATCACGTGATACATGACGTCACACCACGTGACACGATGACGTCACGACAGTGGAGAAACGGGGGCCCACTTCGCGCCGTCGCTGTGGCTGTGCGCCACCAAATCACGTGATACATGACGTCACACCACGTGACACGATGACGTCACGACAGTGGAGAAACGGGGGCCCACCTCGCGCCGTCCCTGCGGTTGTGCGCCTCCAAATCACGTGATACATGACCTCACACCACGTGACACGATGACGTCACGACAGTGGAGAAACGGGGGCCCACCTCGCGCCGTCGCTGTGGCTGTGCGCCTCCAAATCACGTGATACATGACGTCACACCACGTGACACGATGACGTCACGACAGTGGAGAAACGGGGGCCCACCTCGCGCCGTCGCTGTGGTTGTGCGCCTCCAAATTACGCGACACGATGATGCTTCGCATTCTCCAGGCTTAACCAAGTTAAGCCTCAGCCATTTTTTTTGTTGGGACAAGATCATTTACGATTAGTATGTATAATTCATATGTGCGGAATCTTCTTAAGGGGGGATGCGGGGCTAAAATACCGATTTTCGGAAAAAAAATGTGTTTTAAAGCTTGAGTTGTTTTGGATTGCTCGTTTAATGAAGAATATTCTCACCAAGTTTGGTTGTTATCAGAGAAGTAGAAAAGAAGAAAATGAATTCTTTTCACGACGCGGTGGGGCGCATTTGCCGTCGAAGGCGTCTGTGAACGCTCTTTTCAAGACGCGGCTGCGGTGCGGGCAAAAAACCGAACGTGAAGTGAATGCCAGTGATAGAAAGTTTGTTTTTCGCGCTGTTTCCATCGAGACTATGCAGGGCAACTATCGAAGAACTAAAAAAGAAAGGCATATTACTGGCCGCAGAAACCGAAACAGGAACTCGACCCGAAGCAGTGGGTGGCAAACCGAAACAGGAGCTCGGATTGGCGGAAATGTACCACGTGACCACCCAACGCTGTTTTCGCGCCATTTAGAGTCGTTCCCGCTTTGGTTGCGCTCGACGCTTGCTATGTGTTGCTATATCTTCCTTCTGTGAGCTTATTGCGATCATCGGGTGGCTGGTGGTGTGACCCGAAGATGCCCGCAACGAAGGCTTCGACACGGAAAAGCTTTGGGAAGCGAAAACGCACGACGAAAGCGAGAGGCCTAAACAGCACTGGGCGACCGCCAGCAAGTGAGCGTCTGCCTGTGCGTTCGCCAAGCCCAAGCCTGCTGCCGGCGGCCGATGCAAACCCTTCAAGCTCCGATGGTGGTTCGTCACCTATGGAAATGTCTACTGGTTCTGCTGATGGTGGTGAGTGCCAATTGACAACATTTGAAAGAAAGGTCGCGCTACTTTGCCAGGGTCCTGCCGACGAAAGCGAGGAAACGCCGGAGCCCAGCGGCTACCGTTTTGTAAAAGTTACAGCCATCAAGGCGGTGGTAACATCGCTTCTGTGCCCGCATTGTCGCGGACAGTCGTTGGACTTGGAAGAAGTCGGTGCGGGTGTGAATCTGGAGTTTGTCGTGATGTGTAGATGGTGTGGTGAAGTCAAGAAGGCCGCGCATGCTCCACCTGTGAAGTCCAGTCGGCAGCCTGAGCTTTCATTGCGCCTCGTGGTTGCAAGCCGTAACTGCGGCATGAACTACAAAACCATGGCAAACTTTTTTGCGGGTATGGACGCGCCAATGCCCATGCACCACAAAACATACCAGACAGTAGCGGAGAAGGTGCACAGAGCCGCTATGGAAGCTGCGTCTGATGTCATGCGCGAAGCCGGAGCGGCTGTGAGGGCAATCAACTCCGTTGCTGGCTCCACTCAACTTTTGGACGTGTGTGTAAGTTATGACGGAACTTGGCATAAACGCGGCCACACCTCACACTTTGGGCTCGGCATTGCTATCGAGCTGGAAACTGGGTTGGTGCTGGATTTTGCTGTGCAATGCAGCTATTGCCATGGCTGCAACTATGGTCCCAAAGAAGGTGAGGATGGACATCAAGATTGGAAAAAAGCACACAGTGAGGTCTGCCAAAAGAACTTCAGTGGATCGTCGAATGCCATGGAAGTTGAAGCTGCAGGCATAATATTCAGTCGCTCTAAGGAGCTTCACAACATGCAATACACCACAGTGCTCTGTGATGGCGACAGCAAATCATT
This sequence comes from Amblyomma mixtum, assembly GCF_055824585.1. NCBI lineage: Eukaryota > Metazoa > Arthropoda > Arachnida > Ixodida > Ixodidae > Amblyomma > Amblyomma mixtum. The sequence continues at coordinate 162,891,863 of NC_143012.1, forward strand.
CCTGCATGTCTCCAGCCTGCAGCTGTATGATAAAGAGATTGTGAAGGAAGACTGCATAAATCATGTAGCAAAACGTGTTTATGCTGGAATTGAAAAACTAAAGAAAACGACGAAAGGTCTAGGAGGCAAGGGGAAGCTGACGCAAAGCGTGGTAAAAAACTCACTGCTTACTATGCATCTGCCCTGAAAGAAAATGCTCCAGATGTTACAAAAATGCAACGAGGAGTATTTGCGACACTTTTTCATTCCTACTCGACGGACGAAGTCCCACGACATGACGCTTGTCCACATGGTGAGGACTCATGGTGCCACTACAATCGGCACAAAGCCCTAGTTGAAGCTGGTAAGCCATCAGTGCCAAGACCCCATCGTCCAGCTTTCAGCAGAGACGTTACCAAAGAGCTTGTGCCTCTCTACAACTGGCTTAGTAAGCCAGAGCTCTTTGCACGGTGCTCAAGAATGCAGACACAGAATGCAAACGAGTCTTTCAATGCACTAGTGTGGAAGAAGTGCCCGAAGACCCAATTCGCATCCCTGAGAACCGTGGAGACTGCAGCAGCCTTGGCTGTACTAGAATTTAATGAGGGTGCACGTGGCATCAAGAGAGTATTTGACAAGCTGGAACTAGAACATGGAGTCCAGACGATGAAGCACGTCCAACAAGCAACCCATCAAAGCATTGCCCGAGCGAAGGCAAGGGCGATGGACGGCTCTAAAGTTGAGAAAAAGAAAAGAAGGCTTGAAGCAATTGCCACAGAACAGCGTCGCGTTGAAGAGGAGGGCCCGACCTATGGAGCAGGGCACTTTGATTAATTTTTTTTTTACCACAAAATAAAATAGCATGTTCTCAAATCTTTGAACTCATTTTTCTGAGTTTGCACTTTTTGGGGAAACAAAACCGTTAGGAAAACTATCATTTCTAAACTACATTGCCAAAAGACGCTTTCAAGGTGGTTTCTAGACTGAAATTTTCTCAGGAACAAGATAAGATACTTTTTAGGGTGCTAAATAGTTTCTAACAGAAAATATTTTGAGATGTCTGACATGTAATGACAACAAAAAAATTGAACTTCGTTTTTAGATTGATGACATTTTTACAGAAATTGCATAAAAAGCATGCGAGTGCTCTTATCTTGCACTATGAACCATCTAGAAGATATATAATTACAAACAGTTCATATATCTCCATTATTTTTGAAATGATAGTTTTCCTAAGCTGAGACACATGATTGCTGAATATGAGAGCTATAACTTTTTGTCTGTTTGAGCTAGCGCATTGAAACTTTGAATATATTCTAATGAGCAGATAAACAGTCGCTGAAAATTTGATAAAAGTTGATGCAGTAGTTCAAAAGTTGACTCTTGAGCCTAGCATCCCCCCTTAAGTGAGCAAGCGCAATAGCGGTTTTCATCTCAAATAATTATTTCAGGTGGCCATTGCCAAGTTTTCTCAGGTTTTGCGTTCAGAGTTCTAGTCTAAGGAGCTTAGTTACATGCTTGGTAGTTCTCTACTTTGTAGCATTTTCTTTTTTCTTTCATCTTAACATTTCCTGTTTTTGTATTTTCCCAACAAAGTGCAAGCTGGATTGATGAGCTTTGATGCTTGTTTCATAAGCTTGATCTAAAACGTTTTGTTTTTAAACTTTTTGATCTAAAATATGCAACCGTGTATCTTGACGTGTTTTCAGTCTGCCGTCTCTAGCCAGCATTTTTTTCATTAGGAGCATATAACCAAAAACCTGCGTGTAATTCTCATTTGGCGGGTCCACTGTCAGGTTTCCAATTATATTCTTTACTAGAACATGTGCCTTACTAGTTGGACAACTATGCAAGGAGGACCAGTTTAGACATTTCTGCAGTAGTTGATTCTGAATTGCTTGTTGAGTTTCACTTTACTTTAGGGGTATTTAGAAGTGTGTGGTGCTCTTGTATTCATTTTTAGTGTTTCAAGAATGTTCTTTTGTTGGTTATGGAAGGATGCACAATCCATAGTGGCTTGCTTTTGCCGTTAGACCGGTTACGACCAGTGTGCATGGCATTAGTAGTATCATGCGCCATTTGCTCTATATTAGGTGGGTTCACCCTCCCATGCGAGATTCTGTTATGTGAGCATGTACGGTTGCTTTTTTCATTTGAAACAAGTTGTAATTGAAAGAGCAGTATGTATACTGTCACGACCAAAGGAGCCGTGAAGGTAGGCGTCGGGAAGAACCCAATACTGGGAGCCTTCTTTTAGCCTCAATTACAGAGCCAGGTCCCAGGACACAGAACAGAGCCATAGCGCCTCGAGAGCCCACCGCCGCTTCGTCGTCGTCTCCGACTAAGCGCGGAGGCCGCGCAGCGCGTCAGGCGCGTGACATTATCCCCCCCCCCTCCCCCCCCCCCCCCCCCTCTCCGCGAAAGCAAACATCGTGTCGATGTGGAATGGGATATGTACAGTGAGAGGAGAAGGAGCAAAAAAAAAAGAAGGATAGGGATGAGGTGAACTATACAATTCGCGCTAGTTGAGATGCGGGGAGAGTCAAGTTCACACGTGGGGTGAGGGGAAAAAGGTACGAAACACAGCGTGAACACAGCGCTCAATCACGCGAAAAGTACGGCTTTAAGCGCACTACATGGATGGACGATTTCAGGCCGTGGACGCTGAGGGGCGACGATCACAGTTCCATGGGGGACAACTTCGTTGTTGACGCTGTTCAGGCTGCGCAGGACGCTGTACGTGTTGCGGTTTTGTTGACGCAGTAATCCGCAGTTATCCGCATAACAGTAAGACGCAGTAATCCGCATATCAGTAATCCGCATAACAGTAAGACGCAGTAATCCGCATAACACAAGACCACGCTATTCTTAACCACCGATTCGATGTGCTAACGCAAGGATTCTCTGAACGCTGTAACGATCTTGAGTTCCGACTCCCAAAGCGTGACCCCACACCAAACAGACGCAAGAAGCCCAAAGCACCGGAGGAACAGACCAACCCTATCCCTACCATAGTTCAGGGCTCCCAACCCCCCGTTACAGCTGCCTCCTCTATAGATTGTCATGATGGCAGTTCCACTCCGTAATCTTACACTCTGGCAGTGGAACTGCCGGGGATTTGGTCAGAAGCGTCACGTAATCCACCAACTACTGTCCTGCGCTACAGGACCCGACATCCTTGCCCTACAGGAACCCTCAAACCCATTCACCCTACCTGGCTATGCTCCTGTTCTGCCCACATCCCCCACACCCCCTCGGGTAGCATTTCTGGTTCGTCGTTCAATCACCACAATCTTCCATTCCATAGTGATTGAAGACATTGATCACCTTCTTATGGAGCTTGTGCCGCAACACGCTCGAGCGAACAGAGTCTTCATCCTAAATGTATATAGCCACCCTAAGTTCCTTCAAAGTAACTTCGAACGCCTCTTTACCCTCGCGAAGCGCATAGCCAACATGTGCCCCTTACTCGTCGTGGGAGACTTTAACGCCCCACATACAGCCTGGGGTTACCCACACGACACACAGAAAGGACGTCGGGTATGGTTAGCCGCGCAACAAGCCGGTCTCTCCCTGCTTACAGACCCCACCTCTCCTACACGCACGGGAAACAGTGTCTGTAAAAACACTACGCCAGACCTCACGTTCGCACATCGCCTCCCTCACGCCACATGGTGCAACACGCAAGAGAATCTTGGTAGCGACCATTTCATCATCGAGATTCTCTTACACATTCAACTACATCGCAGGCCTCCCAGAGGCTCCACTCTTACAAAGTGGGACTCTTTCCGCTCATGTAGAACAGCACGCACTTTCGTCCCCATCACGGACATCACCGCATGGACCGAGCAGCTAAAAAGCTATGTCCGATCCCTAACTTGTACTCTACCTGAAGACTGCCCAAATGACACAATTGACTCCCGCCTCCTAGATTTATGGGATTTCAGCAGCGCGAACACGGTTAGGAAAAGACAGAAGGCGGACAGGACAGAGCGCTGACAGGACAGGACAGCGCTCTGTCCTGTCCGCCTTCTGTCTTTTCCTAACCGTGTTCGCGCTGCTGAAATCGTATGGATTCCCACCAATAAGCCCGCCGTATTGTGTTATACATTTATGGGAGGCTAAAACAGGCCTAGAGCGCCGCTGGCAAAGGCAGCGATGGAACCGGACACTTAAGCGTCGCCTCGCCCGCCTTAACAAAGAGATAGAAACACACGCAGCGAATCTTTCACGTCAAAACTGGAAATCTATCTGCAACAAGCTTGATGGCAATATGAGTGTGCCTCAGACCTGGAACCTTTTTCGGTACTTAATAGACTACACTCACTCTAAGACTGCCCAGAGACATGCCCTCACCAAACTCATACATACTTCAGATATACCTCCACCAGACCTCCTCCAAGACATTCTAAATCAATACTTCCCCACATACCCTCCTGCACACCACCCTGATTATGCAGGCCCCCCCTAACGACCAGCTTGACCAACCCATTACAGAAGCAGAGGTCCAGGCTGAACTACAGACACTTAACACGTCCTCAGCCCCGGCCCAGACGGGGTACATAACAAGGCTCTCAGGAATCTCGACGCACAATCCATTGCTGCACTTACAGAATACTTTAATGAGCGCTGGCGACTGGGCACCCTCCCACCGCAATGGAAAGAGGCGAGAGTCATTTTCATACCCAAACCTGGCAAACCTCTGCTTACTTCTAACCTCAGACCCATCTCCCTCACATCTTCTGTTGGCAAATTCATGGAGCATGTACTGCAGCGCAGGCTTTGCCAATACCTAGAAAGCAACAATCTCATGCCCACTAGCATGTTTGGATTTCGACCAGGGCTTTCCACACAGGACGTCTTCTTGCAGCTAAAACACCACACTCTCGACTCACAGACCTCCGACACTAAAGCTATCCTAGGGGTGGATCTCACTAAGGCATTTGATAACGTTACACACTCAGCTATCCTAGAAAACCTTACGACCCTGGGAGTCGGCGCCAGGATGTACAACTACATCCGAGACTTCCTCAGCCACCGCACAGCCACGCTTACCTTCGGCGACCACAGCCTACCAGGGATCACGCTGGGAGCACGAGGTACGCCCCAGGGAGCCGTCCTCTCCCCTATTTTATTCAACATAGCACTTCTACACCTACCGCAACAGCTAGCTCAAATTCCCGACATCCATTTCAGCCTCTACGCCGACGACATCATTGTCTGGGCAAACCATGGCAGCGATGCCGAAATGGAAGAACGCCTACAATTGGCACTAACCGCCATCGACGCATATGTACGGGAGCGTGGCCTGACCTGCTCCCCTTCAAAATTGGAGCTTTTCCTCTACCGGCCCAAGGAACACGATTCAGTCAATGCACCCATCTCCCTCGCCTTAGGTACCCATCCCATCCCACTAGTACACAAAATCCGCGTGCTAGGACTGGTTATCCACTCCCGCGGTGCGCACGGAGAAGTCATAAAGACACTTCAAACACACGCTCAACACACCACTCGATTGATTCGCCGCATAGCGAACCGCAGGGCTGGCCTACGCGAGCGAAACACCACTCGCCTCACCCAGGCTTACATCATAAGCCGCACAACATATGCCCTTCCATACCTACCCCTCAAACAGAAGGAGAGAGACCGGGTTAATGCGCTCCTACGTAGTTGCACGAGAACGGCTCTACGTCTTTCCCCCAGCACATCCAACGACCGACTCCTCAAACTCGATGTACACAACACCTTTGAGGAGCTAAAAGAAGCTACCTTTATGGCACAACTATCCCGTCTATCCAGCTCAGAGGCTGGTCGTACTTTATTGTCCGAGTTGAGCCTGACCCCAATTACAGAGCCTACCGAGGGGGTCCCCCTTTCTGCTACCCTCCGCTCTAACCTCCACGTAACCCCCATCCCCAAGAACATGCACCCTGAGCGAGACAGGTAACGCAGAGTAGCAAGGGCTCGGGCCCTTCACAAATAGTATAGCGAGGACCATGAGGTGGTCTACGTGGACGCAGCGGAATATACGACAGGCTCCCGTATGGCCCTGGCGGTAGCCGACAATCATGCAAAGCTTCTAACCTCCAGCTCAATCAGAGGCAGAAGAGGCAGCCATCGCGCTTGCTCTCATTTCTACATCTGCCACAAAAATTATCTCCGATTCCAAATCTGCAATTTTAAATTATGCCAAGGGCTACATATCCAGCAACGCTGCTCGTTTACTACGTTTCTGGCAGCCCCGGCGCCTCATCACCGTCATCTGGACGCCAGCACATGCTGGCCTCCCTGGCAACGAGGAGGCTCATTCCCTAGCCCGAGGTCTCACATTCCGTGCAGGAGTCGAGCCCCCTCTACGAGCTTCGGAGCGCCTGCTCTCCTTCCGTGATATTCTCTCGTACTACCGATACAAACGGAGGGAATACGCACCCCCAGCTCCATCCCTCACCATAGCGCAGGCTGCACATTGGCGACAACTACAAACTCGAACTGCTCCATACCCAATACTGCTGCATGCCCGATACCCAGACCAATTCCCGTCATCATGCAAAGTTTGCGGCAAACCAGGAGACTTCTTACACACCCTCCTCACATGCCCCACCTTCCCTCATCCCCCATCACCAACCGCGGCGGAGTCTTACTGGGAGTCTCTTCTGACCAGCTCGTCCGCTCAAGACCAGCGCTGGATCATCCCCAGCGCTCACAGAAGGATTGCGCTCCAGGGGCTATCGTTCGCCTTGTAAGGGTGCCTCCTCCTCACATTGAGGAGGCATCCAAGTGCCATGTAGGGGGCTTCGCCCCCACGATTTACATCATTGGCAATAAAAGTTTCCACCACCACCACCACCACCACCGCCGCCGCGGTGGCTCAGTGGCTATGGTGCTCGGCTGCTGGCCCGAAAGACGCGGGTTCGATCCCGGCCGCGGCGGCTGAATTTCTTTGGAGGAGAAATTCGAGGCCCGTGTACTGTGCGATGTCAGTGCACGTTAAAGAACCCCAGGTGGTCGAAATTTCCGGAGCCCTCCACTACGGCGTCTCTCATAGCCTTAGTCGCTTTGGGACGTTAAACCCCATAAACCAACCAACCAACCACCACCACCGCTGCCACGTGCAGATAGAGGAGAGTTAAAAGATCAGAGAGAAAGACGCGCGTCGAAGCGACAACCGCGTCCGCCGAAGCAGATGCTGGCTGAAAAAACAGATAAGCGGCCGAAGCCGCGATTCGCCACCACCTTCCCGGACGCTGTACGGGACAAAATACCTATGTATAAGCTTTTCCCACAACCCTTTGCGGCGCACGGGTGTCGACACCCACACCTGGTCACCCCGCTCGTAGTGCACGTTCCTGTGCCGAAGGTTATAGTGTCGGTCATCGGCGGATTGCTGGTCCGTGAGGTGCAAGCGCGCCAGCTGGTGGCCCTGCTCTGTTTGTTCTATGAAGTGGCCTGCTTCAGGGGGTTGCTCTGCGTCGCCGTACGGCAGCATGGCGTCTAGCATCATGCGGACCTCTCTGCCATACACGAGACGGAACGGGGTAAACTGGGTGGTTTCCTGCGTTGTGGTATTATATGCGAAGGTGACGTACGGCAAGACCTCATCCTAGGTTTTGTGTTCAACGTCGACGTACTCCATCGAGATCATGTCCGCCAATGTTTTGTTGAGCCGGTCCGTTAGACCATTGCTTCGGGGATGATACGCTGTTGTTCGTCGATGAGCAGTATGGATACGGGTTAAGATGTGGGAACAGGTGCATAAATTATACGGCAAATTCTCTCCCTTTACAGTACCATTTCTAACAGCCCCTGAAACGCAAACAAGTATAGATGAACAGGCTGACATACTAGGACAACATTTCTCTGACGTTTCAAGCTCTTCACATTATACACAGTCATTCTTAAAACACAAAACACGCAACTGAAAAGCAGAAACTCCCAACGACTGGCAGTACTAACGAAACATACAATACATTATTTACAACTATATCCAAAACGTACTGTCCTCCGGTAAACAGACAGCTCCTGGCCCGGATGATGTACATTATGAAATGCTTGCCCACCTGTCCGAAGCTGCTGTAGGGGCACTTTCGCAATTATTCAACAAAATATGGGTTACCGGAAAGATGCCGGAGGCTTGGAAAAAAGCAGTTATCGTACCGTTCTTAAAACCTAGAAAGCCGCCCACCTCCCCTAATAATTATAGCCCCGTAGCTCCTACAAGTTGTATAGCAAAATCATTTGAAAGTGTGCTCAACGTAAGGCTAATGTTCATTCTTGAATCACGCGAACTCCTTGACACCCACCAGTGCGGATTTAAAAAAGGATGTTCGACAACTGACCATCTTGTCCGCTTAGAAAACACAGTCCGAGAGGCGTTCATACACCAACAACACTGTCTGGCAGTCTTCTTTTACATGGAGAAGGCGTACGATACCACATGGAGATATCGGATTCTACGCGACTTAGCAGATCTTGGCATCCGGGGTAGGATGTTGAACTGCTTGAAGGATTTCCTGTCAGACAGGTCTTTTCAGGTGCGCTTGGGTGCAGCCCTTTCGAAGAGCTTTGTCCAGGAGAATGGGGTACCGCAGGGCTGTATCCTAAGTACTACTCTTTTTGTCGTGAAAATGAATTCCATAGCGAAAATAATTCCCAACTCTGTTATGTATTCCGTGTATGTCGACGACCTTCAGATTGCTTGCACGTCCTCCAGCCTGTCAACGTGTAAGAGGCACGTACAACTCACATTAAACAAGCTAGCAATCTGGGCAGACAAAAATGGGTTCAAGTTCTCTCCACAGAAAACAGTGGCTGTTGTTTTCTCGCTTAAAAGAGGCTTGCAGACCAATCCGAACTTACACCTAAATGGAGTCACACTACCGGTAAAACAAGAACATTAATTTTTAGGAATAAGATTTGATAAACTTACATTTCTGCCGCACATAAACAACTTGAAAGTAAAGGCCTCCCGTGCAATGAATATGCTTAAAGTACTCTCAAGGAAACGCTGGAGATCTGAAAGAGCATGCCTCCTTCATATCTACCGTTCTCTAGTGCGCTCATGTCTAGATTATGGGAGAATAGTGTACGGCTCGGCAAGGCCTTCATATCTAAAAAGATTAGATCCAGTTCATAATCTAGGTATCCGCCTTTCTTGTGGAGCATACAGAACGTCTCCGGTAATGAGCCTTCATGTTGAAGCAAATGAGCCATCACTAGAAGACAGAAGGAAAGCACTTACATGTGCATACATTCTTAGAATTAGGTCGCGAACAAAACACGTGCGTTATTCAATCGTCACAACTCGCCCGTCTCGGATAATATTTAAAAATAAGCCCCAAGCAACCAGGCCTTTGCTAATGCGGTTTGAGGAGATCTGGCGAGAACTTGACTTACCAGAAACATTACCAAATGTTGCAGAACGTTGCGACGCATTTTCCCCTTGGTACAGTTTTCCGTCGGTCTGTGATATGTCTTACAGAGTTCAACAAGAGACAAACTCCAGCAGAACACATCATACAAGAGTTCCTTACACTAAAGTAAAAATATGATAGCTACACCGAGTTCTACACAGACCGATCGAAAGCTACAGGTTATATTGGAAGTGCAGTAGTAGAAGGGAACTGGGAAAAATAGTAAGGCTTCCTCAGTGTGCATCAGTTTTTACAGCCGAGTGTTATGCTGTGTTTCTTGCTAGGTAGAAATTAATAAGCAAGAACATCGAAAACAGTATTATCTGCACAGACTCCCTCAGTGTACTGAAAGCACTACAGTCCAGAAATGCAGTCATGCCATCACTAGGTGATGTCATACATAACATAACAAGGATCGTAACACAACGGCATAACATAAAATTATGTTCGGTTCCAAGCCATGTTCGAATTGATGGTAACGAGAGAGCGGACGCATGCGCTGCTCAAGCCAACAAGGAAATACAGAAAATAAGCATGCCACATAATGATTGTATGAAGCTAGTTCAGAGCAGACAGAGGAACAAATGTCAGAGCACATGGAATAGTCAGATAAATAACAAGCTTCACTTCATAAAACCAATATTAGGAGAATGGAAATCATGCACACATCAGGAACGCTTTTGTGAAGTTATTTTATGCCGTTTACGTATTGGACACAAACACTTTCTGTCAAGCCAGTCATAGGCTTTTTGGGTGTACCCCCTAACATCCCTGATGTTTAAATAAATGTATTTGTATTTGTATTTACCCACAACTTTGTACTTAAAATTCAGGGGGCACTTTGACTGTCTAAAGTGCGTAGAGGCGAAAGCGTTTTCCGCACCACTTTGACTGCTTCTGTGGCACTGGTGGCGTCACATGTAATTCAGTACCAATTACTAAGTGATGGCAAATCACCAAGTAATGGTTAATTACTGATTAATGCCTGAATACTAATTAACTGCTAATTAATGACGCTTAAGCTTCGCCTTTAGGAGTGGAACGCGACAGCGTGTTGTAGCGCTGCCAGGGAGTCCACGCCACCACCCGTTCGGCGCGATGCGTTTCCCTTTGAACGCAACGCTTTTTGAGGAAAGGAAATGGCGCCGTAATTCTGAACCGCACCGTACAGGAAGGGGGGAAGTGGGAGTGAAAGAAGAAAGAGATAGAGGGGCCGTAATGGAAAAAATAAAAAGTGTATTTGAAAGAAAAAGAAATTACGCAGTAACGGTCTCACATATCTCGGTATGCACCCGTCAAAATTCAGGGGGGCACTTTTTTGCGTAAAGTGCGGCCACTGATGTGTGGTTAAGATGTTAAGCTTCGCCTCTAAGTGGAACGCGACAGCGTCTTGCAACGCTGCCAGGGAGTCCATCGAACGCCATCGCCCATTCGGTTCTACGCCGCGCTCGTCGGTAAATTGGTTTTTGAGGAAAGGAAATGTATCTGTCTCTCACATCTCGGTGGACACCTAAACCTCGCCGGAAGGGAAGGGAGGGGGATGGGAGTGAGCGAAGACACCGTATTCAGTAGACGCGCCTTTGTTCATTCCAAACCATCGAGCTGGAATGGCGGAGTGGATAGCATGCTCGTCTCGCACTCCGAAGACCGGGGCTCGATTGCCGAGCTCGAGCAATTTCCTACTCGGTCTTATTTATTTATATGGCCTGACTAGCAAAGTTAATTAGGCTAACTGGGTAATTAAGCAATTAACTAAGCTCAGTCCCACTTACTTGGAGCATCACTACATGATCCCTTCAATTGGTTGCATGGTTACTAGCCAAAGTACAATTGGCCCCGTTTGAAATTCGCGCACTGTGACGTCAAGACCGTTTCGACCAATTGAAAAGCGTGACATTTCTGTCGACAACTGCTGCTTACAACGATGAGACATTAAAGGCTTTCGCCTTAAAAAAACAAGACAAACCTATCTGTGAAAAATGCAGAGATGAACTGACAGTAACATATCTTAATCTCATGCATAGAACTTGAAACACTCACACAAGTTTTATGCGAAGCATACTACTTTAGCTACCACTTCAGCCCTTCACCGTGGTTATGCGCCTCCAAATCACGTGATACATGACGTCACACCACGTGACACGATGACGTCACGACAGTGGAGAAACGGGGGCCCACCTCGCGCCGTCGCTGTGGTTGTGCGCCTCCAAATTACACGACACGATGATGCCACACCACGTGACACGATGACGTCATGACAGATCGCCGTAACGCGCTGGGAGAGGGAGAACGATGCCATCGCACAGACGCCGGAATGTCCTCGAGCGGCATTCCCGCGCATTTCGAACGCGCGTTCAAACTCGGTGTAGGTGAAACGCTCGCTCCACCGGGCAGGCAGACGCGGCTTCCGTGGCAATCCAGGCGCTCACCCAACGCGCGTCTCGGGGTTAGTCGGCGTTCAACTGTAGCCATGCCGTTGTCTTCCCCCACGACGAAGGCTTCTAGTGGTTGTATTAAAATGACCAAGTATTCAACCAAGGAAAGCCATGTATTACCAAGCCTAGCCGTCAATATGCTTCGCATCTGACTAGGCTTAACCTTAGCTAAGCCTCAGCCATTTTTTTTTACCCCGTTTTACAACCAATTGTTCCGCCGAAAAGTCGGAATACATCGTGGTTTCTAACGCTCCTCAAAAAACCGCTTCTTCCTACCGCGAACTCATTCAACTCTCTCTCGCGCAAACCCCTATTCCCCGACGGAGCCACATCAAGATCCTTGGCTTCACTTTTCAACAAGATGGCAAGTGCAACGTGTGGCTTAGCCAACTCCTGCAACAACTGAACCAAATTCGCCACATGCTGTCCCGCATATCTCGTCAAAAGCATGGACTCAGAGAACACGAACTCCGTCGAGTTATAGAAGCACTCGTTTATTCGAGGGTCATGTACGCCTACCCCTATCAACGCCTCACATCCTCTCAAGTAAGCAAACTGGAAGCCTCTCTGCGTCGCTTCACTCGATTAGCCATGGGAGTTCCCATCTACGCCGCAAATGCTCTGATCGCAGACGCCGCCATTTTCAACTCCCTCGAAGAACGCGCAGCAGCACACCACCGAGCCCAGATACACCGTCTCTCTACCTCCGAGCAAGGCAGAGACCTCCTCAGCCTTTTCGGACACACCATTTCCCAACTACCCCCGCTTCAACCATCTGCTCCCCCGTGGAAAAGCCTCCCGCGTCTTACTGTAAAACCCATTCCACGCCACATGTCTCCAACGATAAATCCCGGGCGGCGTGAAGCACTGGCGAACCATTTACCCGTACTGGGCCACGACACTTACTATACCGATGCCCATATCCTCGAGCACCAAGTAGTTACTGCAGTAGTCGGCCCTCGAAGCACCTCCACACATCTCCACACAGGAGTGCCCTCCTCAACCGACGCAGAAACTCTGGCCATAGCAGAGGCGATTACGCTTCACGACCACCTGTCCTCCACCATCACCATACGTGCAGACTCTCAGGCTGCCATACGCTCATTCGAATCTCAAAAACTCCCTCCCCATATCCTAGACACTTTGCTGCAATACCTAACAGCCCACCCTACGCTCCATGTCCGCCTTGAATGGATTCCTGGTCATCAAGGTATACCGGAGAATGAGCTTGCTCATGCTCTGGCCCGTGAAAAAATACCACCGGGCCCTCCGACTGCCTGGCCAGCCCATTATAATCCCAAGGCAGACCGCGCTACACACCGACAGGACCGCCGCGAACACCTTCGCAATTTGCGGCACATGCGACGAACCCTTCCGTCACCCTCCCATTTCCTTTGCCGTGCTGACGCCTCTCTAATTCGACAGGCACAGACTAACTCCCTTCCCTGCGAACTGTATTCCCACTATATCCTTCATAAACCTGGCAAACCCGCCTGTCTCGTGTGCGGAGAGCATCCCTCCAACATTCATACATATTGGTTATGCCCCCGCGCAACTAACTCTCCCACCATACCTTCCTCGCATACCTTGCCTCCCCCCTTTCACCTCACGTGGGCCCGATGGACCGCTCCACCAACCTCTCTGCAGCCCACCCTCTGGCCGCTCCTCGCCGCCCACATCCGACGCATCCAAGGGACACGTGGCCCTACTCTGCCACCGCCGATAAATAGCGCCCACCAAACGGGCAACTAAGAAGGCTCGGACTTGAGCTGAAAAATAAAAGTTATCTCTCTCTCTCTTTACAACCAACACATCCCTTTTCATCCGTCATTGATTTTAGGTGAAGAAGCTCTTATTGATAAGTGAAGCGTTATTACTTTTTAAAAGAAGCCAATGTACTCGAAAAAAACTGAATGCCTACCCGTTCTTTACAATTCATTGACACGCCTCAACATTCCAAGACTGAGAAGAAGGCTGAGGTTCTCATCTAACTCGTTGGGATCCTCGGCGCTCTGCACCGACAAGGACACGCCGAGGCGACCCAACTTTTCTCAAATTTTAACCCTGCGTTTGGCGCATGATAGCCGCCGTTGCTTATGCGCCACTGAACCCAACTCAACTCTCTCATTACCCCACGTACCTATAAGCACGATTCAGGCGTCTGTTGACCCGTGGAGCCATTATGCGCACTTCCTTTGCTTATAATGATCGGAGTGTAAAACATGGTCAATGCCAACGCCAATGAACACGACGAACGCCGACGGTCTGTGGCTTCAGCGCCGCGTTTCTGTCACAACGTTGTAAATGCGAACGCTGCAGCGCACGCCTGTCACTATCGCCACTTAGCTTAAAGGATGGTTGAGGTGTCCACATTTCCAAGAGGGCAATTATGCCCCTTTCCTCTTGTTCAGGTGTCTACCGAGATGTGAACACTTCGCCCTCACCTCACGCTACGTATATCCTGGCATAGCAGAGCTAAGCCGCTGCGAATTTTATATACACCACAAACCACGCAGATGGCTATGCGCAATCGCTACTGCGCATCAGAGAGGGAGAGAGAGGGAAAGGAAGAATGTCGGCGAGGCGATGGAGAACGCGTGGCTGCGGAGAGCAAGCTGACGTTACGCGTCGCTATAGCAAGGGAGCGGCTGATGTCACACCATCTGTTAGGCGCAGCGGCGGCTCTTCTTGGCCGCGTCAACTGAGAGTAGCCAGATGAGCTAAGACGGAGAAACAACTTCTCAACTGGGATTTGCTGAACAGCTGCGGAGAAAGAATGAAAAGGCCAAAGCCAAACGAGCTGCCGAAACACCCGCAGAAAGAGAGGAGCGTCTTGCTTAACGACTCAGAAAAGAAGCTCAAAAGCGGCTTTGGGCCGCGTCCACAGCCAGTGTCACCAGCCAAATGAGTGAAAACGACGAAACAACTACGCAAGAGGAGGTAAAGACTCGCCGCTACACCGACTACATGTTGAAACATGGTGAGAGTGGAAGTGCAACCAGAGTGTTCGCGTCAGACTGTGAACAATCCCTCCGGCAATGTGTGTGATGTGTGCGAGAGACTCTGGCACTTCAAGGATTTGACGCCAATAAGTGACGCCACCCGTGAGACATTGAGTTTGGCATCTGTCGAGATGAGTGGAGCCGTGACTAGGGTGTGCACGTCCTGCAAGGGGTCTTTACTTAAGCAGAAAATTCCTCTATACACCACTATTCCTCTATACACTATTCCTCTATGCGTAGGTGGCGCGCATTGCACCTACGGCGTCGACGGCCGCACCCTCGCGGTCGACTTCTTCCTGACTTTGTGAACAATCCCTCCGGCTATGTGTGTGATGTGTGCGAGAGACTCTGGCACTTCAAGGATTTGACGCCAGTAAGTGACGCCACCCGTGAGACATTGAGTTTGGCATCTGTCGAGATGAGTGGAGCCGTGACTAGGGTGTGCACGTCCTGCAAGGGGTCTTTACTTAAGCAGAAAATTCCTCTATACACCACTATTCCTCTATACACTATTCCTCTATGCGTAGGTGGCGCGCATTGCACCTACGGCGTCGACGGCCGCACCCTCGCGGTCGACTTCTTCCTGACTTTGTGAACAATCCCTCCGGCTATGTGTGTGATGTGTGCGAGAGACTCTGGCACTTCAAGGATTTGACGCCAATAAGTGACGCCACCCGTGAGACATTGAGTTTGGCATCTGTCGAGATGAGTGGAGCCGTGACTAGGGTGTGCACGTCCTGCAAGGGGTCTTTACTTAAGCAGAAAATTCCTCTATACACCACTATTCCTCTATACACTATTCCTCTATGCGTAGGTGGCGCGCATTGCACCTACGGCGTCGACGGCCGCACCCTCGCGGTCGACTTCTTCCTGACTTTGTGAACAATCCCTCCGGCTATGTGTGTGATGTGTGCGAGAGACTCTGGCACTTCAAGGATTTGACGCCAATAAGTGACGCCACCCGTGAGACATTGAGTTTGGCATCTGTCGAGATGAGTGGAGCCGTGACTAGGGTGTGCACGTCCTGCAAGGGGTCTTTACTTAAGCAGAAAATTCCTCTATACACCACTATTCCTCTATACACTATTCCTCTATGCGTAGGTGGCGCGCATTGCACCTACGGCGTCGACGGCCGCACCCTCGCGGTCGACTTCTTCCTGACTTTGTGAACAATCCCTCCGGCTATGTGTGTGATGTGTGCGAGAGACTCTGGCACTTCAAGGATTTGACGCCAGTAAGTGACGCCACCCGTGAGACATTGAGTTTGGCATCTGTCGAGATGAGTGGAGCCGTGACTAGGGTGTGCACGTCCTGCAAGGGGTCTTTACTTAAGCAGAAAATTCCTCTATACACCACTATTCCTCTATACACTATTCCTCTATGCGTAGGTGGCGCGCATTGCACCTACGGCGTCGACGGCCGCACCCTCGCGGTCGACTTCTTCCTGACTTTGTGAACAATCCCTCCGGCTATGTGTGTGATGTGTGCGAGAGACTCTGGCACTTCAAGGATTTGACGCCAGTAAGTGACGCCACCCGTGAGAGATTGAGTTTGGCATCTGTCGAGATGAGTGGAGCCGTGACTAGGGTGTGCACGTCCTGCAAGGGGTCTTTACTTAAGCAGAAAATTCCTCTATACACCACTATTCCTCTATACACTATTCCTCTATGCGTAGGTGGCGCGCATTGCACCTACGGCGTCGACGGCCGCACCCTCGCGGTCGACTTCTTCCTGACTTTGTGAACAATCCCTCCGGCTATGTGTGTGATGTGTGCGAGAGACTCTGGCACTTCAAGGATTTGACGCCAATAAGTGACGCCACCCGTGAGACATTGAGTTTGGCATCTGTCGAGATGAGTGGAGCCGTGACTAGGGTGTGCACGTCCTGCAAGGGGTCTTTACTTAAGCAGAAAATTCCTCTATACACCACTATTCCTCTATACACTATTCCTCTATGCGTAGGTGGCGCGCATTGCACCTACGGCGTCGACGGCCGCACCCTCGCGGTCGACTTCTTCCTGACTTTGTGAACAATCCCTCCGGCTATGTGTGTGATGTGTGCGAGAGACTCTGGCACTTCAAGGATTTGACGCCAATAAGTGACGCCACCCGTGAGACATTGAGTTTGGCATCTGTCGAGATGAGTGGAGCCGTGACTAGGGTGTGCATGTCGTGCAAGGGGTCTTTACTTAAGCAGAAAATTCCTCTATACACCACTATTCCTCTATACACTATTCCTCTATGCGTAGGTGGCGCGCATTGCACCTACGGCGTCGACGGCCGCACCCTCGCGGTCGACTTCTTCCCGACTTTGTGAACAATCCCTCCGGCTATGTGTGTGATGTGTGCGAGAGACTCTGGCACTTCAAGGATTTGACGCCAGTAAGTGACGCCACCCGTGAGACATTGAGTTTGGCATCTGTCGAGATGAGTGGAGCCGTGACTAGGGTGTGCACGTCCTGCAAGGGGTCTTTACTTAAGCAGAAAATTCCTCTATACACCACTATTCCTCTATACACTATTCCTCTATGCGTAGGTGGCGCGCATTGCACCTACGGCGTCGACGGCCGCACCCTCGCGGTCGACTTCTTCCTGACTTTGTGAACAATCCCTCCGGCTATGTGTGTGATGTGTGCGAGAGACTCTGGCACTTCAAGGATTTGACGCCAATAAGTGACGCCACCCGTGAGACATTGAGTTTGGCATCTGTCGAGATGAGTGGAGCCGTGACTAGGGTGTGCATGTCGTGCAAGGGGTCTTTACTTAAGCAGAAAATTCCTCTATACACCACTATTCCTCTATACACTATTCCTCTATGCGTAGGTGGCGCGCATTGCACCTACGGCGTCGACGGCCGCACCCTCGCGGTCGACTTCTTCCTGACTTTGTGAACAATCCCTCCGGCTATGTGTGTGATGTGTGCGAGAGACTCTGGCACTTCAAGGATTTGACGCCAATAAGTGACGCCACCCGTGAGACATTGAGTTTGGCATCTGTCGAGATGAGTGGAGCCGTGACTAGGGTGTGCATGTCGTGCAAGGGGTCTTTACTTAAGCAGAAAATTCCTCTATACACCACTATTCCTCTATGCGTAGGTGGCGCGCATTGCACCTACGGCGTCGACGGCCGCACCCTCGCGGTCGACTTCTTCCTGACTTTGTGAACAATCCCTCCGGCTATGTGTGTGATGTGTGCGAGAGACTCTGGCACTTCAAGGATTTGACGCCAATAAGTGACGCCACCCGTGAGACATTGAGTTTGGCATCTGTCGAGATGAGTGGAGCCGTGACTAGGGTGTGCACGTCCTGCAAGGGGTCTTTACTTAAGCAGAAAATTCCTCTATACACCACTATTCCTCTATACACTATTCCTCTATGCGTAGGTGGCGCGCATTGCACCTACGGCGTCGACGGCCGCACCCTCGCGGTCGACTTCTTCCTGGCTTTGTGAACAATCCCTCCGGCTATGTGTGTGATGTGTGCGAGAGACTCTGGCACTTCAAGGATTTGACGCCAGTAAGTGACGCCACCCGTGAGACATTGAGTTTGGCATCTGTCGAGATGAGTGGAGCCGTGACTAGGGTGTGCACGTCCTGCAAGGGGTCTTTACTTAAGCAGAAAATTCCTCTATACACCACTATTCCTCTATACACTATTCCTCTATGCGTAGGTGGCGCGCATTGCACCTACGGCGTCGACGGCCGCACCCTCGCGGTCGACTTCTTCCTGACTTTGTGAACAATCCCTCCGGCTATGTGTGTGATGTGTGCGAGAGACTCTGGCACTTCAAGGATTTGACGCCAATAAGTGACGCCACCCGTGAGACATTGAGTTTGGCATCTGTCGAGATGAGTGGAGCCGTGACTAGGGTGTGCACGTCCTGCAAGGGGTCTTTACTTAAGCAGAAAATTCCTCTATACACCACTATTCCTCTATACACTATTCCTCTATGCGTAGGTGGCGCGCATTGCACCTACGGCGTCGACGGCCGCACCCTCGCGGTCGACTTCTTCCTGACTTTGTGAACAATCCCTCCGGCTATGTGTGTGATGTGTGCGAGAGACTCTGGCACTTCAAGGATTTGACGCCAGTAAGTGACGCCACCCGTGAGACATTGAGTTTGGCATCTGTCGAGATGAGTGGAGCCGTGACTAGGGTGTGCACGTCCTGCAAGGGGTCTTTACTTAAGCAGAAAATTCCTCTATACACCACTATTCCTCTATACACTATTCCTCTATGCGTAGGTGGCGCGCATTGCACCTACGGCGTCGACGGCCGCACCCTCGCGGTCGACTTCTTCCTGACTTTGTGAACAATCCCTCCGGCTATGTGTGTGATGTGTGCGAGAGACTCTGGCACTTCAAGGATTTGACGCCAATAAGTGACGCCACCCGTGAGACATTGAGTTTGGCATCTGTCGAGATGAGTGGAGCCGTGACTAGGGTGTGCACGTCCTGCAAGGGGTCTTTACTTAAGCAGAAAATTCCTCTATACACCACTATTCCTCTATACACTATTCCTCTATGCGTAGGTGGCGCGCATTGCACCTACGGCGTCGACGGCCGCACCCTCGCGGTCGACTTCTTCCTGACTTTGTGAACAATCCCTCCGGCTATGTGTGTGATGTGTGCGAGAGACTCTGGCACTTCAAGGATTTGACGCCAGTAAGTGACGCCACCCGTGAGACATTGAGTTTGGCATCTGTCGAGATGAGTGGAGCCGTGACTAGGGTGTGCACGTCCTGCAAGGGGTCTTTACTTAAGCAGAAAATTCCTCTATACACCACTATTCCTCTATACACTATTCCTCTATGCGTAGGTGGCGCGCATTGCACCTACGGCGTCGACGGCCGCACCCTCGCGGTCGACTTCTTCCTGACTTTGTGAACAATCCCTCCGGCTATGTGTGTGATGTGTGCGAGAGACTCTGGCACTTCAAGGATTTGACGCCAGTAAGTGACGCCACCCGTGAGAGATTGAGTTTGGCATCTGTCGAGATGAGTGGAGCCGTGACTAGGGTGTGCACGTCCTGCAAGGGGTCTTTACTTAAGCAGAAAATTCCTCTATACACCACTATTCCTCTATACACTATTCCTCTATGCGTAGGTGGCGCGCATTGCACCTACGGCGTCGACGGCCGCACCCTCGCGGTCGACTTCTTCCTGACTTTGTGAACAATCCCTCCGGCTATGTGTGTGATGTGTGCGAGAGACTCTGGCACTTCAAGGATTTGACGCCAATAAGTGACGCCACCCGTGAGACATTGAGTTTGGCATCTGTCGAGATGAGTGGAGCCGTGACTAGGGTGTGCACGTCCTGCAAGGGGTCTTTACTTAAGCAGAAAATTCCTCTATACACCACTATTCCTCTATACACTATTCCTCTATGCGTAGGTGGCGCGCATTGCACCTACGGCGTCGACGGCCGCACCCTCGCGGTCGACTTCTTCCTGACTTTGTGAACAATCCCTCCGGCTATGTGTGTGATGTGTGCGAGAGACTCTGGCACTTCAAGGATTTGACGCCAATAAGTGACGCCACCCGTGAGACATTGAGTTTGGCATCTGTCGAGATGAGTGGAGCCGTGACTAGGGTGTGCATGTCGTGCAAGGGGTCTTTACTTAAGCAGAAAATTCCTCTATACACCACTATTCCTCTATACACTATTCCTCTATGCGTAGGTGGCGCGCATTGCACCTACGGCGTCGACGGCCGCACCCTCGCGGTCGACTTCTTCCCGACTTTGTGAACAATCCCTCCGCCTATGTGTGTGATGTGTGCGAGAGACTCTGGCACTTCAAGGATTTGACGCCAGTAAGTGACGCCACCCGTGAGACATTGAGTTTGGCATCTGTCGAGATGAGTGGAGCCGTGACTAGGGTGTGCACGTCCTGCAAGGGGTCTTTACTTAAGCAGAAAATTCCTCTATACACCACTATTCCTCTATACACTATTCCTCTATGCGTAGGTGGCGCGCATTGCACCTACGGCGTCGACGGCCGCACCCTCGCGGTCGACTTCTTCCTGACTTTGTGAACAATCCCTCCGGCTATGTGTGTGATGTGTGCGAGAGACTCTGGCACTTCAAGGATTTGACGCCAATAAGTGACGCCACCCGTGAGACATTGAGTTTGGCATCTGTCGAGATGAGTGGAGCCGTGACTAGGGTGTGCATGTCGTGCAAGGGGTCTTTACTTAAGCAGAAAATTCCTCTATACACCACTATTCCTCTATACACTATTCCTCTATGCGTAGGTGGCGCGCATTGCACCTACCGCGTCGACGGCCGCACCCTCGCGGTCGACTTCTTCCTGACTTTGTGAACAATCCCTCCGGCTATGTGTGTGATGTGTGCGAGAGACTCTGGCACTTCAAGGATTTGACGCCAATAAGTGACGCCACCCGTGAGACATTGAGTTTGGCATCTGTCGAGATGAGTGGAGCCGTGACTAGGGTGTGCATGTCGTGCAAGGGGTCTTTACTACACCACTATTCCTCTATGCGTAGGTGGCGCGCATTGCACCTACGGCGTCGACGGCCGCACCCTCGCGGTCGACTTCTTCCTGACTTTGTGAACAATCCCTCCGGCTATGTGTGTGATGTGTGCGAGAGACTCTGGCACTTCAAGGATTTGACGCCAGTAAGTGACGCCACCGTGAGACATTGAGTTTGGCATCTGTCGAGATGAGTGGAGCCGTGACTAGGGTGTGCACGTCCTGCAAGGGGTCTTTACTTAAGCAGAAAATTCCTCTATACACCACTATTCCTCTATACACTATTCCTCTATGCGTAGGTGGCGCGCATTGCACCTACGGCGTCGACGGCCGCACCCTCGCGGTCGACTTCTTCCTGACTTTGTGAACAATCCCTCCGGCTATGTGTGTGATGTGTGCGAGAGACTCTGGCACTTCAAGGATTTGACGCCAATAAGTGACGCCACCCGTGAGACATTGAGTTTGGCATCTGTCGAGATGAGTGGAGCCGTGACTAGGGTGTGCATGTCGTGCAAGGGGTCTTTACTTAAGCAGAAAATTCCTCTATACACCACTATTCCTCTATACACTATTCCTCTATGCGTAGGTGGCGCGCATTGCACCTACGGCGTCGACGGCCGCACCCTCGCGGTCGACTTCTTCCTGACTTTGTGAACAATCCCTCCGGCTATGTGTGTGATGTGTGCGAGAGACTCTGGCACTTCAAGGATTTGACGCCAGTAAGTGACGCCACCCGTGAGACATTGAGTTTGGCATCTGTCGAGATGAGTGGAGCCGTGACTAGGGTGTGCACGTCCTGCAAGGGGTCTTTACTTAAGCAGAAAATTCCTCTATACACCACTATTCCTCTATACACTATTCCTCTATGCGTAGGTGGCGCGCATTGCACCTACGGCGTCGACGGCCGCACCCTCGCGGTCGACTTCTTCCTGACTTTGTGAACAATCCCTCCGGCTATGTGTGTGATGTGTGCGAGAGACTCTGGCACTTCAAGGATTTGACGCCAATAAGTGACGCCACCCGTGAGACATTGAGTTTGGCATCTGTCGAGATGAGTGGAGCCGTGACTAGGGTGTGCATGTCGTGCAAGGGGTCTTTACTTAAGCAGAAAATTCCTCTATACACCACTATTCCTCTATACACTATTCCTCTATGCGTAGGTGGCGCGCATTGCACCTACGGCGTCGACGGCCGTACCCTCGCGGTCGACTTCTTCCTGGGTGGAATGCGCGTCAGAGCGTTGGTGGTTTACGCGCCAGCCCGCCGCTCTGATTCTTCTAGTTTTTTCGATCTGTTAGATACTTTTCTGTTAGACAGTTACCCTTGTTTTCTTGTCGGCGATTTCAATTGTGTTTTGGATCCCGTTCGAGACGTTCGCGGTCCAGGCCAGGGGCGACCCTACGCCGGGGCCCGGTCTCTGCGGGACATTTGTATTCAGTTTTGTTTAACAGACGCGTGGGTTAAGTTACACGGAGACAGTTTTGGTGGCACCTGGGAGCGGGGCATGTCTGGCAGTCGAATTGATAAATTTTTGTTCCCGCGCGAACTTGAGTGTTGTTTAGTAGCGTGTGATGTGCTCGCGTTTCCCCCGGGCACCCCGCGCAGCGCATCAGCGATCATCGACCAGGAGCAGCAGCGCGTCTGTCATCCGTGACGCATTTACGCGCCACTTTTCGCTGCTCTTTGCTTCTGGGACCGAAAGGCGAGCCACCAGCCCTTACACGGACGCCCTCCGTAGCTTTTGCACCACTCTACCACAAGTTCCGGACGATTTAGGCGCGCAGCTTAGCGCCCCGGTCACCCCCGACGAGCTGTTGGCCACGGTGAAAGGCATGAACACCGCCTCAGCTCCAGGCCCTGGAGGCATACCCACCAGCTTCTATGCGAGGTTCTACACCGTCTTGGAGTTTCACCTTCTCCGGATGGTGAACGCCTTTGTCAGGGACGGCGAGAGGCCGGAGTCTTTTAGAGAGAGCCGTGTAGCGCTCATCCTGAAGCCTGGCGGGTGCCCATCTGACCCGCAAGCGTGGCGCCCGATCACTCTGCTTAACGCAGATTACAAGATCGTAGCGTCACTGCTGGCCAAAAGGTTGAGCAAGGTTTTAGCGGTGCTTGTAAGCCCTGCGCAGACCTGCAGTGTGCCCGGACGCTCGGTTTTCTCGTCTCTCGCACTAACGCGTGACTTGTTCACGTTCACCTCGAGAACGGGAATCCCGGGTTGTTTCGTCTCGCTCGATCAGGCTTGATCGTGTCGAGCACCGCTACCTATTCGGCGTCCTCGGGGCTTTCAGCTTTCCGCCAGAGTTCGTGGAGCGTTTAGAGCAGCTGTATTCGGGCCTCAGCCCGTTTGCTTTTTAACGGCTCGTTCAGCGACCCGTTTAGTATAGAACGCGGCATTAGACAGGGCTGTCCCCTGTCGCCAATGTTGTTCGTCCTATGCTTGGACCTATTCCTGCGCCGCATAGCAGCGAGTCCATCGGTGCGCGGATTCCCCCTACCAGGTCAAGGTCAGGTCAAGGTTTCCGCATACGCCGACGACGTGTCCCTATTTCTGCGGGACGAGGACAGCTACGTAGCGTGTTTACGGCTTTTCTCGAGTTATAGCGAGCTGTCTGGTGCCCTGCTTAACAGGAGCAAGAGCAAAGCTTTGCGCTTTGGCTCCTTTTCGTCTGACCTGCTGGGCGACGTAGAGTGGGTATCGGCGGTAAAGGTGTTAGGTGTCCTGTTCCTCTCCTCAGGGGAGGTGGCTCGAGAAACGTGGTCCGAGCTGAGAGCGAACGCAGAGCGACGTCTGGCAGTTGCAGCGAATTTCCATCTCTCGCTGTCAGAGCGCGCGTTCGTGATAAGATCGTCCGCGTGCGCGTCGCTCTTTTACATCTCCCGCGTCGCTTGCCCGCCGCGCACTTTTACGCGTCGTTTGGCCACACTATGTGGCAGTTTTTTCTGGGCGGGAAAGATGGAGTCCGTCGCTCGCGCGCTCCTCCGTCTTCCCACGAGCATGGGCGGGTTTAGCTTGCCCAACCTGCGCACTATGTGCAGCGTCCTTGCTGTTCGAGGCGTCCGCGACCTAGTCAACGCCACCGACTACCCGGGGAGAGGGCTCCCCGACTACCTTCTCGGGACTTCGCGGCGTCTCTTTTTTGGTAATTGCACAGGTCGTTCAGCCGAACAGCAGCCGGGGTTCTTCCGGTATGTCTGCCGGACGGCCGAGTCCCTCACCGCCACCCTGCCCGAGGTCGACGTCTCTGAGACGCAGGCCTCCCGCGTTTGCGAGCTCCTGGCAATTCAGGAGGCTACACCCGACCAGCTACAGCGGAGCAGGCGGGTACGGTGGCGGGACTTGACGTCACACACGTTACCACCAGACGTCCGCGACTTCGGCTGGCTGCGAGGCTGGAGTGTCCTTCCGACGGGGGTCCGCATCGCCGCGTGGGGTATCGCTCCTTCTTCGCGGTGTCCCCAGTGCGGTGCGACCGAGACCCTTGAGCACGCCATGTTCGAGTGCGTCGTGGCGCGCACTTTTTGGAGACTTTTGTCCCGCATGTTTTTTGTAACTCTCGACGCGCGCACTAGGCCGCGCGACTTTTTTGAGCGCGTGCTCCTTTGTGTGGGCGCTTTTGTGTTGTGGCGCCAGCGTGGCGTCGTGTCTCTACAGGGCCGACCGCAGCGAGCCATGTTCCCCCTGCTCCAGCGGGTTCGGGCGCGCCTCTTCCAACAGGCGTGCCTGGACCGAGTGATGCTCCCCGAGGAAGAGTTCCTTCGGCGTTGGAGCACTCGCTTCATCGCCGTCGACAGGGGCCGCGTGACCGTACGGCTCCTGCCTTATTGAGTGTGTGCAGTGCGCGGTGTTGTTGCGCGTTTCTTATTTAGTTAGGGAGCGTGCTTCCCCCGCGGCATCCGGACATTATGGACACTGTGGAGATTCTTACGTGCAGTACATGACTTTTGTTTTCAGGGCGAGAGGAGTCGCCGTCGTGTCTTGAGTGATCGCTTTTCCGTAATCGAGCGACACTAGTCGCGAACTGTACTCTTGTATTTTTTGAGGGACTGTGGTCCCTTATCGTGTAACCATGGGGTCCAGTAAAATTCTCTTGGAAGAAAATTCCTTTATACACTGTGACTAACGGGTATCGCTACCCACCGAAGCCGTTGATTTTGCCGGTGCTAAATGCTGTGGCGGAACGTTTGATATCGCCACGTATACCATTTGTGCACATCAGGTGACTTCTAAATTGGAGGAACGGACAGTTCGGTATAAAGGGACGAGTTATCAACGTCCCTGTGGATACCGATGTGATGCTGAAACAGCTGCCTCGCAATATTGAAGGAGATAAGAGCATAGTGGTCAACTTGAAGAGGAGAATGTTCTCCAAGACTACTTACCTCTCCAATGTGGTGTCTCGCGATGTGTTGGCACCGTGGGTTCAGGTGCTCAGAGGGTCGACGGTGGCGCCGCCAGACGTTCGGCAAGTGAAGCAGGCAGTGTGATCCCCATAACAGACGAGAGCGTTGTGATGGCTGCGTTCGAGGCGGCGCAATGTCGCGCGCAAACTGCTGTGTCGTAAACTGCCACAATACATACCGGAATTGCCCTCCTGGAACAAGGTTTTACCGTTTTTCTACGAGGTCATGCCTTCAACACCAGCGAGACCAATGGATTTCCTGCGTGCGTCGCATGAAATGAGTCTTTCACGTGTGGCGTAGGCGCGGTGGTGCATTTGACGACGTTCCTTCTGCATTTCACGTGCATTTGACGACGTTCAGTGCCGACGGGAGCGAGTGGAAGCCACAGGAGTGGTCGAATATTTGCAGCGTGCATTTCGTTAGCGGTCAGCCGTCAACTAACCCGGCATCTCCTTCATACACACCTACAATTTTTCCGTAGGCATACCGTCACCGCACTACTACAGCCGACGAGAAAAAATCGCGCTTTCAACGGTGAGGCTTGTCTTGTTGCCAATTAAATACGTTGTGGCTGTTCGTAAACGTAGCCCTTGACTACCCACGATAGGAAAGGTCGCGTTTTTTAGTTACGTAAGCTGCCGTGTCGGCAATGCTGCTGTTTTCTCCCGCGGAGGCGTTGGCACAGAACTCATGTGTCTGTTCATAAACGCCGCCCTTGACTGTTCACGACGGGAAAACTCACGTTTCTTGGTTACGGAAGCTGCCGTGTCGGCAATGCTGCTGTTTTCTCCCGCGGAGGCGTTGGCACAGAACTCATGTGTCTGTTCATAAACGCAGCCCTTGACTGTTCACGACGGGAAAACTCACGTTTCTTGGTTACGTAAGCTGCCGTGTCGGCAATGCTGCTGTTTTCTCCCGCGGAGGCGTTGGCACAGAACTCATGTGTCTGTTCATAAACGCAGCCCTTGACTGTTCACGACGGGAAAACTCACGTTTCTTGGTTATGTAAGCTGCCGTGTCGGCAATGCTGCTGTTTTCTCCCGCGGAGGCGTTGGCACAGAACTCATGTGTCTGTTCATAAACGCAGCCCTTGACTGTTTACGACGGGAAAACTCGCGTTTCTTGGTTACGGAAGCTGCCGTGTCGGCAATGCTGCTGTTTTCTCCCGCGGAGGCGTTGGCACAGAACTCATGTGTCTGTTCATAAACGCAGCCCTTGACTGTTCACGACGGGAAAACTCGCGTTTCTTGGTTACGGAAGCTGCCGTGTCGGCAATGCTGCTGTTTTCTCCCGCGGAGGCGTTGGCACAGAACTCATGTGTCTGTTCATAAACGCAGCCCTTGACTGTTCACGACGGGAAAACTCGCGTTTCTTGGTTACGGAACCTGCCGTGTCGGCAATGCTGCTGTTTTCTCCCGCGGAGGCGTTGGCACAGAACTCATGTGTCTGTTCATCAACGCAGCCCTTGACTGTTCACGACGGGAAAACTCGCGTTTCTTGGTTACGGAAGCTGCCGTGTCGGCAATGCTGCTGTTTTCTCCCGCGGAGGCGTTGGCACAGAACTCATGTGTCTGTTCATAAACGCAGCCCTTGACTGTTCACGACGGGAAAACTCGCGTTTCTTGGTTACGGAAGCTGCCGTGTCGGCAATGCTGCTGTTTTCTCCCGCGGAGGCGTTGGCACAGAACTCATGTGTCTGTTCATAAACGCAGCCCTTGACTGTTCACGACGGGAAAACTCGCGTTTCTTGGTTACGGAAGCTGCCGTGTCGGCAATGCTGCTGTTTTCTCCCGCGGAGGCGTTGGCACAGAACTCATGTGTCTGTTCATAAACGCAGCCCTTGACTGTTCACGACGGGAAAACTCGTGTTTCTTGGTTACGGAAGCTGCCGTGTCGGCAATGCTGCTGTTTTCTCCCGCGGACGCGTTGGCACAGAACTCATGTGTCTGTTCATAAACGCAGCCCTTGACTGTTCACGACGGGAAAACTCGCGTTTCTTGGTTACGGAAGCTGCCGTGTCGGCAATGCTGCTGTTTTCTCCCGCGGAGGCGTTGGCACAGAACTCATGTGTCTGTTCATAAACGCAGCCCCTGACTGTTCACGACGGGAAAACTCGCGTTTCTTGGTTACGTAAGCTGCCGTGTCGGCAATGCTGCTGTTTTCTCCCGCGGAGGCGTTGGCACAGAACTCATGTGTCTGTTCATAAACGCAGCCCTTGACTGTTCACGGCGGGAAAACTCGCGTTTCTTGGTTACGGAAGCTGCCGTGTCGGCAATGCTGCTGTTTTCTCCCGCGGAGGCGTTGGCACAGAACTCATGTGTCTGTTCATAAACGCAGCCCTTGACTGTTCACGACGGGAAAACTCGCGTTTCTTGGTTACGGAAGCTGCCGTGTCGGCAATGCTGCTGTTTTCTCCCGCGGAGGCGTTGGCACAGAACTCATGTGTCTGTTCATAAACGCAGCCCTTGACTGTTCACGACGGGAAAACTCGCGTTTCTTGGTTACGGAAGCTGCCGTGTCGGCAATGCTGCTGTTTTTTTCCCGCGGAGGCGTTGGCACAGAACTCATGTGTCTGCTCATAAACGCAGCCCTTGACTGTTCACGACGGGAAAACTCGCGTTTCTTGGTTACGGAAGCTGCCGTGTCGGCAATGCTGCTGTTTTTCCCGCGGAGGCGTTGGCACAGAACTCATGTGTCTGTTCATAAACGCAGCCCTTGACTGTTCACGACGGGAAAACTCGCGTTTCTTGGTTACGGAAGCTGCCGTGTCGGCAATGCTGCTGTTTTCTCCCGCGGAGGCGTTGGCACAGAACTCATGTGTCTGTTCATAAACGCAGGCCTTGACTGTTCACGACGGGAAAACTCGCGTTTCTTGGTTACGGAAGCTGCCGTGTCGGCAATGCTGCTGTTTTCTCCCGCGGAGGCGTTGGCACAGAACTCATGTGTCTGTTCATAAACGCAGCCCTTGACTGTTCACGGCGGGAAAACTCGCGTTTCTTAGTTACGGAAGCTGCCGTGTCGGCAATGCTGCTGTTTTCTCCCGCGGAGGCGTTGGCACAGAACTCATGTGTCTGTTCATAAACGCAGCCCTTGACTGTTCACGGCGGGAAAACTCGCGTTTCTTGGTTACGGAAGCTGCCGTGTCGGCAATGCTGCTGTTTTCTCCCGCGGAGGCGTTGGCACAGAACTCATGTGTCTGTTCATAAATGCAGCCCTTGACTGTTCACGACGGGAAAACTCGCGTTTCTTGGTTACGGAAGCTGCCGTGTCGGCAATGCTGCTGTTTTCTCCCGCGGAGGCGTTGGCACAGAACTCATGTGTCTGTTCATAAACGCAGCCCTTGACTGTTCACGACGGGAAAACTCGCGTTTCTTGGTTACGGAAGCTGCCGTGTCGGCAATGCTGCTGTTTTCTCCCGCGGAGGCGTTGGCACAGAACTCATGTGTCTGTTCATAAACGCAGCCCTTGACTGTTCACGACGGGAAAACTCGTGTTTCTTGGTTACGGAAGCTGCCGTGTCGGCAATGCTGCTGTTTTCTCCCGCGGAGGCGTTGGCACAGAACTCATGTGTCTGTTCATAAACGCAGCCCTTGACTGTTCACGACGGGAAAACTCGCGTTTCTTGGTTACGGAAGCAACCGTGTCGGCAATGCTGCTGTTTTTTTCCCGCGGAGGCGCTGGCACAGAACTCATGTGTCTGTTCATAAACGCAGCCCTTGACTGTTCACGACGGGAAAACTCGCGTTTCTTGGTTACGGAAGCTGCCGTGTCGGCAATGCTGCTGTTTTCTCCCGCGGAGGCGTTGGCACAGAACTCGTGTCTGTTCATAAACGCAGCCCTTGACTGTTCACGACGGGAAAACTCGCGTTTCTTGGTTACGGAAGCTGCCGTGTCGGCAATGCTGCTGTTTTCTCCCGCGGAGACGTTGGCACAGAACTCATGTGTCTGTTCATAAACGCAGCCCTTGACTGTTCACGACGGGAAAACTCGCGTTTCTTGGTTACGGAAGCTGCCGTGTCGGCAATGCTGCTGTTTTCTCCCGCGGAGGCGTTGGCACAGAACTCATGTGTCTGTTCATATACGCAGCCCTTGACTGTTCACGACGGGAAAACTCGCGTTTCTTGGTTACGGAAGCTGCCGTGTCGGCAATGCTGCTGTTTTCTCCCGCGGAGGCGTTGGCACAGAACTCATGTGTCTGTTCATAAACGCAGCCCTTGACTGTTCACGACGGGAAAACTCGCGTTTCTTGGTTACGTAAGCTGCCGTGTCGGCAATGCTGCTGTTTTCTCCCGCGGAGGCGGTGGCACAGAACTCATGTGTCTGTTCATAAACGCAGCCCTTGACTGTTCACGGCGGGAAAACTCGCGTTTCTTGGTTACGGAAGCTGCCGTGTCGGCAATGCTGCTGTTTTCTCCCGCGGAGGCGTTGGCACAGAACTCATGTGTCTGTTCATAAACGCAGCCCTTGACTGTTCACGACGGGAAAACTCGCGTTTCTTGGTTACGGAAGCTGCCGTGTCGGCAATGCTGCTGTTTTCTCCCGCGGAGGCGTTGGCACAGAACTCATGTGTCTGTTCATAAACGCAGCCCTTGACTGTTCACGACGGGAAAACTCGCGTTTCTTGGTTACGGAAGCTGCCGTGTCGGCAATGCTGCTGTTTTCTCCCGCGGAGGCGTTGGCACAGAACTCATGTGTCTGTTCATAAACGCAGCCCTTGACTGTTCACGACGGGAAAACTCGCGTTTCTTGGTTACGGAAGCTGCCGTGTCGGCAATGCTGCTGTTTTCTCCCGCGGAGGCGTTGGCACAGAACTCATGTGTCTGTTCATAAACGCAGCCCTTGACTGTTCACGACGGGAAAACTCGCGTTTCTTGGTTACGGAAGCTGCCGTGTCGGCAATGCTGCTGTTTTCTCCCGCGGAGGCGTTGGCACAGAACTCATGTGTCTGTTCATAAACGCAGCCCTTGACTGTTCACGACGGGAAAACTCGCGTTTCTTGGTTACGGAAGCTGCCGTGTCGGCAATGCTGCTGTTTTCTCCCGCGGAGGCGTTGGCACAGAACTCATGTGTCTGTTCATAAACGCAGCCCTTGACTGTTCACGACGGGAAAACTCGCGTCTCTTGGTTACGGAAGCTGCCGTGTCGGCAATGCTGCGGGTTTGGGCGCGGAGATGTTGCCGCAGAACTCGGCTCCGCGCGCCATCGCAAGATGTTTTTCGCGATGCATTCTTTACCTCTATTAATCGCCGAGCTACTTGAGTAGTTGGAAAAGTCTAATGACCGCACGGCGCGCGCGATAGCAGCATAAGAGTTGATTGCATGCGTGTAGCTTTTGGGAGCTCTTATGGTGAACTGATCGAATTTGTTTGCGCACACATTTTGTTCCTGCTCGCGAATTGCCCCATGCATATTCCTCTTTTTTTTCTATTCAGAAGCTACATGTTCGGGAAAAGGCCTCTTCTACATAAAGTTGTCCGAGAAGAAATTGACATTTGAGTGCCCATTTATGAGCCTTCTGATAGGTTAGAGAAACCATTAAGTATTCTAGAAATATTTTAAGCATATTTATTTTCATGAATTTGATGCCAGTGCCTAATTTATTACTTATTGGCAGGCATTGCATATTTGCCCATGAGTTATGTTTAGCAGCATAATATGCAACTGCTTACTGAAATTTTCTCACTGCAGTTACCAGTCAAGGGCTTTTTATTGGCCTGAATTCTAGCTGCATTTTCGTTACTGAACACGATGTGTAACAGTTTAAGGTGCACTATTAATGGCATTTTCATGTTTGTGACTTAGGTGGACCAAACGGGCATACAGTG
Organism: Amblyomma mixtum; assembly: GCF_055824585.1. Classification (NCBI taxonomy): domain Eukaryota; kingdom Metazoa; phylum Arthropoda; class Arachnida; order Ixodida; family Ixodidae; genus Amblyomma; species Amblyomma mixtum. The sequence goes on from NC_143012.1 coordinate 162,923,409, forward strand.
TGGCAGCTGGCAATGAAGACTGTCCAGTTGATGAAGGTGCGCAGGTGGCCGCAGAGTCGCCACAACCAGAGTCGTCACATGTTGACATGTATGCTGGAGGTAAACAAGAGGTAGCATGCTGTTTGCTTTAAAATGTTACCTTCCATTTTTACTTGTCTTACTACAAAAACTATAGTATCATATGTTTTGCCCTTTCAGGCTTCTACACAGGCGGATGAGGGCAGCTTAGGCGCATCTGCATCCTGTGTGGTTTTGAGTTGTTGTTTATATTCAGAAGAACTCGAAGCGTCTGTACAGTGCTGTCATATTCAGCCTTTAGGCACGATAAAATATGCCAAAAGTGTAGGAACCATCAACGTGAATGAGATCAGGCCAAGAGGAGTCAATGGCTATGAATCCGTGTAATCTGGAGATGGTGAAGCCCTCAGGGATTTGACTGGTGTTGCAGTTGCCAGCTTTTCGGTTCTTCTGGGTATGCTGACACAGGTGCGTTCTGAATCTCGTACTAACCAGTGCGAGCAGGTTAACCACATTTCACCGTGCACAGCAGCTGACACATGCACAACACTTAGTGCATGGCTCTGGATGCGAAATGAATTAAAATCTCTAGCTGTAAATGTAACACTGGCTCTAAAACACCAAAGTTGTTTAATGACTGAAAAGAATAATTTTGGGACATGATTTTCTCACATCATGCAGGCCAAAGCATCACTAGCAACTGACATCACTGCTGGAAGCCGGCTTCTGCTATTGGTAATGGATATGAAGCACGGGTTGACTTTTACAGCGGTGGGAGCCTTGTTTGGCACGGATCGCACAACTGCCTCACGTATATTCCATGCCATTTTGAATACCTTGTACAGCAAGCCACAGGGATGGCTGGTTTGGTTTTCGCGGGATGTGGTGCAGGAGACTATGCCTTCTTCATTCAGCAATGAGTTTTCCATGTGCAGGGTTATTATCGATTGCACTGATGTCCCCATCGAAAAACAGGCTGAGGTACACGAGCAAGTCAACTGCTGTAGCAGCTATAAGAGCACATTCACATTGAAATTCCTAACTGGCAAAACTCCATCAGGCTTCATAACTTTTGTTTCAAATCTCTTTGGTGGGAGGTCAACTGATACCTACATTGCCACTAATTGTGGTCTGCTGGAACTTCTTGAGCCAGATGACCTGGTGATGGCAGACAAAGTGTTCCCTCACATCAGGTGTGATTTAGATGCACGCAAGGTTGACCTTGAAATGTCGCCTTTTGCCCACATGAACGAGCAGTTCACATCTGCTGAAGTTGAGCAGACATACAAGGTGGCATCACATCGCATCAGTGTAGAGCGATGCATCCAGAGGATTAAAGTGTACAAAATATTGAGTACTCGGTTGTCATGGGACTTGAGAGTGCATATTGATAAGATGGTGCACATGTGTTGCGTTCTGGCAAACATGCAAGCACCGATCTTTAAAGTGTGATTGCATTTTTGAAGGACTGGTGATAAAAGAGCTATCATTTTTAGGCACCGAACATGATTTTGGAGTATTAAGGCTGCTGAATATTTGTATCCATGTTTTCATTGCTGTACTCTGTGGTCTCTTTGCAACTATTTCACTGCTGAATTGTTTACTGGCATTTCTCAGTATTAATTGTTTCTGATAACAAAAAATGCTTTAGCAGTGAAGTGACTATAAATACTGTTCTGGCAAAACAAGACTCGCCTACTTGTCTAGACTGTTGCAGATTCTGCAGAAGTCATAAAGTTTATAAGTCATGATGATTAAAATAAACCTGTTTATTGCAAACCAAAACGTGGAATTGGGTGCTGAATCATAGATCACATGATAAAAATATCACAGTTATACAAATTATAATACTGAGTCCTAGATTACATAATGACAAGATCACAGTTATGCTGATTATGTCACTGAATTGTAGATCATATGATGCCAAGATCACAGTTATACAGATTATGCACTGAATCATAGATCACGTAATGAAAATATAGCAGTTAAACAGAATATATCACAGTCATGCACAATTGAGCCTGAGTCGCTTCGGGACGTTAAACCCCAATAAGCCAAGCCTGAATATAGGAGCGTGCATTGATATTCTATTCCAGTACTGTGATGCGTCACACGAGCATGATGTCCAAGTTGTTGCAAGCATACGTGAATCATGGAAACCATGCCACCAACACTTCACACTTTTGCTTCTGCTACAGACACATCATCACAAAGTAGAAGTGGATGACAGTTCTCAATGTATAGAAATCACTCTCAGAAAAGATGTGTGCACCTGTTCTGTCAATTCAATGCAACTTTGTTGCAAAATTGGACTTAGTGGTATCATGCCTGCAATATGGCAAATTAATAATATGGCGTTACTAAAAGTACACATTCAGGTACAAAATGGCTGTTTTCTGCGCTGCAATTTTAGCCTTCATACTTCTTTTCCTCAACACGAATGCGTAAGTGTCTTCATTACCTCTGTCTTGTAATATTTTAAGTAAAACCATTCGAGTTTAGCTTTACAGGAGCCGCGTTGCCAGGAACACCAGCACAGCCACACTGGCTATAAAGGTGGCCGTAAGAAGTGTAGTTTTAACGCTCCGTTTTGGCTGATGCGTAAAACCAAAGTGCTGACTCTGCTGCAACCGCCCACTGGCGACGATGAAACCGAAATGAAGCGGTATAACTGGCTGAAGAAGACATTTCAAGCCATGCATGGCACTCTGGACACAACCGAGTATCAATCATTTGATGACATGTTCAAGCATTACGGTGTTAAAAGTTTTGAAGAATACGAAGTGATGCGAAGTGGATTAGCGAGGCCGACGCTGTTGCTTAAATGAGACATAGCCCAAACGTGTCAACCCATTTAATCCTTGGATTGCCTCTGTGCTGAAATCAAACATGGACCTACAGGTGATCCTTGACGTGTACGCTTGTGCCCCGTATGTTGTCGAGTACGTGAACAAGGCTAACCGTGCAGTGTCAAATTTGAGCCGAGCCGTAAAGTCACTCATTGAGGAAGACTCAGACGCCCAACTCTCCTTTGAAAGAGTCATAAAGAACGGGATAGTCACTTCCTGTCCTAAAGCGGCCATCTTGAAGTCGTTCCCACATGTCATCAATGAGAGTGTTGTGTCTCAGTTGAAAAGACTGAAAGAAAGTGGCTACCCTCAGCAAAAATCGTGGAAGCCTGCGGGAGGTTGTCAAGGTGGATCAAGGCGCGGTCGAGGCCCACACTCCGGGAAACAGACCGGCGAAGGGTCGCCGTTACACCATACGTGCACAGGTTGGCGCATGGGCATAAGAACGCAGCCGGGCGTTACAACGTTCCTGTAGTGTTTTCCGCGCCTAGAAAGTTGGCTTCAGTCTGTTCGCAGGTGAGGAGCCGGAAGGAAGGTGGCGGGAGAAGGAAAGGAAGAAAAAATCAGTGCAATATCAAGCACACAGCCCGGTTCGTTCCTTATGCCAGGGGAGTTGTGCATAAGTTGCCGCCATCCTCTGGTGCAGTGTACGTCGGCCAAACCGGGCGATGTGTCAACGAAAGATTAGGTGAAAACCGAGGATTACTCAGGGGAGATTCCCTTGACAACCTCCCAAAACATTGCCGCACTTGTGGTGAGAGCGATAAGAAGATGCAATGTAAACCGCTCTTTGACAAAACAATTCTGTTCAGGCATAGGGATCAGCTTGTGCGGGAGCTCATGGAAGCGTTTCATATGCGTATCAGTGGAGATAAATGCATCAGCCAGACTTACGTCCGCTTCTCTGATAGGGAATTCCGCTTTTTGGCCAAATCACTCGGGTATACAGGGGGTGACATGTAGTGTGGTTTGTTTAGTTTTTTCCTATTTATATGTGCATGTTTTTTTGGAATAAAACTTCAGTTGTGAGAAGCGCTCGTCCTTGTGTTTGTCTCTGCTTAGCCCTAGTGTTTCTGCGCATTTTTTTCAGTATGCATATCAACCAACTAGCCCCACTTTCTGCTTTCCTAGGAGTCCATCAGTCTTTCGGACCTGGCAGGAGCACAGCACAGCCCGAATGGGAGGACGCGAAATTCGTACAGCCCGTCTTGTGTGATGAAGGCGGTTTTCTCGTGGTTCTTCTCATCAACTTCTATCTGCCAATAACCACTCGTGAGGTCGACCGAAGAGAAGTGCTTGGCTTGACGAAGTCGGTCGAGGGAGTCGTCGATACGCGGCAGCGGATACATGTCTTTCTTGGTCGCACTGTTAACCTTCCTGTAGTCGACACATAATCGTAGTGTTCTGTCTTTCTTTTTCACGAGGACGACAGGAGACGACCACGGACTGCTTGACGGTTGGATGACGAGCTCTGTGAGCATCTCTTCGACCTGTGTTTGAATAGCATCTCGCTCACGAGGGGATACACGATAGGGCTGCTGATGGATGGGTCGGGCTTCTTCATGCGTGATAATGCGGTGTTTAACTATCGACGTTTGTCGCACTTTAGACCACGACGTGAAACACGCACGAAACACCAAGAGGTTTGGCACCAAGAGGTCCTGGAGTTGCCTCTTTTCAGCGGATGGAAGGCCTGGATTTATGTCGACGTCGTTGACCACCTCGGCGTCAGCTCCAGGTGTGCCCTGCTCGCAAGTAAAGCATTCGGCCACTTCCTGAACATGGTCGACGTAAGCGATGGCAGTGCCACGGAACAGATGTCGATGCTCATTGCAGAAGTTGGTAACCAGGATCTTTGTCCAACATGAAGGCAGCCAATGCCTCGTGCCACCGCAACCCGCTTAGTGAGTACGAGGGAGACATTAGGCTCGACAACCCGGAGTCCCCGATGTGGCTCGTCACAGGTAACTTTAGCGAGAATGCTGGCACGTGGTGACACCGTAACGTTGTCGTCGGCGACTCGCAGGGCGGACCGAGAACCCTAATGCGCAAGTTCTTCAGTGGCCATTGTGGTATAAAACGTCACCACGCAATTCGGGAGGTCTATTATAGCACCGTGCTCGCAAAGAAAGTCGATGCCAAGGATGACATCGTGAGAAAATTCGCGCAGAACGAGGAAAGTGGCGACGAATGTGACTTTAGCGAATATTTACTTTCGGATGCCGTTGTGCTTGATTTCGAATTTGCAGTGGCTTGCGAAGAGTGTGCTGTATAAATGAGATCCTTCTTGAAGCTGTGGCGCACAGTGGTACCAGATGCGGTGCGGCCGCGTTTATTCTTGCTGATGCCGTTCCATAGACTAAGGCGCTTTATGCAAGCCTTGAAGAGCTGCAGATGATGGCTGCCGTTCCAGCCGGGCGCCTAACCTGCTCTGTTCTGCTCGTGCTCGCCAAGCTCTTCACCGCGCGAGCAGAAGCGGTGGCGCTACAAAGCTGCCATTCACATTTGTCACGAGTACCAAAACCTTTAAGGTGCAACTAACATCATATTTTGAAGGACCGCTCCTGAGTTCAAAATTCTGTTCTCTTCACCAGCTGCACCGTTGTATGATGTTCAGATTCAAGACAATTTTACTTCTATTCTAACGACACGTTGCATGATGTAGTAGTTCGCACTAATTTTTTTTTTCCTCGAAAGAACATGTTTCTTGTATTGACGCTGATACTGGCGTATAGTATGACAGGTTCATATTACCAGTGCAGTGCTACGCTTGAAGTGCACGTTACTTTGCATATAAGCAGTGATTGCAAGATTGCCTCTTTTTCGAAATATTGTGATAACAGGGTGTTCATAATTACTTCACAAATTTTGGAAAAGGAAATCAGTTCTACGGGAAACAGCCTTACCGGTCAAGGAAGATTTCGTGTGCCACTAATTTGATTTTAAAATCGGGAATGCTTCACTTCGAACACTATGTGTGTTCGTGATCTTCCATATTTTTGGGTACAGGCGGACGCTTTTGCCAGTGTGTGCGCATTTCTGTTCTAACAAGTGAATAAAATTGTCCAAAATGCGTTTCTGTACTCTTAACACATCCAACAAGATTGTGTTCTTTTATTATGTTATTTAATATCATGACATCGAAAATTTTGAGGGCCCTTGGCAAGAATTAAAGCACAATAATTATCGTTCATTTGTTTACTTTTCAACATTACATGTTTGTGTAAAGGTAATGTCTCTACCATGTCGCATCAGCGTACCTGGGCTGCACAGGAAAGTCCAAAGCATATCCCAAACATCCAGCTGCAATATATGAAGTATGTGCTTGTTCACACATCTGGAGGGGCACTTTGGAGATGGGGGGCGTTGATTCTATGTCGCGAAGAAATATATGGATGTCTGATAGAAGTTGCTCATATGCGAAGAGAATGTTTTATATGTTTCTAGACAAAACTGATTTCCTGTGTTGAGTGAACTTTGTGTGCGAACTGCCCGCATTACGCCATATTGGTTATAGCTGGGATGTACAGCTGGCGTGCGCAGGACTTGCAAGTCTCTGTCCCGTCCTTTCGTTCGGCTCCGTGGTAGGCGGCTGCCACTGTGGCTGCTGGAAAAAATTGGCTGAAGGCTTAGCTTGGTTAAGCCTGGCTGATTGCGAGAGCAATAACACCTGGCTGCGCTTGGTTCTGCTGGTAGTTGGACATGGTTTCCCGTATAGTGCAACTCTGGTCACGACTTGGTTCTGCTAATACGGTTACTCGTATGGATTCACTCTGGACACAACATCGGTCTACTGTAAATGTGCTTTATTTATTCCGATGAACACGCTTTGGTGATCCGTAAAGAAATGGCTTTTGACTCTGAACTTGTAGATGCACCCGCAGCAAGCCGGCGTGCTCGCCATTCTGCAGAATACGCACGTTGCTTCGCCAACCGTTGTTCCCTTTCTTCGTATGTTCCTTCGGTACGGCGCCGTCGCTTGGCCGCGGCACACCGTGCCAGCCTCGCCTTGTACGCATCCTCCGACATAGCACAGCACTGCGAGGAGCACAGCCGCAGCCCCGTTTCATCCCAGTCTAGCGAGCGCCCTCACTCGGCAGGTGCGCCGGAGCGAAGGATGAGCCTCCATCAATGAGACGAGTTGGGCCCCCAGCTCTCCACTTGTCGTGACGTCACGCGGTCACGTGGTAGCGCGCCGCAGCTGCGCCGGAGCGAAGGATGAACCTTCATTGATGGCAGAAAAGTGCAAGCAGTATTGCTTTCGCAATAAAAAGTTTATGGCTACTGCAAAATCACTTCAAAGTTCAAGGAAAATGGGAGCAACTTTCCACCGTTTCACATGGTTCGCACTGAACTCGCAGACATAACTGCGCGGCTGGTGTCAACTTTCGTAGCAGGAGAATCTGAACAGAAATAATTCTACAAGGGCACAAAACGAACATGCAAATGGCGATCTTCTGTTCGAAGCCCTCTACAAACACCAGTATCAGAAGTTTTCAGGAGTTGGGTTTTGCAGCGGTTCGTCTGGGCACCTGAAACTATGTGAAACTTCTCTGTTAAGCGAACAGCTTCATTTACGGTAGCCTTGTCTGCGCACAAAAACGCCAAGTCATCTGCATAAGAAAACACTTTGAGCTCACTATTTAGGATACGGAAACGTCGCATGGCTCTAATCTGCAGAATTCTCATACATAGCGGTTACAAGAGAATGCTAAAAGAAGTGGCGATATCGGACACTCATGCTTGACAAATGAAAAGTGTTGTGTCCCCTTATTGCTTTTGTGTGTGTGCGCCCCCGCGTCCTCCTCCTAACGACAGTTCGCATCCTCCTCCTAACGACCACTCAATCCTCCTCCTAACGACCACTCGCATCCTCCTCCTAACGACCGCTTGCCCCTCGTCGCACGCTGTCGCCGGATGCCCCCCCACGGTGCGCCCCCGCACCCTCCTCCTGTTCTGGGAAGCCACTCCCTGCCGTGGACGCTTCTCCGCTCCCGCCTTTCTTCGGGCGGCCAGTTCGGCTCCTGCCTCGGTCGACGCTGGTCGCACCCTCATCGGCTTTAAATAAACGAAGTCTAAAAGTACCGTGTGCGTCTTTCGCTGCATTCAACACAGCGACCGGACACGACAGTGGCGACGAGAAAGTGGATTCGACCCGCGCTACGCAACGCTATTGACAAGCCATGGCTACGCGAGGGTTTCCCAATCAGATACCAGAGTTCAACGGCTCATCGTGGTCATCGTGGGTTGGACGCCTTCAGTTCTACTTTGAAGCTAACAACATCACAGACCCAGCCTTGAAGAGGGCCAACCTGCTGACGCTGTGCGGGGAGCAGACCTACGATACTGTCTGCGCCCTTATTCAGCCAAGCACACCAGCGGCAGTGTCTTACGACGACATCGTAAAAGCGCTGCAAAAGCACTACGACCCAAGGCCATCCGAGGTCTACAGCCGGGCTCGCTTCCAACGACGAGATCAACTGGGAGGAGAAACTGTGAGCGCCTACGTAGCCGCGCTCAAGAAGCTCGCTGCCGACTGCAATTTTGGAACGCTGTCGACAACAGCTACCGGGCAGGAGGGAGACGCAGCTTCTTCTGCTAACACCACCATGCTTCCCTTGGACGTGATGTTACGCGACAGATTTGTGTGCGGACTGAGTGACGAGTCACTGCAGCAGCGCCTGTTCGCTGAGAAGGACCTCACATTCAGCAAAGCTTACGACATCGCCGTTCGAGCGGAGAGCGCCGGTCACCAGCAGAGAGGGATTCGCCGGAACACCGAGCCGGTACACCAGACAAGCAACCAGGTGCGCAAGCCTTCTGTTGTTGTAAAATCGGTCAAAAAGGCACAACGCTGCTGGCGGTGTGACGACCAACACAACCCCCAGGGATGTCGATTCCAGTCAGCCGCGTGTAATTTTTGCCACAAGCGAGGGCATATCGAAAGAGCATGCATTACGAAACGGAGACTTGCCAAGATAAAGTCACCTTCCCAGCCTAATCACAGCGTCAACGCCTCAGAGAATACGCCGCTATCTGATCTCCATGGAACAACATCAGCAACACCATCTGTGTTGTACGACCTGAACACCATGAATCTCGGCACGCGACCGAAGATTTTTACAGAAGTAAGCGTACATCACCAGCTGATTAAGTTCGAGGTGGACTCCGGCGCAGCCTGTACTCTGATCAGTGAGGACACGTTCCGAACTTCATGGCCATCTGACGCACCCGCCCTGCAACAAGACGACACGCACCTGCGAACGTGGTCAGGACAGAATCTGCCACTATTGGGCTCTGCCAACGTGCAGGTTAACTACAACGGCCAGACCCATACGCTACCTCTGCTTGTTGTGAAGGGCACAGGATCAAGCCTTCTAGGGAGAAACTGGTTTTCTCCACTAGGCGTGATGATATGCAGTAAACATCAAAACGCCGATGCGCTAAGCCGTCTGCCACTAGACGCAACTGTTGACGAACCATTTCCACCAGGAGACGTTCTGATGTTCGAAGCACTGCCAGAACCTCCGCTTACAGCAGGCACAGTTGCAGCATCTACGCAGAAGTGCGCAGCCCTCCGGCTAGTTTACACAGCTGTTCAACAAGGCAACGTGCATAAACTCAAAGGGGACAACTTCGACGCTTACCGCAGGCGAGCTACAGAGTTGAGCACCCATCGCGGCTGCATCATATTTGGGTCCCGAGTTGTGATGCCGAGAGAACTACGCGCACAAGCTATGTCTCTCATCCACGCCGGACATCGGGGCATCGTTGCAATGAAAAAGTGTGCCAGAAGCTACATGTGGTGGCCTGGCATTGACAACGACATCGAAACAGTGGTGCGAGAATGCAAGCCTTGCCAGAGCAGCCGGAGCGCCCCGCCGAAAGCTCCTGTCCCAGAATGGGAAAAGCCAGACACACCATGGCACACACTGCACATTGATTTTGCAGGACCAATTGAGGGCTGCACTTTCCTTGTGGTCGTAGATGCCTACACAAAGTGGCTTGAGATAAGGCAAATGGGACAGACGACTTCGGCAGCAGTCATTGACAACCTCCGATCACTATTTGCAACGTTCGGCCTGCCGCGCAAGGTAGTGTCGGACAACGGAACACCGTTTGTGTCTGCGGAGATTCTCAAGTTTTATCGCGACAACGGGATCTCATCAGTTACATCGGCCCCCTACCACCCAGCGACAAACGGACAAGCCGAGCGCTACGTAGCCGAGCTAAAACGCGCCCTTGAAAGAGATCAGACAGGCTCGCTGCAGCGCCGCCTTGCGCGCTTTCTCTTCAAGCAGCACACGACGGTTCAGAGCACAACAGGCGAGACCCCCTCGAAAATGATGTTCGAGCGTGAAATGCGAACCCAGCTCACAGCCATCCTCCCCGAGCCAAAGGCAGAGACGTTCCGGGAAGAAAAAGCAATTCCGCGCTGCGGCACGCTTAATGAGGGGCAGCGCGTCCTCGCCCGACAGTTTCTGAAAAAGCCACGCTGGGAGGAAGCTACAATTGTCAGACGCATAGGCCTGCGCTCTTGGCTCGTCAATGGTGTGGCACAGTAGCACGCCGACATCTCAACCAGCTGCGTAGATTTACGACGCCGTCTGAGAGCTGTCCGCCAGCGGAGAGAACACGTGCACCATTTTCCCACATAGCCTGGCACCTCTTCCCGGAAGAAGAGACTTCGCCCAGGACAGACCCAGGAGACACAGCGAACAACAGCCAGCCTACAAGTGTTTCTCCCCCGAGCGCACAAAGCCAGCGCGCCTCCACGCGTGAGCGCCGACCCCCTGCACGATACCAGGCAACTTTCTAAGGGGGAAGGAAGTGTTGTGTCCCCTTATTGCTTTTGTGTGTGTGCGCCCCCGCGTCCTCCTCCTAACGACAGTTCGCATCCTCCTCCTAACGACCACTCAATCCTCCTCCTAACGACCACTCGCATCCTCCTCCTAACGACCGCTTGCCCCTCGTCGCACGCTGTCGCCGGATGCCCCCCCACGGTGCGCCCCCGCACCCTCCTCCTGTTCTGGGAAGCCACTCCCTGCCGTGGACGCTTCTCCGCTCCCGCCTTTCTTCGGGCGGCCAGTTCGGCTTCTGCCTCGGTCGACGCTGGTCGCACCCTCATCGGCTTTAAATAAACGAAGTCTAAAAGTACCGTGTGCGTCTTTCGCTGCATTCAACACAGCGACCGGACACGACAAAAAGATAGAAACTGGTTTTCAAAGAGAGTCGTTCACAGTCAAGCGGGTGGAGCAATTATTGCAGCAGAGACGTATTCCTTGCAAGGCAACTGAACCAACATTAGCACGTTGTAAAAGTGAGAACAGAAAATTGTAGCGGACAGGATCAAAGGGCTTAGGAAGGTCAATTTTAGGTATCGCCAGTTGCTCATGACAGTTGTTATTAAAAAGAATTTAAGATAAAAGCTTTTGGAGTGAAAGAGCGTTAGTCTTAAATGCCCAGCATAGAGAAAAGGGTAGGGAGAATCACCACCACGGACCTGAGCACCGACGCATAGCCGTGCGTGGCAGCTCCGTGTCCGGGAAAAAGGGGATCCTGGTGGTTGAGTCGACGCTGAGAGTTTACACCTTTAGGCACCTAGGTGGAGGCAACACTACCTCTAGCACTGTCACTGTCGGCAGCTATCATTATCGCTATCTATCACTGCTATTACTATCTGTTTACTAACTATAACTACTATCATTACATACATGTTGTTGGTCAATTGTTGCTTGATCAGCTTTTGCATTTTATTTTAATTACCATACAACTTATGATTCACAGTTCGTGCGGACACTTTTGTCGACAACTTACGTCTACAACTTCCGTCCACGCCACTCATGAGCCGAGAAAGGCTTTCGCCTTAAAAATGGCCGGCTGTGACTTATTTCTGGAACTGCGCGACAACGTCCAGTGGTCGAAACTTTCGAACACTACGTCTATACGGGACGTCCCTGCCTCCATGAGTCCCCATCAGTCTATCAACAGAGTCCGATTCGTTATCTCTCAAACTGACTTTGTCCATCTAACAGGAACCGAAATGCTTCAATGGCTCACCGATCCAAATGTAAATCATGTTCGCCGATCAAAATCCGCAAGGATAAAAACGTAATAGACACAAAACACCTGGTGCTTGCATTTAACACCAGCATTTTGCCTGAAACTATCGATGTTGGATACGTAAAAGTTGAAGCCAGACACTACACGTCTAATCCTCGCAGATGTTTGATGTTCAGAGGTTTGGCCATGGCTCACAGAGTTGCCACGGCCGCAAAACTTGCGCGAAATGCGCTTCGAAGGATCACGCTTCTGAGGAATGTGAGGCTGCACCACGCTGCCTAAACTGCTAAGTTCACGCTGCACTCATGGGCGTGTCCGTCCTGGAAGAAGGAGGAAGAAATCATCCCACTAAATATTAGAGGAAAGAGTTCATTCGAAGCGATAAGCGATTGCACTCACGAACACATTCTCCGTCACCGCAAAATACAACTTCGTGGATATGGTGCGCAGGGACGGAACATCACACATCACTCCGGCACCTACCCAGACCACTTTCACTGAGCCTACGGCAGTGCTATGCATGCCCCAGGTAGTGACAGCGAAGGCTGCTATGCCATCTCAATAGCAAGGAGCACCGGCCTATGGGGCGGCATCACGCAGGACTTCCCCTTATCTGTGAAGGCTGGTAACCCACACGCCCGCGGCTTCTCCACGGTCTCCAGCACCTCTAGTGAGGTGATGGATGTAACTACCATTTCGCCTGCTTTGGAGCTGCGGCACCGCTCTTGCGCGAAAAAAAACAAAGCCCTAAAAACGGGCCCAGCAAAGAAGTAAATCCCTTCCATTCCCACACAAAAACATACGGACGACTTCTTTGGTTCATTGGAACTGTAGAGTAATACTTGTTGGGGGCTAGTTGGTGCATATTTCCAGAAATGGGTTGTAGCGCCGAAAACGACGTTGTCGCTTCGTCGTTGTCGCTTGCTCTGTGTTGTCTTTTTCGGCGCTACAAGCTTTTCTGGAACTGTAGAGTACTGCTGAGAAATTACAGTGACATAACACATATTCTAGGGCCAATGTTGCCTGTAGCTTTGCCTTTAGGAAACCGATCTTGGTCCACAACATGTGAATATCCTGAAGCATCATAAAACTTTTCGACGGTTTCATCCGGTGTTCCACAAGTTTCTGCCGTAGGCCCGCTTCCTTTCTTGTTATATATTAATAATCTGCATTGTTATATATCTGTCTTGTTATATAATAATAAAATTCCACTTTATGCTGATGATTGTGTCCTGTATCATACCATTAACACGTCACTTGACCGTGAATAGCTTAACGACTCATTGGCTAAATTTTGTAGGTAGTGCAAGGAGTGGCAAATGAACAATAATTTCTCTGAAAGAGTTTTCATGTCCTTTTCTAGACGACCATTTCTCGCTTTTCACGTAACTTTTCGCGGTCAGGATTTAATACGAGTAACAGAATTTATATACTTCGGTCTTCATTTTTCTCAAGACATGTCGTAGTCGAAACACATTGATATCATATATGTCACAAAGCTTTTAAAAGACTTGCGTACCTCCATCGTACATTGCGTAAGGCCCCAAAAGATACGTAGCTGCTGACATATAAAACACGTATACGCCCAAAGCTGTACCATGTAGAATCCTTAAATTCGATATTAAAGAAATGAAATCAGTTCCAGCGAAATCAATACGCTTCATCTTTACAACTACGCCTAGATTTCTCTAAAAGAGTTTTCATGTGCTTTTCTAAACGCCCATCTCCTTCATTTTTACGTACACTTTTCGTGGTCAGGATACAAAAAGGCTAACAGAATTTATACACTTCGGTATTCATTTTTCTCGAGACCTGTCATAATGGAAATACATTGAAATCATATATGTAATCAAGCTTTCGAAGGACTCGCATACCTCCATCGTCCATTGCTTAAGGCCCCAAAGAATACGTAACTGCTGACATATAAACCACTTGTCCGCCCTATGCGTCCCATTCTGGTCCCCAGTGATCGGTGCTTGCTCCGTTGCTGTTTTTAATATTTATCAAAGATCTACCTTCTGGTATCTCATCAACCGTGCGTCTTTTCGCGGCCGATTGTGTCGCGGCCGATCGCCGCACCAGCAACATCATTTCTCAATCTCAAATCATTGGCGCTTAGCCGAAAAATTTCAATTCTCTGCCTGTTCCACACACTGTACTTTAACTTTCCAGCACTTCAGGAAAATCGTCTGCGCACTCCGGTACGATTATCTCGCCACTTATATAATTCATTTATCATACAGCACTGGCACGGCTCCAGCTATGCCTTCAGCGAATCGTTTCTTCCTTGCGCGATCGAATTCTGGAATAACTTGCCCGAAAACATTGACGTTGAGACTAATCCTTCCAACTTTAGACAGCTACTCATCGACCATTTCCAGGAAAAATAAAACTTTCCCTATATCAGCTGCGATGCACTGCAAAACGATCACTTTATTGGACGCGTTTTATTACTGTGGTGTGTATTTCTGTATGCTTCTTTTTCACATTGTTTTTGATTAACTGTATTAATGTGTTTGCTATTTTGCTCCTTTTTCACATTGTCTTTGATTGACTGTATAATTTGTTTACTGTTTTGCTTTTCCCAGTTTTCCTTCTTTTTTTCTCTTTCTTTTTTTGCCTTAACTTGTGTATCACCGTCGGACACTTGTATCACCCCCCTTATGTAATGTTCCCATGGAACCCTTAAGGGTTAATAAATGATGATGATGATGATTCGTGATTAAAGCTGTATCTTATGAAATCCTTATGCCCGATATCTAAAAAATTTGGAATCAGTTCAAACGAAATCAGTACGCTTCATCTTTCACAACTGCGCCCAGATTTCTCTAAAAGAGTTTTCGCGTCCTTTTTTAGACGTCCATCTCCTTCACTTTTCCCGTACACTTTTCGTGGTCAAGATACAAAAAGAGTAACAGCTAGAATTTAGATATTTCGGTCTTCATTTTTTTCAAGAAATGTCATAGTCTCGAAACACATTGAAATCATATATGTAATAAAGCTTTTAAACGACTCGCGTACCTCCATCGTACATTGCGCAAGGCCCCAAAGGATACATAACTGCTGACATATAAAACACTTATCCGCCCCATTCGTGACTAAAGCTCTTGTCTCAGGAATGCCTAAACCCGATATTAAAAAAAAATTGGAATCAGTTCAAACGAAATCAGTACGCTTTATCTTTCACAACTACGCCGAGATTTTCCCCCTTCTACCATCTCGCCACAGCATAGGAAGTTTGAAGTTTAGACATCTTGGTTCATTCTCAGCGCCTTCCGTTACTAAATTACTTTTTAAACTTTAACAGACCTTCCGTCACTAGAAGTTCCCATAGCCTGAACCTTACCCCTTTCTTTCGCCGCACTGAGGCGTTCAAATACAGCTTCTTTCCCCTGGCCATTGAGCTCTGGAATTCGCTGCCTAGAAACGGCCGCTCGCTACCAATTTAGGAGTTTTTGGTGGCCATCCCTTGTAGCGACACTTTTATTTTCTTTGTTTTTTACACGTTTGTGTTTTTTTAGGTGAGTTTTTTCTCCCTGCCCACTCCTGCTATAGCATTATTAAGGCCGATAAATAGAAAGAAAGGAAAAGAAAGAAAGAAAGGAAGAAAGGAAACAAAGAAGGAAAGAAAGGAAGGAAGGAAAGAAAGAAAGAAAGAAAGAAGGAAAGAAAGAGAGAGAGAGAGAGAGAAAGAAGAAAGAAAGAAAGAAAGAAAGAAAGAAAGAAAGAAGGAAAGAAAGAAAGAAAGAAAGAAAGAAAGGAAGGAAGAAAGGAAGAAAGAAAGGAAGAAAGAAAGAAAGAAAGAAAGAAAGAAAGAAAGAAAGAAAGAAAGAAAGAAAGAAAGAAAGAAAGAAAGAAAGAAAGAAAGAAAGAAAGAAAGAAAGAAAGAAAGAAAGAAAGGGGGAGGAATAGTAAGAAAGGACAGCGGTAGGGCGGCAACAGACTATATTGTCATGTAGTGGTGACTGCAGTCCGGCGATCAGGAAAAAATCGAGAATGGCTTCTAAACGAAAGTATTTATTTGGGATGACTTGCGCCCGCCAAGAACTGAATAACTCGGCGGTCGTCGAACAGAATTCCGGCCGCTCCCGGCCATGCTCTATTTAAAGGTGATAGCGAACTTTAGAGATAAAGCACGGAAAGTTACTCCCACATTCTGGAACAACGTAGAATCGGCTTCACCTGGATACGACCAATCGAGATAAATCTAGGCGCGTCTTGCATCACAAACAAAGCGATAAAGCGGCATGCCGGCAGCTTTGAAGACGGAACAAACACTACAAACATCGCGGCAATATGTACAAATACAGGATATCAGTGAACTGCTTCATGATACTTTTTGAAGCAATGTTCAATTCCAGTGCAAGTGGTCTAATACGTTTAAGAGAGTAAGGCATACGGATACTTACTTGCCATGTTTGAGGTCTTTTTGCCCCCTTATTTCTACAAAAGCAGTGGACGAAACGACTAGTAAATTATGTCACTGAATTCCTAGAGTGGTTCTGAATGCAATTTCAGCTTTTGTATGCATGCGAGACGTGAACACAGATCGCGCCTTATAAAGGCTAACATGAACAACTCAGCGTAAAGTTCGCGAGTCGGGAAGTCGCGAGAGATGTTTATGCCAATTTCTTACTTACCCTTCGTGCTTTTCTAGAGCTCAGAAACTGTAACTAATCGACAGAAATCAGCCGCGCGCCGTCTGCGACTCGCCAGTGTGCCCGAAAGGGCCGAGGAGGCAGCGCAGTCGACCGTCTTTGTGTCTCACCCCACGTCCTCCTCTGCCGTAGATGCTATAGTCGAATACAACTCAAGTCTGCACTGAAGCTCCAGCCACACTCAGGACCGCCCAACAGGATTCCTTTATGACAAAAAGTAGACCGTTGTTAAATCTTTTTTTGTGACTTAAATTTAAAGCTAGCCACGGGGCAAAACTATAAGCGCAATCATTTTGTTGCCTCTGGCTTGTTTCATGTAGCCAAACACTAAGAACAGTGTGATAAAGATGAAGTGTGGCAAGTGCGCTGCACGCACTCGCGCGCACGGGAGTGGAGAAGACGACGAAGTAGGAGAATACAGATCGGCTCGACCGTATGCTACGTGTACTGTTTAATTGCTAGATATCATTACTTACGATACAACAAACAGCTTTTGCTCACTGTTGTGAGGTGTTAATGTTTAGCTCACCGTGATTAACTGTTACCAATTGCTCTTTCGTGCACTTTGAATCCTGCCGGCAGCAGCATTGGCTAGTCGGCCGCAAATGAACCCATAGCAGCCGCAGAGCAACACGGGGTTTTTTTGTCCTGCTGTCCGATGCTGCCTTTTCCTTCCGAATTCGCCGTTTCGGTGGTAATGGGCAGGGAAGGAAGGGACGGTGCTCAGTGAGGGAGAGGTTGGGAGCGCTTGTTCAGCGAGCAGGATGCACGGAAAGGCAGGGCCAGCTGCGCCTTTGGTAAGTATCAACTTCCAGCTTGGGTGAGCTCCCAAAAGCAGCTTTTCGCTAAAAAAAAAAAAAGCCGGCCAGTAGTTAAAGAGAGAGAGACAAACAAGAACACATGAAGGGTGGTCAGATAGAAGGGAGAAAGAAGGAGTCGTTGCAGAGATACTGATAGGAGGATCTGAACCTCAAGCTGCTGAGCTGTGAAAACTTCCGTCCGCACAGAGGGATGCGGCCCACCGCTCCCTATCGGAGCATCGAAGACCGTCGACCATGTGAGCCGGTCTAATGTATTCTGTCTCTCCTCCCTCTCCCCCCCCTCCCCCTCCCGCGGCTGCACCTTGGAAGCGAGCTGCCCAGTGAGAGGGAGATCAGCCAAGATTCCCTTTGCGGTTGGCCGAGGAAGAAAAAAACGGAACCTTCTTAACCACATTCTTAAGGAAGAAGAATAGCAAACCGAAAGACCCACTTGCGCGGATGGCGCAGCAGCCGCCATGCCGCAGTGCTATTATGGGTGGTGCGGAGGACGCTTGTCGCGCTCGCGCACGCAGAGCTCGCCATCGCCAAGACCCGCTGGGCTCGCCGCCAAGCGAGAGGCCGACCAACGGCGTATACCCAGACCGAGGAACGGCGGGGAACGAAGACCTCGCAGCAGCAAGAACGCCACCGGCGAGAGTGGAGGGCGAACCTTTAACACCCGGAACTGCCGTCTCGCAAGAGGTTCGTGTTAGCAAGACCGCGTTGGAACGAGAGCATAGGAGGCATCAGTGCGACGCAACCGCCGCAGCCTAGACACTGGCTCCTGCCGATTGAATGGGCTGTTGCCTAGTTTAGTCACTTTTATATTCTTCCATTAGAAGAAGTGTCTTCTGGCGGGCTACTTGGTTCATTTCGTTCATTGTCAAGCTGCACGAGATATCGAGGACGAAGTAAGGCTGACACACACATCTGCTCCTTGTTGGGTGTCCTCCTCGCTCTGTCCTCGTTTCGCGCAGTTCGACGACGGACGAACTCCATGACAAGCACACATAGCACGTTTTGGTCTCCTAGGTTTACATGAGCTCACTGCAGGAGTGCATCTAGAGCGGTACATTGTAACCCTTTCAATTTTACGCTCATTTTGTACACTGTCATCATTCACGGCTTTCCGGTGCTGTGACGGTCGGCGACAAGCTTATTCGCATAAACAAGGGCTAGTAGGCGTGGTTATTGTATTCAAGATGCCTTGCTATCGACGGATAGCGTCGTTTTTAGGCTCAATTTTGCGACATTATTGACCATGCGTGGACCGGCGGCGGTAGTGCCCTGTTTGCGGCGACTTGCCGACGCCGCCATATGGCGAGCACAACTACGCAACTGGCATGTAGACGAGCTTCACTGGCGCTACTTACTTGCCTAGAAGAAGCTATGCGGTGACAGTGCCAGCAGTTAGGTAATATCACGAACTGGCAGCTGTACGGGTTTTCGCACTGTCCGGTCAACTACTCGCGCTGTGCACGAACGTTTGGGCTCAGTCGCATACGGCGAAACTAATTACCGAATACAGTAATAAAAACGCACCTGCCTGTGAGCAGCTGTTTTATGCGCCGCCGCGTATGCTTTCGAGGCCATCCTTGCAGGGGAGATTAGAAATAAGTATTTAGAAACAATTACATAGTTCGCTTTCTGCATCATTATGGTGCCGCGAACTTTTAAAACACTACCGCTGCTTCTTTTGGCAATGCATATATTGTTTTCTATCACTGCGAAAAGGCAGGTCGGCCAGTGGGTGGACGTGAGATTAATAAGTTCATACTGCGCCGTGCACCCAAGAGAGCGTGCCGAGCTGAGCTAGCGCCGTGAAATGAGGACCGCAGCTACAGAGTAACTGGTGGCCGCCGGAAACGCCACCGTGGCTGAGTTAACCCTTACAAAAATCTGTGATGAGTGTCTGATAAAAAGTCAATGATTTCAGACATCATACTCATCAGGTATTTCTGATGACTTCTGAGTTGAGTTTCTGATGCAATGGTGATGAAAATTGGCCACCAATTTTCTGATTAAGACGTGATGTGTGTTTTTCTGTTGAGATTCTCATGAATTTATTTTGCAGGCATGCTGAATTCATGATGCATTTCTGATTGGTTTATGATGCATTGAAACCAGTGTCCTGCCCCCCCCCCCCCCCCACACCGGGAAAAAAAGAAAAAAAGTCGCGAATTCCATTTTTTACCGGCTCTTTAGCATCACACAGAATCCGCTACGGTGAAGCAGTCTTACGTGTAATGTAATTCATGATGAAGTTGGCGCCAAAAACGAGGACTAAAGTAGGAGAGAAGACACAATACTTTAGTTCTCGTTTTTGGCGCCAACTTCATCATGAATAAGATTCAACTCGCCCAACTTTCCACCTTAAGGCCGTTGTACGATCGTTTTTGGGCGGATCCGCCAGCGAGCGAACCGCTCGCTTTCGGCCTTCGCTCGGGCGTGGGGCGGAATGGGTGTTGTACGGTCATTTTGGAGCTGGCGGACGATGCGGATGGTTTAAAGCGTTCCGATTGGCGCGCCCGGGATTGCCGTCTGTCCAATAGCATGCTCCTGTTGGCAACCTAGACGGCGCGAAAACGTGGTCTTTTTTTGCTCCTCGGCGACCGGCACCTAGGCTGAACTTCGGCATAGCCATGGCGTGCCGAAGTTCAGCCGGCAACAGGACGAAGAACTTTGCACACGCAAAGGTGACGCCACGCGGCGAACCACGGAGATGCGAACCGGTTTCAAAGTGAATCGTCTCGTGGGTTGATGCCTTGATTCCCCGCTGTGCCCGCGCATTGAGCCGCTGCGAAAGAGCTTCGAAAGAGCTTCCGTACTACTGGGGCACGTGATGGAGGGCGAAGAAACGGGCGCATGTACAGTATGGTAGCACTCGAAATTAAGGCAGGCTGTGACCTGTACATATCCGCGTGAGCGAATTCGGAAGCACATATTTGCGGAATCTGTAACGCGTACCAATCCCACGGATGCCGGGATGGATGCGCGCAATGTCAAGACCGCATACTAGGGGTATTTAAAATGAAGGATGTCAAATTTTCAGAAAGGAATGCTGCGACGGTCATACAATGACAAAGGATAACAATTTAACTGACAAAAGATATTATGAAGTCTGCATTTATTGGGAGAAGCCCAAAAAACAACTAAGACAGGTGGAAAATGACATTATGGAGGAACATGTACCAGTGAACAGCCTCAAGAGGGAACAGTTATTGATGGATGAACTGAGGGGGCTAATTAGAAGCACTGTCCCCATAATGGGACAGAGGTGTGAAAAGGCCCAGGGAAAGTACCTGAAGGCATTCCTGAGGTTATAATTGAAAAGCAGGATTAATGATAGCCATCATGGGTGAACTGCTGACACTTACTGGGAATTCTTGTATGCAGTGCTGTACAGTTAAATACTAATTAACGCACATGCATTTGAGCATTGATCTTGCATAGTGATGGAAATGGGGCAATAGCTGCTGGGTGGTAACTGGCAAAGGCCAGCATTCTGAAGTAAGAAACAGTACGTGCAGCATGCACTCCATACATGCGTATACACAGTGGTTCCTGCACTCTGTCGTTTGTTGCCACAAAATTGTTGCATAGGGTTCTCTGTGCTGCTGAATGATAGCAGTGATGTCGGGTGAATATGACTGTTATTATTTTCAACTGGTAACCGTCTGTGCAATCAAACACATGCTTTTAGTCAGTTTCCATTGTTTGCAGAAGCAAACCGACATCCTGAGTGGAGTATCTTAACACAGACGTTGGCTACCTACCTACAACATAACTGCAAGTAAAAAAATAATGGTGCATTTCATGACAATGGTTTGCTGGATTTGAGGATGGTGACCTTGTTTAACACACCTCAAACATCTGAGCAAGATGAAATTGCTGTGACTGAAATTTTATGATTCTGGTTCACATACCGCGTACCTCATGTATAGTAGGATAAAACTTAAAAGAAACAGCAGTTGTTAGCACTCGGTCATGGCCCGAGGCATCCTGTATTACTCCACTAACCAATAACAGTAAACAAAATTAGTTGTTCGATGCTTGACTTTATTAATCTATCCAGGTATCAGAATTCTAGAGCTTATCATTTTTTCTTGTAATAAGCTTCTTATGGTAGTATACAATAAAAGTTTTAACAGCGGACTACTTTTTTTGGCGCGGAAGAATTCTGTGCGGCGGTCCAGATGGCAGAGCTTCACTGCAGACTTAAATTGAATCTGACTATAGTGTTCGGTGATAACATGTTCTGACAGCCAAAAACCAAAACTGAACATTGGTTGTTGACTGAGCTTAGATGCCAATTCAATGCAAACAAAAATATTTGTTGTAGGAATAGATACGCATAGTTAACATGAAACAAAAAGAGACAACCCGCAACAAACACCTCACTGATACTGCCAACTGTCCAAAGCGATATCACGAACAGTGTATGCTGGACTGTCCTACACAAGAGGTGACGTAGAGCAGATGCCTCTGTGTGCTCTTAGATAAAAGGGAATAGTACCGAGGCTTAGTCCATGCTACTGCTTCTGACGTCAAGGTGACCTTGACAAGATTGGTTGTTGCATTTGTAGAGAGGGCATCTGCTGCTGCTGATGTGGACTGCTTGTTCACAGCCTTTAACAATGCTCTGTCATAGCACGTTAAAGAACCCCAGGTGGTCGAAATTTCCGGAGCCCTCCACTACGGCGTCTCTCATAGCCTTAGTCGCTTTGGGACGTTAAACCCCATAAACCAAACCAAACCAGATCATTTTTGCCCAGCTTGGTTCTTCAGCTGTGGGAAATCTAGCATCACCTGTATATCATTCTTCTTGTGTCCCTGTTCACTCCCGCCGCACTTCAACTCTATCCACATCATAGTATGTGTGGTCAAATGACATCAAACACGCCACTGTCTCTCATTAAAGAAAAGGTGTATGTGTATGTGTGTATTATGCATGCATGAAAAAATCAGCATATTTTAGCATGCTACCATCAGATATGAATGCATCTATACATGAGGAAATTACAATGTTCCCAACCTTTACTAATATGGAAGATCAGTGTTAACTGCAGGTGTTTACAATATCACATAAAAATGACGACGCAATAATACTGATTTCTTTTCTGATTTTTTTTCGTCACGTTTTTCACACCATTACGAAAATCGAAATAGAAATACCGCTCAGTGGCTTCAAAGCGGATATGGTGCGCATCACTGTACTAAAGTGCACGCTTTTGTTCTGCAGTGACAGTGGGCAGGCCGCTTCCTTTTACCAGTGCTTCCTGAGGTGACATTGCAGTGAACATTGTGCAAACCAGTATGCAGCATAGTAAACAAGTGTGGAAAGTTCTGTTGAGAGCCAATCAATGTTGACATGCACAGAAACAAGGTGGCGTATTGTGCGTACGACCACAAAGCATTCATAACTGTCCCATGAATTTAAAACAAAGTGGTTGCTTCGTATTTCAGAAAAGTATACATGTGCCATCCTCATTAATCCATACATAATTAGATAAGGGAGTAAGTACACTGGCCTAGAGGTTAAGGAAATGCAAGAACCGATTTGGAAAGTTTACATAGCAAATATTGGCGGAGACTAGGATAGAATGCGTTGTATAGTCAAGGGAACGGGAACTGCTTCATATTTTGCAGTTACCTCAAACAAACACAATCATATCAAGCAGAATGCGAAAAAGTTAATTTTCAGAAATAAGAGCTATGATGTCTCAGGACAGAATGAATTGAAAAATAAGCCATTGAAGTATGTGTGGGCCATAGATGCTTAAGTTCTCCAGTAAAGCTCTACAGCAATCTTGAAGGTACGTCCTTTCTGATCAGTAAAAAATAAAATGAGAAATTTTAAGGGCAACTATGATTCCCAAAGCAGCAAGCAAAAGAGAGAATCTGTATTTGTTAATCGATATCCGCACCACTTGTTATATATAGAATGATGTCGTACTAGTTACTAATTACCAATTTCTTAGCAAAATATCCTTATTCCACTGCCAGTCTGGGTTGCAAGGAAACGAATTAACTGAGCCATCAGTAGTCATAAGGAAGTTGGAAAAAAACCAAGTTGACGTCAGGCCGAAGGATGACGAAGAAAAACAGAAAGGCAGTGATGACTTTTGTCTTTTATTGCTATCTCTTTGCTGCAATCTGATGATGAGAGCTTTTAAGCTGAACTAATTGCCCAGTTAATACTATCCTTAGTACATGTGACTATATACAAGTTACATGCATAAGCATACAGATGTAGAATTCTCACTGAGCCACATCATGAAGTCAGTGTGTTGCTCAGCTGAGCAGAACAGACAAGCACAAAGAGAAGCCTGGTCAACAACAGGTGGGTGCACTAATGCATGTTTAGCTTTGCAGTGAGCGAATGTAGGTAGCTAGAGCTAGCTTGCGCAAAGTTAGCCCAAATGCTACTATTGTGTAAATCTGCCCCGATAGTTCTCAATGAACACGTTATGCATAAGAGAGCATTGTACTGGTTTGCCAAGGTGACCGAGTGACTGAGCACTATATCAGATCGATTTGTTTTCATATTTATCACACCTCAATGGTCCTAAATGACGTTACTTTAGTAGCGAGCTTTAAAATGGTGTGCCAGGTAGGAGCTCAGTGAGTTCGTAATTTATAGCATGATTTCTGTAGTAACCACTTCG
This sequence comes from Amblyomma mixtum, assembly GCF_055824585.1. Classification (NCBI taxonomy): domain Eukaryota; kingdom Metazoa; phylum Arthropoda; class Arachnida; order Ixodida; family Ixodidae; genus Amblyomma; species Amblyomma mixtum. The sequence goes on from NC_143012.1 coordinate 162,947,465, forward strand.
CAGGACAGTAAGATACACAGCCTTGTGGGATGCAACACCGTTACAGCCTTCTGTGGCACGAACAAAAACGAATCTTGAAATTCAGTGGCATATGAGCTAAACGAGGCACAAGAGTGTTAGTGCACCTAGTGCACGAGAGACTACAAGTTGGGACTGATTAGTTGGGGACGTGTTGGTAAGGAGCAAAAAAAACCTGCATAAGATGAAGACATTCAAATATGCACTTTTGGTGCTGTCACACTGGACCTTCAAAAATGGCCTGAGAAAATAAAACAAGCGGCTCAGGACTGAACTAATTCAAGGATTCTAGTTAAGTTAGATTCGTGCCATGTGCCATTAGAATACCCAAGTTGATGACACACAGGGGAATTGAATGCAAGTAACTTGGAAGACGGTGATACTAACAACACGTCATGGTGTAAATATCCTAGGTTGTGGGTGGGTCTATGAGGATTATTAGGTATTTGAACCAGTATACAGTGAATATACCTTTATCGGAAGGCCTTATAAGTTGGCAAAATGTAATGCTGACAATAAAAAACAATATTACTGCATTCTTAGTAACATTAGCAAACAGGACAATCCAGGGCATGCTAATTGTTGTTTTGAACAACTGAAATGCTGGTATTGATTGCAATATGGCACACACCATATGGCTGTCAGTGAAGGCATATGACAAAACACTGAAGGGACGGTAATAATGCAAGTAATGAAAAGCTGAGGCCCAAAGGAGTGCCTTGGCGGACGTCCGAGATTGCAGGAAAAGGCAAGATACATAAGAATTGGCAAGGGAAATTTGCCGAAGGCTGGCTGTTTAAGCTTGGATCCAGTTTTAGAGCTATTGGATGCAAGTTAAAGCACGAGAAAACCAGCCTCACATAAATAGGGGAAATGCATGCTTTTTCAAAGCAAAGAACAAAAGCATCATAGGGGGATGTTGCAGTCACGGTGCATGTCGTGAAGAACAAGAAAAAGTTGGTTATTGCAGAAATGTCTTCTAAAAGCTTGCCGATTTGAATCAAACAACTTAATGGGCCAAAACAATCTAGCAGGGTCAAGAGTATGAAATGTGTTTGGTGATTTGCAGCACATGCCAATAACACAAATAGGGCCATAGGTGGTGGGTGATGAAGGATTATAAACAGAGGGGCCAGGCTATAATAAGGCAGGAAGCTATCTGTACAGCATGCACTAGATATGCCTATACAACCTACTTCCTCTCCCGTTGTTGCTTTCTGTAAATTTCACAGAACTTGATCATAGCGTACTGTGGGGTGCACCGGTGGCAAGTTGGCATGTCGAAACTGTGCTAAGGGACGACGACAGAGCAAGAATTGCTACCCTGTGCAGTGATGTTGTTACCATTGTCTTTGTTCCTAGCGTAGCTTTACCAGCTCCACAGGGTTTATTTTGCAGTCTGGAAGTAGTCATGCCTGTAGCAAGGAGTCACAGGCAAATGAAGGTGGTAGCAGACAGACATATGCAAGTGCATCGACGAGATCTTCTCAAAGCTTTGAGAATGGCTTGTTAAACAAAGTGCTGCGGCTGACCCAGGAAGCACCGCTGAACAACCACTTAACACCAATAAGACCGATTTCGCAAGCAGCTCTGCAACAATAGCATTGCGAACACATCCAGTTTCGTACCACTGATCCCCGGATCGAAAAGGACCATGAGCAAAATCAACAACAGACACTGTCATTGCCTATGAGGTGCTTCAAGACCACTGTATTTTTCTGATTGCAGTGGAAACCAACATCCCACTTGAACTGAATACTGCCAAGCATTTGTCAATATTGACTTAACACTGCTATGCAAAAAGAGAAAAAAGAGCAATGGCAAAGGTTTTCTCAATATTTTTTCTTTTTCATCAAGACTCGTTATGCTCAACTTGCTCTGTGGTCAGTTTTGATTGCGTAAGCTGCTGCCACACTTTTTTTTTCTGCGCTACATCAATTGAAATGCTCATGAAAAACAGACTTATGAGTTGGCACATATTAGAGATTTGTACACTGTCAATCAGTCGTGATTCAAAAGCGGCAATGATTCTTGTTTCCATGTTGTTACAACCTAAACCGAAATGGCTAGCGGAAGTGTTCAGTCACCCATTCATCACGCCGAGATGTTTATTGCAGGCAAATGTGCGCACAGCCGGCAGGAAATAAAAAGAAATGACGCTCCCGAAGATACATTTGCACTGCACCGATGTTTTAACACAGGTTACACAGTTTCTCCGGCGAGTCGTAACCCGAGCACCCATCATCACAAAACGTACTGAATGGAGCACCAAAGCGCAGAGGATGGCGACATCGCTGTTGTCGCCGCAAAACAGTCCTACGGCCGTGCAGCCAAGCTCGCGTCGCTTCACGTCGCACACACGGCAATTCTCAAGCACAGTGCCAACACGAATCGCGAACAAAATGGTAACGAATGCGTAGCCAGCAACAACGTCGTGTGCACGCTTCGGTCGCGATCACTGCAACCATCGCAACGAATGCGACTAGCTGCACAACGCCACGTTAATTTCAGCATTCGGAAAGCACGGCGTGCGTAGTGAGCTCTCGAAGGTGCACATTTCACTGCCTTGACGTAAAAGCACTCGCTTCGATCGCAATCACTTTCACTACGCGGTCACTAGTCACTGTGCTAGGCAGCTCATGCACGCACAGAAGTTCACCGTGAGCAGCTTTTGCTCGCCGCTGTGCGTGATGATCCTCGCAGGAATTAGGAACGCTTGCAGCAACCACTAACAGCTCCATATAAACACTTCGTGACACCGCCAACGCGTAGGTCTTGCGTCTGTTTGAAGAGGCGGCGTCGATTTCAACTCGGGAAACTGTCGCTGCTCGCCGCTGCTGCACGCGGAGAAGTTCGCAGTCGCTCTGAACACTCGTAATATCAACATGTGGTCAATATAGTATGCCTCGCGGCATAGGTGCCATCTCTACAGCCACGACCTATGCCTCGCTCCCCAGTTCAGTCGACGGACGGCCATCTTGCCCCGGCAGGAGCGGATGCCTACGTCACGTAAAAAGCAGCCAATCGCTGCAATTCGGTCGCCGGGCGGTTCGCTCGTCCGCCCCAAAGTTGAAGTTCACCAACTTTCCTTTCGCCTGCCGAACGGGGCGAATGCCTATTGTCTGGTCGTTCGGTCCGCCAGTCCGCCTGCCTGGCGGATCCGCTTAAAAGCGATCGTACAACGGCCTTTACTAGTGTAATGTAAATTAACATCCACTAGACTATCCTATGTACTACTTCCGCCGAAACGTGGAACAGCCCAGGACCGTAATCTGCCAATCATTGCTACAAACAGGTTCCATTAACTCTTTGAAAGGAGCAAGTAACAAGATCAAGAGAAAAGGGCATTATAAACTATGGAAGTGCATTCCACACCGGTACACTCACCTTTCTGTACTTCATAGCGCTGGCTGATGCTTATATAGTGCCAATAAAACGCCCCCTAAGAAGTGCTAGTTAGGAGCTGTCAATAAGTTGAGTTTTTTAGGATAATATTGGCATCATATACAAAATTACCGGCAGTTACAAATGAAGAGATTTAACTACAAAGTTCTGTTAGTTGATGGGCATCATTGCTCCACGAGAAATTTAAAAGAGCGCCTCGGGCGATGCTTGAAAAAGATACTGCTCTGATGTCTTCACGCATCAAAAAAACTACCTTTTTTTTCATCCGGAAAGTTCTTGCAAAAACACATCAAGGATTTATGTTGTCACTTCGGTCCTTAAAAGTTAAGGCAAAAATTAACTAAGCATTTATGATGTCAATCTGGAACAGAAAGTTAATGCAAAACTCATTAACAATTTATGATGTCGGGCTGATGTGGAAACACAACATATGCGGCCTTTGTGATTGATTTCTGATGACTCACCACGATTATATCATAACGATATCAGAAATTCAAAATCCATTTTTGTAAGGGAATCTAAGATAGCTAGGCACTCAATCGATGCCGAATCGCCGGGATTACTGCCTGAATTAGGTGAATACCTAGGCTACGACTAAGTCTCCAATGTAAAGAAAGATATTCCGCGAAGTTGTCGGGCATCCCCATGGGGCAACTGTGTTTAAATCAGCTTTTTTCCCACGCATAGTATATCAGCTGAACAGGTTCCCAAACGAAATAGTCACATTAGATGAGAACAGCCCTCTACCCGCTATTAAAACACATTCACGATGACTAACTGACCTATAATGGTACCTTCTACCATAAGCCATTGACTGTTTGTCTTATCTTCTTTCTTTATGCGCAATTACAGGTTTGCATGTTACAGTTAACATTGCATACTTTACAGGGGTCGTCCAACACTTCCAAAACTGAAAGTGTTTATAGCTGAGTTTCTGCAGGGCCTTTTTGTATCTACATCTGTTGAGTGTTTTTGCAACTCTGTGCTTGTCCCCCGTACACTAATGCCCAATTGGATTATTTGTACTTTTAGAAATAAATGGATAAATTTTAAAGATCTCCTTTTACAGACATAGCGCTGGTAGTGCCACTGCGCACAAAAGCACAACACTGCGGGTATGCGGTAAAAAACGAATTTTATTTGCAGTGTTCCGGTCGTGATCACACGGTGCCCGAACACGAAGCGGGCCCGGAGATGCAGTTACAGAAGGCGAAAGGGGCGGCTGCTGTCTTCTCCGTTCTGTTATTAACAGTCCAGTGTGGTCGAAGATTCATCAATGGGCCTAGGGACGTTTTTTAAGAACTCAGTTCTATAGTTCCCTTTAGGATCGTACAAGGCTGAGACATAATGCGAGCCATCTTTCGCCTTGGCGATGCCAACTCCGAGGCGCCGAGTGTTCTTCCACACGACTTGCGTGAAGTGGAGCACATTGCCTGGGGGATTTTCCCTGGTGAAGTTGTGTTTCTTGATCTCTGAATACCATGCGTCTACGGCCTTTTTGCCTGTAATGAGCGAGCGAATCGAACATGTCAGGCCTGCGGTAGTGTTCATACTTTTCGGTTGATACACACAGGCTTTCTCTGTCACCAAATGTTTAACAAAATGGGGGTTCCAAAGTGTCAGAAGCCGTCAAAATTCGCATGCTTTAGACATTCATTCCATGACTCGTGAAGGAAATTGGTTCAACCGCTGATTACATTCCTGTCGGAAATTGTAGGAATATGCACCTGACATGACGGAATTATATTATTGTTTTAAACCGCAGGAAAACAAAAACTTGATCTAGTTGGTATGTCATATTTGTAGTAGAGAAGAGCGCGAGAGACACGGACAAACAAGTAGACGGGACGGCCGCTATCAACAGAAGACGTTATTTGAGTAGAACACATGAATACAGAATTTACCTGCAACCAGGAAACGATTTTCGCAGAGTAGGAACCAAACATTGAACTTCATTCAGGCTCGTCAAGATATGAAATTTCACGACCATGAATGACAACAGACGGGGTGCTTACGCACATGTCACAGTTCTTGTGGGTAAGTTATGGTTCTTTCAATGATATTTTTAATTTTCCTTTGTGCTCTCACAACACTGAAGCCTCGTTAAACAGGGGGTGCAAGGGGGCTCATGGAAGCATTTTTTATGGTGCATTGCCAGGTTGGAGGATAGGGCGCTGCCAGGCTATTGTTATGTTCACATTAGCATGTTGTTACATGATGAAAAGCGTAAGAATTACGCGTGATGACAGATGGCGGTAATATGATTTTAATGGAAACAGGAGCCGAGCGCGAGCTCTTTTGCCCGCGCCACTGCCCGCTTTATCGTCTTGTAGTCCGTCACAGTATGTTAACACACATACACATACACACATACCAAGTATGTTAAAGCATCTTCCTGTTTGCCCCATTTAGTTTTTTCCGGCACTTGAAAGACACTCTGCACATGACACCTTCTAACAAGGAAGTAAAGATACGTCATGCTTCATCTAGCATTCTATATTGCCTGCAGGCAAGTTCCTTGTCTTTTAATTTTCCGTCGACCTTGGCACAAATGCTGCCTAGCCTGCTGAGCGCAGAGAATAGAACGTAGAGAGGGCAAAACACATGTCTAGAACGACCGAACTGTGCGTTCCGCAAATCGCGAAGCCTCTGCGACCAGAAAAGCAAGAGATGAATTTTAAATCCTATGAGTTTAGCTGCACATACTTAAATCATGACCATTTTTAACCAAAGGCTATTGCTAGATATCGCGTGTTAATACCGAAACACGCCGAGAACGTGTTCTAGACAAGCGTTTTGCCCTTTGTACATACTGTATCGCATCTGGCGCAGCACGGGCCACGTGTCGGCATCGCAGATGGTGTAGTCGATACGACTGTCATGTTAAGGGAACAACTCCCTCGCCAATCTGCCTATATAAGCGGCCACTAAATAAACCAGCTCGTCCTCGTTTCCCTTGGTCACGCCCTGCGATGTCCTGTTCACGGCCTAAAACGATACAAACATCGTATCTGTGTCCTACGTGTTTTGAACGTTGCCACAATACGTGGAGGTCCGCTATAATCGCGATTTGTCTCTTCTTCTTTTGGAGTGTTTTTGAAGACTCCCATCTGCTACCAGGCCACTTTTTCGAGGATCACATTCATACCAGCAAGATGACAACGTCAAGAAAGCCGGCTCACTTTTTATTTAGCCTTTTAACCTGTTTATGGAAGATAAGATTGACGGCGAGCTCTCTAGACTTGTACACCGTCAATCCTATTCGCCGTGAAATGAACTTCCAGGTGGCGGCACCGTCGCTCCGTTAGTGTGACGGCAGCCGGCGGCGCTCGCATAAATGTACGGGGCGGCGGCGGCCTTCACAGGCGGATTGCAGGAAAAAGGGGAACTCGTAAACAACCACATAACCGCTGCTTTGTGATTTCCTCCACGTGATTTTGCATGCGTTTGCCTTGTACCGCGTTCTCGGGGGCTGTTAATTTTGTTGGTTCGCACTTGCCTAATGGCACTCATTTTTTGCTCTCCTTTTTCATCAATGTACAGGGTCAATCACATTTAGAGGGAACACGGCTCCGCGTGGAGCACCATTGCGACCAAGCAGGTGGAAAACCCGTGCAAAGGGGCAGATGGCACGAAGCACCACATCGAGATCCCTCTTCTCGTGCGCCACTCTGCATTGATTCATGAACGGGTTAGATGCAATGGCACTCCGCGGCCACGTGGCCACGCGGAGCCGTGTTCCCTCTAAGTGTGAGTGACCCTGTACGTGCCACTGCTTGTCAATTCACTTTCCCCAGACTGCCTGTACTGGAACACGTGACAGCACTGGAAGTAAGATTTTTAACTTGCGTCCCTGCAGCCTGGCTTCGTCTTCCTCCGTTGGATCCCTGGGCCCTCGGGGATTGACGGAAATGAGCTGGTTAGTAAAACTCTTATACGGGCACCGTTCATACCCTGGGCGAGTCCGTCTGAGGGCGCGTCGAGGCTGTACCCTCGAGCCACTATGAAAGAGTATTACGACGCTCTCCGCCTCGACCATAAACTCTACAACGACCTCCCATTAAGATTAAACTCTCAGCCTTCATTACCATCAACTGCTATAGACCTATACACGTCACAAACACGCTCTCACACTTCATGAATTTTCATGCAAGAACAATACCTTTCTGTGTCTATTTTTTACACTCGCAGTACGTGAGTGGAACAAACTGGACCCACGAATTACTAAACAGAGCACACCTGAAATGTTCACTCAGCTTCTAGAAGAAGCATGCATCAAAGCCCCTGATCGTATCACTTGTGTACTCAGCATTTTATGTATGTAGTTTGGAATGCATAAGGGGTAACTCTCGCTTGTATAAGTTCTTTGTGCCTGTTATTGGACTTGCCTTGTAAAGACCCAAGCAGTCGATTGTGCCGCCTTTGTGTCTTATATACTTTCTTGATTCAGTCTGTACTAACTTCTGTACCCACTCCCGTTACAATCCCTTGTGGGATTGACAGTATCTTGAAGTAAATAAATAAACAAATCCTAGTCTTTCTGTGCGGAAGGCTGACATCCTTCGACAGGTACAAATTAACACTTGTGAAATCTGCATGTTCAAATTCCGCCGCGGTCCTTCATGTAATGCGAAGGCAAGATAACCGCTCGTCCCTAGGGGTATATAATGGAGAGAATTCCAAGAGAAGGCAAGCACTGTCCTATAATTTGCCGTTACTTGTCAATATACAGCAAGGACCGGTAAAGGGTATAGCGCCTTGATTCCCTTCCATTTTCCCCGCAGAATTCATTATCTTATGTATCCCATCGTATTGACCATCATCATAAAGTCGGTTTAGTTTCTTCTAACACCAAATATTTTTCTCAGTCATTTTTGCTGCGTACCTCGCATGACTGCAATCACGTTCCCATATATATTGCCGACATCAATAATTATGAGATGTTCCGCGAAGCTATAGCTAGCATTGTATACTCAGGTGTTATTTAATTTTCTCTCTTTGCTGTATTTTCTAATCTTATTCTTGTGCTCTGCCACTCCCCCTCTGTAATGCGTCTGACCCTGAGGGGTAGGATAAATAAATAATAAACAAATATGCATAATCATCTTTTTGTGTTTTTGTCTAACTATCCTAAATTCTATTGCTATAAAAAGTTGAACGTTGCTATGATGTTTTTTCCTTGATTTAAACACTTTATATTTATGTCCTGTATTATTGCTTTTTAAATGTATATTGTTGAATAACATATTCTTTTTCTGTTATAAACATGTTCATAGACATATTGTGTGCTGTAGCATTTTGTACTTTATAGGTTCTGTACTCAAGCTGCTGTAGGCGGCGGGGACCCCACGTAAGGCCTATAAATAGGCTTTTTGTCCCCGCCGCTCACATCTGTGATGTGAAATAAACCTGACTGATTGATTGATGAATTGATAGACTGATTTATTGCATGGGCCGCAGGATGTCAAGTGGGCGGATGAGATAAAGAAGTCTGCGGGGATAAGATGACCGCAGCTTGCAAAGGGCGGGGTTAATTGCTATGAGCCACGTTGCCGTTAATTGTTATGAGCCACGTTGCCGTATCATAACTGGTGCGGCTGTTACTGCTCAGGTGTTCTGCGGCATTCAGCCACTCCAGGATGTTTCAGTAAGTGGCGTTTCAATGAATTTGGCGGCGTCTCGTTGGGACCCGGCGGCTCAGGGTTAGCGCGCGAAGCACAAACTGTGCGAAAGGAGTGGTCACGTGGTCGTCAATGCTGTGTCTTTGCCTCCGCCGCTGCTGCTCACCAGTGGGGCATGGGAACAGCTAGTGCCTTAAGACCGTGAGTGCAGCCTCGACGAAACTGAGAGTACCAGACAAGACTAGACGGAACGAGATCGGGGTAGCCTTGTGTAGAAAGAATGGTAAGCGTGTGCCGTTCTTGATTGTCACCCTGCACCTTCAAGGTCTAAGCGGTTTCACCCATTAGCTGGAACGTCAATTTTCTCTTCTGTGGGTCTTTCGTCGAAACACGGCTCTCGCTTACGGTGAAGGCAACCGTGCTGTCGTGTTCACCAGTTTATAAGGGAACTGTGCTTGAACCAGTTTGTTTGGCGCCACATAGACGTCGCTCTCATTTCTGATGCAACTAGCCCTCATGAAAGCAGTAGAAAGCGCCACCCAATTCAAGCTTACCCGTGACACGGTGTCTCTTCGGTATCCAATACAAGTTTTCTCCGTACGGATAATTGTCTAGGTGCCACAACAGTGCACCTCTGTCATTTTTCATTCTCTCTGCCAATTCGTTGGCCCTTGCTTGAGCGAAGCGATTCAGCTGCATAGAAGAAATAAAGGAAGAGAAACCATCCACTGTTAGCGACCAGTTTCAAGCATCGAGTTGAAAATACTTTAATATTTTTTAAGCAGCCTATGAGAATATGAGTTACAATGACGTATCTTCGGGACAAAGGGGAGCGCTTGTGGACAGAAAAAATGCCTGCGTTATTTCTCGGAAGTTACTGAAGCCGCAAACTATGCGACGCGGTAAAGTTATCCGAAACGCTTCCGAGCAGAACACTTGCTGTGCTTCTCTTGATGCATATAACAGCCAACACAAGTAGTGAGCCCGAATGTTAGTAGTAGTACAAGTTTATTCATTGGAAAGTGTGAGGAAAGGAATCACGGGATATTTGCATGAAAGTTCATGGTAGGCTCCCTTGCAGTCTGGACGTCAGGTCGCTACACACAGAAGCTTGCAGCGACCTCTTCGGCCCTGCCTATAGAAAGGAGTTGTACCTGCAGGTCGCGCTGGACAATGCAGTCTCCCACTGCTCTAGGTTGGAGAGTCGCAAATGGTCCGGAGGTTTGTCCGCGGGGCATTCTAAAAGAATGTGACCGAGAGTGTGAAGTCGTCCGTGGCGAATTAGGGATGAATGTACGAAATCATAAAGGTTCCTGATTATAATTGCCGCCAGACTACTCTCTCTCCAGTATTGTTAATATGCCCATTCTCTATCCAGCCAATATTGTGCCTGGAGAATGGGCATATCCTTGGGCATATTGGGTACGTTTCTTTTTCGCTCACTGCCGGAGAGAAATGGAACCCATGCCAATTTAGTTGGGCTTAAATTTTTCGCGGTAATTCGCATATAGTTGTAAATGCTCTATAGGATACGGAGCCTTTCGCAAAGCTCCATATTGCTGTTTTAGAGTCTCATATTATGATTTTGGAATTGATTACAGCAGTTTCTTATGCTTCTGACAGGTGGATCGTATTTTTGATTGAGGCGTCGTTGACTATCTTTCCTGTGTGATCGGCTAGCTCTATAGAGCAAGCATTGTGGTTGGAGTATATTAGTGGTTTTTGAGGAAAGACCTCAACCGCGCCTTAAGGGAAGGGATAAAGGAGAGAGTGAAAGAAGAAAGAGAGAAAGAGATGCTGTATTATAGGGCCTCGGAATAATCTCAGCCACCTGGCGGTCCTTAACCTGCGCTGATATCGCACAGCACACGGGGGCCTTTAGCGTTTCGCCTCCATTAAACGCGGCAGCTGCGATCGGGTTCGAACCCGGGTACTCCGGCTCAGTGGCTGAACGCGTAACCACTGCGTCACCGCTGGCGGGTTATAGCATTACGCAGCATCCACAATTACTGCGTCGGGCGTAGAGTAGAAGTGTTTTTGATCGCTTTAGCTCCAGCCCTCCTCCTGCCCCCATCAGGCTTCGGATGCACTTGGATACAGGTGCGACTTGTAGCTGTTTCTGCATATCATTTGGAATGTTTACATATAGCTGAATGTTTACATATAGCCTGGGTCACATGACCTTTCGGCGTCATCACAACCTGCCCACGGGACAGTGGGCAAACTGCCCACCGTGGCAGGTGGCAGTTAATGATTGGTTGCTCAGGAAGAGCAACCTGGACTGCACAAGGCCCGTCGCTGGGAGCAACTGCCATTGCACGGTAGTGGCGCATCGCTCAACCGCTGTACCACTGCGCCAGGAGGGGTATGAGGACCCCCAGGGATCTACGAATGTAAAGGAGAGAATGACCTTCTGCACATATGGGAAGTAAGGCATTACGCTGTCACTTCATACCCTTAAGACGGAGCTTATGTGTCCACTCCATTCTTGCTGACCGTTGTGATTGGTCAGAGGAATAATAGAGAACGCCTAGGACCGTGACTCACTGTTACCAACTGCTGTTTTTTTTTCCTTTAATTTGTATCCTACCATACGAACGTGCACTTTGAATTCCGGCAGCAGCAGCATCGGCTAGTCGACTCAAATTAATCAATAGCAGCCGCAGATCGAAACGGGGTGTTTTTACCTGCTCTTCGAGGCTCCCTTTTCCTTCCCGATTCACCCATTCGGACGTACTGGGCAATAAAGCAAGGGGAGTGTTCCACAGGCAAGAGCAGTGGAAGGGAAACGAAAATGTGCGCTCGAAACGGAGACATGAACACACGCCACCTTCGTCGGTATCACAACTGTTGCTGGTTTATGACCATGGCATTCGTCGGTTACTGCGATGTATGTACGTCCCCGGTCCTTTATACTTGCACCGCTGCTGGACTGAGCGGCTGAGCACTTGCAGTCCGGCGCGCAGGACGCCTTGAAAGCAAGGGCTAGCTGCGGCTTTGATGGAACTCAACTTCTGGTGGAGGTGAGCTTTCTAAAATAGCTTATTGCTCTAAAAATCGCTGACCAGGATTTCAAGAAGGAGAAACACAAAACATGAAGGGTGGCAGAGGGAGAGAGAAGACAAGAAGAGGGAGGAAAGAGAGGATGTTGCGGAGAAACTTATAGAATGATCTAAATCTCAAGCTACTGGGCTAGCTGCCAAAATCCCCGCGCGCGCTGGGATGCAGTTCGCCGCTCCCTATCGGAGCCGCGAAGACCGTCGGCCATGTGAGCCGGTCTAATCTGTTCTGCCTCTCCTCTCTCCTCTCCCTCCCCCCCCCCCCCTCCCGTGGCTGAAGCTCCGAAGCGAACTGCTCAGAGAGGGGGAGGTCAGCCAAATTTCCCTTCGCGGTCGGCCGGAGTAGCAAATAACACAGGGTATTCTTAACCACATTCTTAAAGAAGAAAAACAGCAAACCGGAAAACCAACCTGCGCGGATGGCACATCAGCTTCCATGCCGCACTGCTATGGGTGATGCAGAGGACGCTTGTTGCGCTCGCGTACGCGAAGCTCGCTGTAGAGAACACCCGTTGGACTCGCCGTTGAGAGAGAGGCCGATAAACGGTGTAGCCAGACAGAGGAATGGCGGGTATCAAATTCCCTCCAGCAGCGAGAACCGGCGGCAACGAGTGGAAGGCGAACATTCAACATCCGATACTGCCGCATCGGAAGAGGTTCGTGCTAGGATGTCCGCGTTGGAACGAGAGAGCAGGAACCATCAGTGCGATGCAACCGCCGTAGCCCTACCACTGGCTTCGGCCGATTAAATGGGCCATTGGCTAGTTTAGTCAATTTTGTATCCTTCCATGAGAAGAAGTGCCTTCTGTCGGCCGATTTCGTGCATTTCGTTCATTGTCAGGCTGCGCGAAACATCGAGAACAGAGTAAGGCTGACGCACACATCTACTCCGTGTTGGGTGTCCTCCTTGCTCTGTCCTCTCAGTTTGGCAATGAATGAATTTCATGACAAACACACATAGCACGTTTTGGTCTCAAAGGCTTACATGAGCTCACTGTAGGAGTTCATCTGGAGCGGTACATTGTAACTTCCGGCTTTCCGGTGCTGTGTCGTTCGGCGACAAGCTTTTTTGCATAAACAAGGGCTAGTAGGCGTGGTTATTGTATTCAAGGCGAACCTGTCTGCCTTGTAAACCGACATTACCGACTGGTAATGTCGGTTCATAAGGCTCAAATTTACGATACTACTGACCGTACGGGTGGACTGGCTGCGGTAGCGCTTTGTTTGTGGGCGCTTGCCGACGCCGCCATATGGCAAGCACAACAGCGCATTTGGCATGTAGACGACCTTCACTGGCGGTACTTCCGTGGCCCACGCAAGGGCATCGAAAACAAGCAGACGTTGGTGAGTGGCGACACCACGGGGTTAACCCGAGCATCCGCAGGGACATCCCCGCAGGGGGATGATGGTGAGCAGTGCGCCACCACGAATCCGAGCATCCGCGCTTAGCCGTGCGTGGCATCGCCGTGTCCGGGGAAAAGGGGGTCCTGGTGGTTGAGCTGATTCCGAGAGTTTGAACCTTTAAGGGCCCTCGGCGGACGCAAGCCACCAGTTTGGCCCCAACTTCCTGTAGAAGGCACCTCTGGACTGACCCGACTGCGGGGAATCGGCAGTCGCTGTCCTCCCCCCCCCCCCCCCCTTCCTTTCGCATACCTGTCGCTCTCACAGAACTTTCCCGTGCCCTCTTCCTTTCTGTTTTTCCTTTTTCATGGGCGGCTGGGGTTAACCTTGATACGAGTAACTACCCTGAAGTGCCCCATATCTGGTTATAGCCAGGGTGTACAGGGGGTGTGGGAGAGACTAAGTCCCTGTCCCGTCCCCCTGTTGGGTTCCGTGGTGGGCAGCTGCCAACGTGACCAAAAATACACATCCTTTTTATTGCTAGCACTTTCTTTTCAACTGATCGCCCTCCGAAATGAGAGCGCACCAATGTAACTGCCCGCTTCTTTTCATAGAACGAGAGTAACCTCCCGTGCTCCCATGTTATTTACAGCGTAAGCTCAAGAACTTTAACTGAAGCCAAAGCCCAAGGGTATACCACAAAGAAGTTAGCAAGTAGGGACCCAGTGCTCGAAACACTATACAACCAACTGCACGAGAAACTTGCAGAAGTCACAGCCTTTGTAGACATTCAAATAGTAATAAGCCCTCCCCGGTCATTGAACACTGTTCGTGGCGTCCTCTGTGATGTCGTCTTGAAGTACGTGACCAAAGAAGAACTACTAGATGGGCTCAAAGGTCCACATGTGACGAATGTCTACAGATATTAAAAATCAGAAAATATGAAAAAGAAAGCGAAACAAAACACTTTGTCCCGACCTTGGTACCAAGCACGCTCCCTGACTCTGGGGAAGTAGAGTACTCTAAAATCAAACTTTGACCATGCATCCCCAGCCCACGACGCTGCTTCAAATACCAGAGGTACGGCCACGGCTCCCAGAGCTGTCGGGGTCAAGTCACATGCGCAAAGTGCGCCTCACATGACCATCGTACTGATAACCGCGAAGTTGAACGCAGCTTCGTGTGAATTGTGAGAGGAGTCTTCCTGCTTACTCCCGCACCTGTCCAGCAAAGAAAAAAGAAAAAAATATTCACGCTCAAAGCGACATAACACATCACTTTCAGAGAAGCACAGAAGTGTCTTTTACTGGTTCAAACTCCTAATTACGCTATTGTAGTGAAAAAGGGTGCGGCATCACAGCGGAGTTCGGCGCCTGGCCTGACCGCACAAACTGATCCTGGGGAGGACCATCCGCGCCCACGATAGAAACAGCTGGAGTTGCTCCACCACCTTCAAAGCAGCCCTTGTGGACTCCCAGGTCAGCGGGCCTCAAGGACTCGCCCACACGGCGAAGCCTAACTCGCATGCACCCGTGAATTGTGCACGATCTTCCAGCTCTTCTCAGGAGGCGATGGACACAACAAGTGCGGCTGATCTCGGAGCGTTAAAAAAGCGACAAGGCCCGAACCACGGGGCCGAAAGCAACCTAGTTTTTTCTAATTACACGCAAGAAAAGATGGCACATAGAATACATTAGAATTGTAGGTAGACTTTTAAATAATTTAAGAGAAATAATGGGCATCCTGTCTACTCTATCATCTGTTGCCTTGCGTTTACAAGAAACGAATTTAGGTCCCCAACATACAAGCATGTTCAAACAATATAAAGTCTTTCGCCGCGACCGAGAGCAGGCAAGTCGGCTCTCGGTCAGGTGGCCTTGGCCTCATTGTGAAAAAATGATGTCGCGGCCCGGGAGCTTCTTCTAAAAACCAAAGTTGAAGCGGAAGCAGCCACTCTGCTGGCACATACAACAATTAGTGTTCTGCTGCATACGCAGAGCCGTTCACGAATTAGAAGAACTTGTAGAACAGCTGCCAGAGACGCCCTTGGTAATTGGTGATTTTAACGCACACTCCAACATTTGAGGTAGCGACACAACCGACACCAGAGGACAAGTGATTGAGGATTTTATAATGTGTGATAACCTTGATCTGTTCGACACCAGAAAACCAGACTATTGTTATCCTAGCTCTGGAAGAATGAGCTTAAAGAATTATATTCTATTTATACAGATTTTAAATGGGACATAGATAACCAATATGGAAGTTTTCACCTTCCAGTGCTAATCAGTTAACATCTTCATCGGAAGTTAGCCGCCGCGGTGGCTCAGTGGTTACGGCGCTCGGCTGCTGACCCGAAAGACGCGGGTTCGATCCCGGCCGCGGCGGTTGAGTTTCTTTGGAGGAGAAATTCTAGAGGCCCGTGTACTGTGCAATGGGAGTGCACGTTAAAGAACCCCAGGTGGTCGAAATTTCCGGAGCCATCACCTACGGCGTCTCTCATTGCCTTATACACCTGTCACACTAGCAAATTTAATGTCATTCGAACATAATGGCATTCGATGCATCGAATGTCATTCGGTCTCTTTCGGTGCTACACGGAAAAAAATAATGTGATTCGAAAATGATGGCATCGACGATCAGTGAAAAAAATAGTCCAATTGAACGACATCAGCGCGCATAAACGCTATTGTGCAGTGTTTCAAAAGCGGGTGAGAACATTTGTGTGCCGTATTATAAGCTTAAAATATTATTTCCGGCCATTCTGCGCCACTTTAGCCATAAAAAGCCAAGCCAAGTGCAAAGTCAACCACAAATCCGATAAATGTAAACAAACAAAATGGCTGACATGGCGGCGCGCGGACACGCGCGGAGCTTGGAAATGACTTCCAAAAGGTGAACTGCTCAGTTACGTCTTTAAGTACCTTCGAGCTTAACGAACATGGCACGCCAACCAACAAGAATCACGCATCCAAAATGACCGACGGTCGCAGAAAAGACGCTGCTTCACGCTCGGCCGCTGCGGTAGGCCGCTGAGACCGAGAGTAATAGCTATCCACGACAGCCTCTAGTGTGAACAGATTCGCACAAACATTAACTTTTTTTAGCAGAACTAAATCAAATCAAATCAAATCAAAAATTTATTTTCAACATTGATACAATGTTGATGGCTTCCGTGACAAAAAGCTGTGAGGACAGCTTGACTAGGTCAGGGAACCATTTTGGCAGCAGCGACTTCATATACACTTCAATAATTCAAATACAAATGAAATGTGCAACAGAATGCATACATTGTCTTACTTACTGAGTACAATAGTTAAAATGCAAGTGAATATTGTAATGGAATACACGGACTTCATTCATCAACTTAACTACGCCACAAAAGAACAATGTGCCCTACAATAAAACTACGCAACAAACGAATAAAAATTAGTACCATAAAGCGTTTTACACATGAGATCCCGATGAGAAGGCAAACACACACACTCACTCTGTATGCCCAATTTCACAATTACCACTCAAAATCATAAAACAGTCTTAGAAAATTGCCCAGAAACAAACATGCTGCGCAATGCGGTGCGCGTTAGGGCAATGGAACCAGAAAATTGTGTTTTAATCTTGTTTAATAGAAATGGTACGTTGTACGTTAATGTTTGCAGTAGATAATTAGTGCGTGGCCGCGGTACAAACCATTCCTCAGACGCTCTGGTTCGATATGTGCGAGTTTGCAAAGTAAGAGTACATAGCTCCTTCAGGAACTGCTGGTAAGATACACTTGAGAAGTACAGCAGGTATAGTAGACGGTAATCGTAAATCTGTTGTATACTGACCAACTTGAACTGAGTAAAGAGGTCATGAGTGTGGTGAAAGTATGAAACATTAGCAATGCAACGAACAGCTTTCTTTTCGAGCCTATGTAGTATAGTTATGTTTTTTTTTAGTAGTCGTGGCCCAAATTAACGTGCAGTAGTTAATGTGGGACCGAAAGACGGAGTGAAAAATTTGAAGTTTAATGTTAGTTGGAAAAATATCTCGAGATCGACGTATTAAGCCAACAGCGGAAGAGAGTTTTTTCACCAGTTGCTGTATATGCGCATCCCAAGTCATACGGTGCGATAGTACCACTCCTAAAACCTTGTGCTCTTAGACTATATCGATTGTAGAGCTGCCCAAGCGGAGCCCGCCAATCAAACTTACTGGTTTGTTTTTTGAAGCAAACAGAATGGCTTTTGATTTTTTAGGATTTATTCTTAAACAGTTTTTGCTCGACCAATCAAGCAATTTGCAGAGAGTTTCATTAGCGGTATGCAGTAGGTGAAAACTATTATCTGATGTGAAAAACAAGCTGGTATCATCAGCGTACAAAACAAACTTGATATGCTTATCAATACGAACCACATCGTTCACATAGATATTAAACAAAAACGGTCCCAAAACGCTGCCTTGAGGGACGCCGCATGGTATTTCTTTAAAGGATGACAGACTGCCATCGATAACTACAGACTGCATGCGTGTTGCAAGGTATGACTTTAAGAGTGAATGGGGTATGCCCCGAATGCCATAGTGATACAGTTTATTAAGGAGAACAGTATGGTTGAGGCAGTCGAAAGCTTTGCTATAATCTACAAACACCCCAAGCGTTAGTTTATTTGCATCCATGTTTTTGAGTATCAATTCCTTTTGAATCAAAAGGGCAGACTCGGTAGAGCACCCTTTTCTGAACCCATGCTGACATTCAGAAAGAAGTTTATGCTTGGTAAAAAAGGGGTCGAGACGAGACAGAATAACTTTTTCAAGACCTTTTGAAAACACTGGGAGAACTGACACTGGTCGGTAGTTGGCAGCATCATTTTTGTCGCCGCCTTTATATATAACTGAAACTTTCGCGCGTTTCATGTTTAGTGGAAAAAAACCCGTCTCCAAAGCAAGGTTATAAATGTGTACGAGGGCTGGACAGATGACGTCGAGGACGTATTTGACCGGTCGGACCTGGATATTATCTATGTCAAGGCTTTTACTGTTCTTTAGTGACGTAAATATGTTGTAAACCTCAGCTGTATTAGTTGGCACCATAAAAACAGTGTTCAAGAGGTTGTCGTCAAGGACGCAAGACGTTACAGAAGGAGCAGCATTGTTAGTCATGGCAGTTATGTAGTGGGTGTTGAAATGCTCTGCTAGAGCACCTTCAGTAAGCAGTTGACCTTCGACAGTCATCTGAAACTGATTAGGCGCAGCTGTACGCAGGCCGAGTGCGTCGTTCACAATCTTCCAGATCCGATCAGGACGAGATGTCGAGGCATCCTGAATCAGCTGCTGAAAGTACTGCACTTTGGCTTTCCTTAGTTCTGATGTGATTCGATTGCGTAGTTTCTTGAACTCTGCAAATATGGAAGGCTTACGCGTTTTTAAGAACAGAGCGAAAAGCTTATTTTTATCTTCAATCATTTTTACCTGCTCGATGCCGATCCAAATAAATGTACTTTCTAAGTTTGGCAGGGTGCACATTATTTTTTTCACATCGCTTGTTCCTGCTGCGTATCTGGTGTCCAGAGTACGCATTCGGTTCGAGATCGAATGCGAATGAGTTCCCCTAACTCATTCGATGGTGAATGTCATTCGAACCTAATGACATTACATGTTCCCGCGTAGCAGTCGATTAATGACATTAGGTGCTAATGTCATTCGATTCGAATGACATTAAATTTGCTAGCGTGACAGGGGTATTAGTCGCTTTGGGACGTTAAACCCCCATAAACCAAAGCAATCATCGGAAGTTATTCCAACAATAACACGACGTTCGAAGCTGCTCTGAGCTGACTGGGCACTGCTTAGAGCAAAGACCAGTTTAGATAAAATAGTTTCGGAGAGTCTCAGTGTAGATAAACTTGATGAACTTTTCAGAAAGTGTATTATTTCCCCCGCGAACCTTCTTCAGGACCATCCCATAACATTCTTGAGTGCCTGGCTGAGCTTAGAATCCGCCGCAGGATGTCGAACTGCCTACGAGACTTTTAAGCATGAAATGCTTTTAGCCCCGTTGTCGGCAGTGTGGTGACGTCACGCCGAGACCGAGAGCCATCATCCGGGCACTGAAATCCACTCATCCGGGCACTGAAATCCAGTCATCCGGGCACTGAAATCCAGTCATCCGGGCACTGAAATCCAGTCATCCGGGCACTGAAATCCAGTCATCCGGGCACTGAATTCCAGTCATCCGGGCTCTGAAACGAGAACATCCGGGCACCGTACGAGACTTAACGAGATTTAACGAGACTCTCTAAGCCCTCCTACGCGACCGGCATGCAAGCGCCGGTTGGTCTCCAAACGAGACAAAAAATAACTGCTGCCAGTGCCTTCTCAATGTTTATCAAGATATCAGTGGAGCTGTGGGTTTGATAATGCACGGAATTATAATTTCCGATTTCTAATAACGCGTGCAAAAAGCACATAAATGCCACGTTACACTTCGTTGTCATACGTGATCTCTTAGGGGCTTCGCGCATCGAAGCAAAGCCGCGCAGGCGCACAGGGGCCCGGTGGAGAAGCGCTGCGTTCAAAGGGCAAGGCACCGCGCCGAACGGGTGGTGGCGTTCCTCCCTTCCTTTACGGTGCGGTTCGGGTGTCCACCGAGATGGCAGAGAATTACTGCGCCATTTCCTTTCCTCAAAAAACCTTGCGGTCAAATGGCAAGGCATCGCGCTGAACGGGTGGTGGCGTTCCTCCCTTCCTGTACGGTGCGGTTCGGGTGTCCACCGAGATGACATTAGGCCCGTAAACATTTCATGCTTACTCTACTCTCGTTTACGGGAGAGGCAGAGATTTTTTGTGCAAGGGTTCACTCCATGTACTCGGAGGCTCAAGCCTCTCGAGGAATTTCGCTGTTTAAAATAGAATACCTCAGGGCTGTATTTTATGCACAACACTATTTTGTAAAAATGAATCCCATTAGGAAAATAATACAAAGGTCCATTATGTATCCCGTCTATGAAGATTATCTTTAAATAGCTTGGACGCCCTCCAAAATATCAACATGCAAACAAGTACATTTAACGAAAAATAAAATGGCAACATGGGTGGTCTCAAACGGTTTCCGTTTTTCTCCACAAGGAACAGTGGCCATCTTTTTCTCACCCAAACGAGGCATACAGACAGATCCCACAATACTCCTGAACGAAACAGAATTACCTGTAAAAAATGTAGACCAATTTCTAGTCAAAACTTTTGATTAAAACTCACTTTCCCGCCTCGCATGAACGCGTTGAAAAAGAAAGCTTCTTATCTCTGAATATACTCAAAGTCCTTTCACAAAAACACTAGGGTTCTGGCAGGGCAAGCCTTCTTCAAATTTACCGCTATGTGGCAGGATCCAGCTTAAACTATGGATGCACAGTATATGGTTCAGCAATGCCATCTTACTTTAAACGACTAGACGCAATACAAAATTAACTTTTGCTTCTTTCAATTTGTGCATACAGGGCTTCACCCATAAGCAGTCCTTGTTAACCTCCCTGCATTTCCTCTTATTCCTCCTCCTCCTTTGTGGAGAAACCAATGAATAATCACTTAGAAACTGAAGAGCCATGCTCACATGCTCATTCATTCTAAAAATCCGTTCGCTACCGAAACATATCTACTAACCAATAGTTACAAAGCGTCCATCTAGAAAACTGTTAAAGGACAAACCGAAAGTTAGGTGGTCATTACTCTTACGTTTTGAAGAGGTGTGCTAGAACCTCGTAGTACTAAACACATTACCCGGCATTTCTCAAAGACGTGGTCTGCTGCCTTCATAGCACAATTTTTCTGCAATATTTGATTTCACTATTGCACAGTTCCGTAAAAAGCAAATTCAACAGCAACATATCATACAGGAATTTCTTGTACTCGAGGGAGAACACAGTTGTTTCACAGACATTTCTACTGATGGTTAAAAAACGGGTGTTTTGTAGGAAGCGCAGTTGTGCGAGGGAATTCAGAGGACACAGAACGACTTCCACAGTGCGCATCCATCTTCAGTGCCGACTGTTACGTCGTCTGTGTAGCCTCACAAAAACAGTAAACGAGAACCCAGACTCTCTGCGTACACTTTTGGGCGAATTACTACTAAGCACTTACTTAAGCACTAAGCAATTACTAAGAACTTTTGGGTGAATTACAGCTACTGTGCTCTAGTCGATTGGGATCAGTCATTCACGTTTAAAATAATTACCGGAGAACTATGCGGGTTTGAGCACTTTTGCGTGAATTACGGAAGACGATGATTAGTGGGCCGGCTGTCTGACACCGGTCCGTAATTTTCGGCTTTATTTTCTCACTTCAGAGGTTTTTCACTTTTTTGTGGCGTGTGTTCTCGACGTGCGACGACCTGGGGGTCCCTGGCCGCCGGCAAAAGCACGTCAAGCGACCTCCTCGGCGCTGTGCGCCGTATCAACGCCGACACGGAACATCACCACCAGCTGAACTCCATGCTGCACTGATGGCAGCAGCGGCAGCGGCGGGTCCAGCGGCCCCTGTAGTTGCGGCTACAGACCAGGGCCCGGCAAACAAGAGGCTGAGTGACGACCAAGCCAGCAACGAGCCTCTGACCAACCATCCAGAGGACATGGACCAAGCATCGTTCACAGTTGTCTCGTACAAGAAAAAGAGAGCTACCGGTGTTCCTGTAGTCTTCAGGCCCACCGAGGAAGGAAGAAGCCTATGGAAAGCCAACCCCAACACTGTGGCTTCGGCGGCTGTAGCATCGGCACAAGAAAAAGTCCTAAGCCATCGCATTCACAAGGATGGGAGCCTGATGGTTACAGTATCGACGCTGCCCGCCGCCAACCGTCTGCTCACGGTAACTAAGCTGGCTGGAGTGGCCGTAGAGGCCCCAGTCCCATACTCTTACATGGCAAGCTATGGCAAAATACAAGATGTACCTGTCACCTACACAGACGAAGATCTGAAGGAATATCTACGTGACCAAGGTGTCCTTTCAGCAAGGAGGCTAACCGCCTACACTCCTGAGGATGGTGGAAAGATCAAAGAAGTACGCCGTCGCGCAGTTATATTGGAATTCGCAAAAGATGCGCCGCTACCAAAAAGAGTAACGCTTGGGTTCTGCAGTTACCCTGTAACTGAATACGTCGGAGCAGCAACTCAGTGCTATAAATGTCAGAGGCATGGCCACATATCAAGATATTGTAACGGTCCCGTGCGCTGCAAAGTGTGTGCTGGCCCCCACTCGCACAAAGAATGCACTTCGAGAGCACAACCTAAATGCGCTAACTGCAGTGGCCCTCACCCTGCTTCCTATGGTGGGTGTTATAAAAAGAAAGCAGCCACAGTTGCTCGCACGGCAGAGCAAACACAAGGGAAACCCCCTAAGCGCCATGAACCACCACCTAACCCCGACGTGGTTTTCACGACTACGCAATCTCTTTCCGAGAATCAGTCAACACAGCGTGGGAAAGCACCTGACAAGACCTACGCAGATGCAGTAAAAAAGAAGCGTGGGAAGTCCGTTGGTTCTTCTCCTTCATCAAAGCTGCTGCAGCGCACTGCACAAGACCCGACAAACAGCGTCGCTCGCTCTGAGCCTAAGGCGCCACAACATGACAGGAAGATCAGCGACAAGCAAACCGGAAACTCTGAACAAGATATCACAAGCCTACTCATTCCGATGCTGTTTGCAGCCATCAAGGCTCTTATCCGTGCAAACCCCTCGTCAGGAGGACTCCCAGAAGTAGAAGCTGTCCTTGCAATGGAGCCGTTGGTGTCGGTCTCCTACGCTCCGCAGGGGCGTAATACAACACTTCAGTAATCATGGCTTCAACAGCGAGAACTTCGCCGCAGCTGACAATCCACAACATCTTTCGTACATGCACCATTTTCCAATGGAACGCTCGCGGGCTACGCTCTAAACTCTCAGATTTCCGACAGCTCGTGCGAGCGTACCGCTTCCCCTTCATAGTCATCTGTGAATCACGCGTCGAGGAAACTTTCCGACTCCACGGATACTATTTCCATCATTCACAACGACCAGATAACGTCAGCAGATTGCTGATAGGCTTTCGCAAGGATATCCCGGCCTCATCGGTTGATGTCCCGCCTCACAGCGACAATGAATACGTGTGCGCTGTCACACTTATTGCCGGACAACAGTACACTCTGATTGGAGTATATCTTGAGCCAGGCACGCCATTTGATGCTATGAGACTTGATAACTTGATAGCAAGGACGCCCTCACCGCATATTATTCGCGGAGACTTCAATGCTCATAATGAAATTTGGGGCAGCTCACATACATGTGCCCGAGGTGCCAAGCTTGCAAAACTTCTCTCCAAGCATTCAGTTCAGCCATTGAATGATGGCAGCATCACCTACCTCCGAGGCCAGACGACTACCAGCAGCATTGACGTGACATTTGTCACAAGTTCATTCGCCCACAACTTTGGCTGGTGCAGTGATTTGGAGACACGCGGAAGCGACCATTACCCAATCCTCATATCGGCTTTCCATGCGCAGAGGAACCCAAAGAAATCCCTTAAAGACTGGGACGCATACAAGGGCGCTGTAAGCAGAGGAATTACTGCGGCAACTCGCAATGAGGAATTAGCATCAACAATGGCGTATTGCCTGAGAGCGAGTACACAAATTACAACTAAAAATGATAGCCTACCTTCAAATGATGACACATTTCAAAGGCTCTGCGCTATACGCAGGCGAGCTGAAAGGAAAGCTCTGCGCACAAAAAGCCTCGATGACCTACGTGCATGACGACGGGCACAACGTCACATTCGACGCTATATGGATAAACTCAGTCGGCAAAAGTGGCGTGACTTTTGTTCTACGCTGGATGTGCGCCAACCAGTAACCAATATTTGGCGGATAGTTAGAGGTATGCGCACGCCGCCTCAACAACTCCACCCCTTCGCTGCACTCTCCCTTCACGAACAAAAATCTATAAAAGAAGTCTCAGAAGAATACTGCAGGCTACTGTCGGCAGGGTCAGGGCATTCGACACTCTCCGCAAATGGTCAATCAGGCATCCCAAAGGCGGCAGTGCCAGCGTTAGACCTGCCTTTCACAATGGAAGAACTATCCACAGCTATCGCGGAGACAAATAGACACATGTCTCCGGGTCATGATGAGGTTACTTATGAAGCCATTGCAAAGCTACCCCACACCTCCCGTCTTCGACTCCTGGAGTATTACAATTCTTCCTGGATGACTGGTGAGGTCCCCACGGAATGGAAGCTGGCGAAAATTGTGCCTGTTTTGAAACCCTGTAAGCAGCCAACAAGCTACGCATCATTCCGGCCCATTGCCCTACTGAGCTGCGTAGGTAAGCTCATGGAGCGCATGATCTGCAAACGCATAACTTGGTTCCTAGAAAGCCGAAATGAGTTCCCCCAAGAAATGAACGGGTTCCGTCAAAACAGGTCTGCGACTGACAATATCATCTCCCTCGTCTCATCAATTGAGGAGTACCTTCATGCTGGGTACATCCCGACAGCCGTTTTCCTAGACATCAAGGCCGCCTTTGACTCTGTCTTTCATCATGCAATTCTCGCCGCCTTTGCCAGTCTTGGCCTTGGAGGAAAGCTATACAAATGGATTGGGCATTATTTGAAAGAACGGCAAATTTTTATGACCACTCCAAACGGTCCAACGCGCTTTCACGCAGTAGAGAGGGGCGTAACACAGGGAGCGGTGCTCAGCCCTCTCCTGTTCAATATTGCCCTTATACACATAAGAAGAAACCTTCCGCGAGGGGTCCGTATAACAATTTATGCTGATGATATCTGCATCTGGACCGCATCACGCTCACGCTATATCACCCAGCAACGTCTACAGAGAGCGCTATTGCACATTTCGATGTACCTGGCTTCCAGAGGTCTTCGTCTCTCGCCAGAAAAGAGTGTTGCAATGGCGTTTACAAGAAAAACGATGACCCGATATCCGCTGCTCCTAGGCGGACGATCGCTACTATATGTACGATCTCAGCGATTCCTGGGTGTTGTAATCGACTATAATCTGTCATGGACACCTCAGATCAAAAAACTCCGCGAGAGGATCACTGCAGCATCGCAAGTGTTTAGGTTCATGGCGGGAACAAGGTGGGGTAGCAACTGCCGATCAATGCTTCTGCTTGAAAAAGCCTACGTTGAAGGAACCTTGCGCTACTGTCTACCAGTGTTTCAAAGATTATCTACATCAAGCAATAAGTCTCTCGTTGCCGCACGGAACAACTGCCTGCGAATATGCCTTGGCCTCCCAAAGGGTTCCTCTGCATCAGGAACAGTAGCGGAGGCAGGATGTCTCCCACTAGAGGTGATTGCCGCCCAGGAAACTATGCGTACCCATCTCCGCCATGTTCTTCAAGGGAAGAAGCACTTCCTGCACCGTGTCCACCTAACTCACAGCAACTCTAGCTTTGGCCAGGCAGTGCAGCTCCTGCCCATCCCTACTATTAATCAGCCACAGAAACTACTACCTCTGGCCTTTCCTCCATGGACACTCTCTCCTCTAAAGGTGAAGAAGTTTGTTCCAGGTGTGAATGCAAAGAGCCGCATGCCACAGGCAGTGCTTCTGCAAACTACTCTCGCCTACTTAACGGAGGAATATAGGCAGCACACCCATATCTTCACCGATGGTTCAACTACTAAAGAAACCTCTTCATGTGGCCTTTATGTGCCCTCAACAGGCCATGCCCTTTCTTACCGGCTGCAGCGGAGGACATCCTTTACGACAGCTGAGCTTCACGGCATTAAGGAAGCTGTTTCTTACATCCTGCGCCGAACCGCCGACCGTTGGGTTATCTTCACCGATTCGAAAGCATCTCTCCAGATCCTGGCCAACCTGCTGAAGAAAACGAATCACCAGCCAGTTTCCCTGGACATCGGATATCTACATCATTTAGCTATTGCCGCAGGCCACTGCATAACATTTCAGTGGGTACCTGCTCACTGTGGCATTCAGGCTAATGAAAAAGCAGATGAAGCGGCCCCTAAGGGCCATCAACATCGGAGATACATTAGAACTTTTTTTACGAAATCTGATGCGTCCCAGGTGGCCAAAAGTTTTGCTTCCGAAGAAATGTATCGGCTTTGGAGTTTGCCGACATATCAGTACCAATTTCTTCACTTAATCGACCCACATCTTTGATCAAGACTCTCACCCAGAATTCCTCGACATCTGGAAACACTTTATCATCGACTTCGTCTTAATGCTGCATATACAAACGGCTTACGATACCGTTTTAGACAAATGGACAGTCCGCACTGTGACAACTGTGCCGCGATAGAAACTGTGGAGCATATCTTGCTTGAGTGCCCTGCATATGCTAACGAGCGTGCGTACTATGAACATTGCATGCAGAAGCTCTGCTCAGTGCCCCTTACAATGGACAAAGTTTTAGGTCCCTTAGCCTGCCTTAGGCAACAGAGACTTGCAATGACTTTTCTATTCACATATTTAAAAGACATTGGACATCTCGATAAGCTTTAAATTCACTTGCACGTCAACTTCATGCATTCTTCATGCAGTGAACTTCGTCAGCCCATTTGACGGACTATGCACTCCATCACTCCATAGGTTACATCAATACTCGCCATTGCATCCTTAGTACCCATTTCATGGCCGCATTTTATCTTCGTTTTTTTTTACCTCTTCCACTCTGCTCTCCTTCTGTCTTTATCTCCCAAATTCCCCTCCCTACGCAGAGTAGCATGCCAGCGATTTTTAAAACGCCGGCTAAATTCTCTGCTCTTCATTAAAGAGTCTCTCTCTCTCTCTCTCTCTCTGCGTGAATTACAACTGCTGTGCGCTATTCGATTGGGATCAGTCATTCAGGTTTAAAATAATTACCGAATATAGTAATAAAGAACGCACCTTCGAGCAGTTGTTCCATGCGCCACCGCGTATGCATTCGACTCTGTCCTTGCATTTGGGGCTCGAAATAATTATTTTTAAAAATAACACAGTTTGGTTCCCGCATTTGCGTGGTTCCTTCAGGTTTTAACACTGCGGGCGAAAGACGCGGCCATATTTATTGCACTCGACGGCGTGCACCTGCGCGGCGAGGCCTAGCCGGGTAAGGAGCGATGCGTCCAAGCTGTTTGCCGTCCTTCAGGCCCCCGCCTATTTCCGTACTCGCGCTCGCCAGAGCGAGGTGCGCGGTCCGGGATGATGATGGTCGCTGCAAAGCAATTTTGCTTCTCCTAACATTGCCTACAATTTTTTGCATGATTTGTGCAGGGACGGCCGTGCCCTCTGTATCTGGTCGTTTGCCGTGGCTCCACTTAGGATGTGCTTTAGCCGCCACTGGTGTCGCTACAAAATGAAATGAAAAATTGTGCGGACCCTTAATGTACAAATAACGGCAACGTGGCATATTTGCTCTAAGAGTGATAAGACACTATCAATCGATGCCAAATCTCCCAGCCTACTGACTGGATTAGCTGGCTGACTACAACTAGTCTCCGATGGCAAAGACATGTACCGGGAACTTGTCGGACATCTGTATTCAAGTGAGCTTTTTTCCACGCATAATATATGAATAGAATAGCCTCCCAAACAATATAGTTGCATTATATGAGAATAGCTTTACGACCGCTTCTAAAAGACATTTACGGGCACTAACTGACCTGTAATCGTACCATTACTCTAAGTCATTGACTGTTTCCCTTATCTATTTTATGCGTTATTACAGTTTTCCGTGTTAAAGTTAACATTGCATGCTTTACGGGAGTTGTACACAATTTCTTATGTGTTCAAGACTGTTTGCGGCTGAATTTCCGTTGGGTCTCTTTGTGTTTACATTTGCTCACAGTGCTTTAGCAACTCTTGGTTGGTCCTCTGTACAGTAATCTACTATTTGGGGGATGTGTAGGTATTTGAAATAAATAAACAAAACTTCAAAGATTTCCTTCGCTGGCCATGCCACTGAGTGCGGAAGCACCACACTGCGGAAACTGTCTTTATTTGCAGCATTCCAATGATCGCACGGTGCCAGAACATGAAGCAGGCCCGGAGCAACGGTTACTGAAGATGAAAGTAGCGGCCCCTATCTTCTTTATTCCTTTACTAACAGCTCAATCTGCTCGAAAATCGCTTACGAATGGGCCTGAAGACGTTCTTTCGGAAAGAATTTGGGTAGTTTCCTTGAGGATCGTACACGGCTGAGATATACTGCTTGCCGTTTTTCGCTTTGGCGATGCCAACACCAAGACGCCGAGTGTTCTTCCACACGAGCTGCGTGAAATGGAGCACTTGTTTTGGGGGATTATCCCGATTGAAGTTATATTTCCGGATCTCTGAATACCAATAGTCTGTGACCGTTTTGCCTGTAATGAATGAGCGAATCGAAACCGTTAGCCCTGGGGAAGAGTTCATCTTTTCGGGGAATACACACGCACTTTTTTTTGTTTCCAAATATTTACCCAAATGGGGCACCATTGCTCTAGGCATGCCCTAGATATTTTCCATGCTGTAGCCAAGCAGCACAGGAACTTGACCCAATATTGAGGACGTATTGGCAAATGCAGGTCTTACAAAAAACCAGAGGGAAACCTTCGATTTACAATATTGGGCTGATTACCTGTGCTCCTTGGGTAGCCATTTATTCCTTTTCTCGGAAGGAAACTGGTTCAACCCCTGATTTTATTCCCGTCGCCAAATGAGGCAGAGTATACCTGATATGACCGAACTGTATTACTATCCTAAACCGGTATAGTGACATCAGTCCACCGGAAGCCCACATATACCGGACTTTTCCTCTGTGCATCCGGCTGGTACAAGTGCTCTGTGGCCTTAACGTTCTCCATACGAGCATACCGCCTCGGCCCATCCCTCACATGAGAAGGGTAGGAAAGAAAAATGATAAACAGATAGCACCAATCTGCAAACCCTCCCAAAGCACCGAAGAAAGATCTGAAGCGTGCCGTCATTCAGTACGCAGTTCGTGTCAGCGAAACGCTGCCAACAATCTTAAACAACTACTAAGTTCAAGTATGCCGCGTGCATACTGGCAAACTCAAGCAGCAACTAACTTGCGTGCGTTACAGACCTGTTAGAACGATCAACATACCCCGGGATGATTTATAGAATGTATGTAATGATTGCGAGCAGCCTAGCCAATCCAGAAACTATAGGAGGCGGCTACAGGAACACCGAAAAGGCACTGCTAAAGGGCACTGCACCGAATCCAACGCCTTGGCAGATCACCACAAAAACACCGAACACACTGTTGCCTGGGACGCAGCCAGAGGCGCTGCCACCGAGAAGGCATAATTTTGGGTCATTCCACATCAAACTAACTCCGCAAGACCATTAACCGCACGTGTCGGCCTATGCCTGAAGCGCACGCATGCTCATTGCAACGATTATCGCGCATAAGGATACGGCCAATCCGTATTTCGTTTTATGTATAAACAAGGAACACGTAACTGTCCCGAAACGTAATTTGTTCGAGCTCACTTTCCTTCCATTTGTCGAATGTTTCATTTCCACGTGCTGGCAGCCGAAGCTTTACTCCATTTAGCGTAATAGGTACGCGGGCATTTACATTTTTTCCGCCCAGTACGCAGAACAAAGCATATTTGAGGGCAAGTCAGAAGGCTTTAACTCCTGGTACCGGTAATGAAAAGCCGCTGCCTCGTGGTGCGTTGGTCGGGGCTGTCGTACGGCTCTTGCAACAAATTTGTGGCCAAGTGCTTATTTCTCCTGCTGCCGCTCCTCCTCTTAGCAAAAATGGACCCGCTGTGCTCCGACTGAAGTAAGGAAACTTCAATAATGCGACATGTTTTAATTGCCTACGCAAATTTATATGGTGCAGAATATCTCGACAAAGCATATTAACATTCAAAAATCTCCCGTTGTCATCATCCAAAGGTTTCATTGTTCTGTGCTTTTTTTTTAAGTTTGCGCAATGCTGTTTTCTTATCCGTACAATATATATCAGTGAATATCGTATGGATTAGTAAATAAGTTAACATAGAACGCATTGTAAACTAGTTATGATTGCAGTTTATTTTTTTCTGAGATAAATGCTTGCAAGGTTAGCAAAGAGACTGCCGGAGCGCCACTTTGCAAAAGCATAGAGTAAAAAATAAAATTTTGAAATTATCAGGAGTAACTCGGTCCAGAAACCTGGGCAGGCTCCGGCTCTCTGTGTAGTTAGTCAGCCATTCGGTGAAGATAACCTCCACAAACTGCTATAGTATACTGACAGCCCCATATTGCCACATAACAAGCCCTCGAAATAAAAAAGCCCATAGTACAATAAATGTAAATTACCGCTAGAAATTTTGAGGCATGTCCTTGCCAGCTATTCCAAGATATTCAAAATGGAAGCTGCCAAAAGCAGCACAGTAAGTAAAATTCATCTCTTTAGGAGTGCTGTACCTGTTAGAGCAGCAATATTATGTAGCACATTTTAGTAATATTGTGAGACGGGAAACAGAGTGCAGGATGGGGCGAGCTTTAATGCCACCCGCAAATATAGCGACCAACCCTTCGAAGAAGAAGAAGAGCGATGATGATGGATGTGTACAGATGAATACGAAGGTCGCATGTTGTGCTTACAATATGAATTTTATTGCCCCCTCAAGTGAAATCTAAAAAGGGGTGTCCAAGCCTTTTATCTGGCTTGTATGGCCGTATCTTAAAATATGCACGGTGATTTAAACACACAGTGATTCATAAGCACATCGACAAGGGGAAAAAGTTACAATAAATGGTTAAGAAGAACACAATGGAGGTTGGTAGGCATATTCAAGCAAAACAAATGACTCGAAAGCATTGAATCCAACGACGCCGAAAAATTTCGCTAGACCTTAACCATAACTTTACTATTCATTCTTCAATACCTATGTCGCATTGCCTTTGCAACTCGCGGAAAATATTTATCCTGAAGCTTGTTGAAAAAAATTCAGGGGGGCACTGTGTTGACCTAAAGTGCGGTGAGGCGAAAGCCTTTTCAGCGGTGTTGCTGCTTGTGTCACTGATGTGTGGTTAAGATGTTAATTATGTACACAATTGTTTGTGACCTTTAAATGCTGGAGACACTGGAGGGCGTCTGGGAGGCATCCGACTGATTGCACGCCTTTCAGCAAACACTCTCCAGCGTCCTAGACAAGGGGAACTATGCGTTGGCAGGCCACTAAAATATGTTATGTACTGCAAATTATTCATTGCGGAAGACTTCCTATCCAGCGTTTTCACAGGGTTTTCGCTACTTTTGTGTGGGATTCGTCTTTTGAATCCATGAGGCGTGATAACCTTTTTCGGCCTGTAAGCGCTGGCGGCCTTGGTCTAGTTCACCTGTATGTCCGACATATAGTGTCACGTTTCATGTTTTTCCGTGACACTACACACCCAATAGTACGTTCATTCCTGCAAACAAATTTAGTTCATGTTTTACCTAACCTCATTGTGTCTTCCAATGTTTGTGACCATCCGTGTTTGTGGGGCATAATGCAAGAGGTGTATTTGGCTGTCCGTTTCCTACTTGTTCGTTTTTCTCCTGAGTTCCTTTTTTTAGTGTCGAGGAAAAAGTTGTATAAGGATTTGATTAGTATGCTCTTCCCTCCGCCCATGTACCGCTCTCTGTATTTTGGTTTACCGGGGCATGACGTACTCAAAAGAGTACGTAAGATGCCAGTCTCGCCGTGTACAAAGACCTTTTTCTTTAAGTTACACACCGGTACGTTGCCCGTTAGAACATGGTTAGATAAAAAGGGCATTTTTGTGTCTACCGTTAATTGCCGCCTTTGTGATGAACCAGAAACAATTGAGCATTGTTTCATCAGTTGCAAAGATGCAGTACTCTTCTGGGATATCCTGCAACGCACATTTAAAAAAAGAATTCATCTGACTCCACATTCTGTTCGCTATCTCACTGCGCTGCCATTTGTTGATGAACCCCTGGACATGTTCTTTCTGATTGGACTGCACAGCCTCTGGAAAACCCGCATGATGGACAGGCACTGTGAACCTGTGGTGTCTACAAAGGATCACTTCAGTCGAATGGTTGTTCATATAAGAGACGTGTATGCCCAGACTGAGTACGAACCGGAGTGGCACTCAATATTAGTGATGTGCTCTGCATTGCCCCTTTTCTAGTACATGGTCTTTTGAATATGTATTGTTTACCACTGTTTTCATAATGGCTTGTATATAGTTCATGTACATAGAACATTACATCACTGTAATAAATACCATGTTGTAAAAAAAGCAGGAAGTAGCGTAGCCATTAGCACGCTCGGCTGCGGGACAGAAGGATGGTGGTTCGAATTCCATCGTGGACAAACATTTTTTTTCTGCTCTGACTAGAAAGCCGCGACACCTCTGCTGACAACCTTCCGTCGACAGCGATGAGGCATTAGAGGCTTTCGCCTTAATAACCGGAACATAGGCATGTCAGGCCGCACCACATTTTGTGGTGGAACGAGGAGGAACGTAAAGAATGCGTTTTCTGAGCTCTCGTGTGGTAGTATTTTTCATTGAGTCAGTCAATTTTATTCGCAGGAAATGACAACTTATTTCGGTTGGCAGAAACAAAAGGCATGTTTGCGTGACGAGGTCTCTCTCGCCATAACAAAGGCAACAGCCTGCGGCACTATTTATTTATTTATTTGATATACCCCTAAAAGCCCTCAAGTCGAGGGTATTACAAAGGGGGAAGGTAAACACAAGGGTGCAAAACGTGTACATAATAACATATAACACTAGAATAAATCCCAAAATAACAACCTAATTATACCCAATTAAAAACAAAGAGTGCATTCGAGAAGTAAGTGAACTGCTGGTACAAAACAAAATGACAATACATCTGAATGAAGCAAGTGATAGAAGAAATGAGCAATGCTAGACAGATATTTGTGTTACGAGGTCTTGAAACTTGTTAATGAGTGCTTCACTTCACGACCAGCTTCGGGCTGTCCAGGAGGCCCGTTCAGCTGCGATATGCGATGGCAGATTATTCCAGTCGACTACAGTGCGAGGTATGGATGATTTCGAAAAAAAGTGTGGCATGAAATGCGATTGGCTTTGAACAGGTGACCGCGACATAGAAAAAATGTTTCTGGTGATTGTAAGGAATCGTCATGGAGTAAAATATGATGACAAAGTTTATGGAAAAGCTCTAGGAGTGTTAGTTTGAGACGATGTGATATGTTATGAATTCGGCGCGCGCCTTTAGTGCGGTGACGTTAGTATGACGAGAATAATCCGAAAATATCAATCTTACAGCTCGGTTTTGCAGTGCCTCTAACTCATGAATAATGTGCCCTTCATCCGGGACCCAGACAGCTGATGCGTACTGGATTTTATGCCTTATTATTGTAATGTATGCTAGTTTTGTGAGGTGGCAAGGGGCTTCTATGAGGCTACGTTTTAAAAGACCAAAAGAGCAGTTAGCAGCTGCAAGAATTTGGTTAATGTGGTATTTCCATGTTGAATTAGACTGAAGAAGAAGTCCCAGATATTTGTACGTTGTAGAATGTTCAAGTTCGACACTTGATATCACGGGAGAACAAGTACAACACTCGATATCAATAAATGTCAAAAAACGGAACAGCACAATAATAATTCACCCGTATATTAATACATAATGATTCTATTTGCTCCTACCACTAGGGACCGGAGCGGCTTAGTTTGATTTCTTTAGTGCTTGATCATATGTTGCGTTCACTCATACTCACAAAATATTGATAACAGTCCTTAGGTTCACATTGGCATAATGAATAGGCAAATACGTTTAGGTATGTTACTCTACGGTTTCAAGAGTAAGTAAGTTTGACGGATATTCCCGATTAAACACTTTTGGGGTAAACTGGAATCCAAACAGGCATCATATTGTAGTAACATATCTATTATCAGATATTCTAGATTTTGTTTACCGCAATTCTCCTCACCTTTATAGTTCTATATTTGGGACTACGAATGTCATAATGTACAAGTACAGGTGTTTAAAAAATGTGAAATCTGTCGCCAATGTAAGTGTGGAGTTCGTTTTTCTATGTTCGCTACGCTAACCTCCAGAAGTACACCTTTCTCGCCGGTAAATCATCAAACTTAAGAGCGGTTGAGTCTGCAGCAGTCTCAGAGGGCCGGTATAGTTCCAGAAATATGGAGGACTCGTTTTTGCAATATGTGTAGTCTGTCATAGTTCCCATTCGTCATGGTTCCCCAGACTTCAATACCATAGAGCAGTTTAGAATATAACAATCAATAATGGAGTGATTGCTTCAAACAGAGAGGTCGAAGGGAGTTCGCTAGTTCGTGGAGATGGTGGTTGACATGAGTGCTCCAAAATACCTCTTCGCTATACTAGGGTCCAGGAAACTTGCACACGTATTTGTTCCAAGTTTTATCCTCTGTATTGAAGTGAACTATTTACCTATCCTTATTAATTAGCTGAAACGTTACATACTTTCTTTTTGTGCATTCAGCTAGTTTTGATATAACCACCCGGATAATTTGTCTAAATAAAAATTACCCGATTGTTCAATGACATGCACTGCCTCACCGTTAAAACTTGACTAGTGCCGTCTGCAAACATGAATATTGAGGGCATTCTTTTTATTTCAGTAATGGTCGGGTTCGGTAATCTCTCAAAACTGTTCAAAATAGTCTCAATAGGGAACAATCCTGTCTCAATAACCGCACACCGATCCTTAAACACCGTAGAAGTTGTGATATTTGAATCCGACTTTCTTGAGCTCACTAAAGAAGAAATGCTGGAGGGTCTTAAGGACCAAAATGTTACCAGTGTCCTTTGCATAAAAATCAGGAAAGAAAACAAAGAAATACTAACCAAACATGTCGTGTTAACCTTCAACACGAGCACACACCTAGAATACTTTGAAGTAGGTTACTTGAAAATCAAATTCCGTCACTATGTCCCAAACACCGGATGATGTTTCAACTACCGCCATGGGTCGCAGAGTTGCCGTGGCCGGAAGAATGCGCAAAATGCGCCTCACATGAGCTTCCTTTCGAAAACTGAAGCAGCAGCACCATGCTGCGCAAACTGGGAAGGGTATCACCTCGCTTACTCAAGGTCTTGCCCAAGATAGCAGACTGAAAAAGGAATAATCACTCCAAAAACAAAAGAAAACATTTCGTTCAAAGAAGCGCGTAATCGACTGCCACACAACATCAACGCATTCTCTTTCACTGCAGGAACAATTTCGTCGATGTGGTGTATTAGCGGCGTTACAACACACCAGGCTCCGGCCACTGCCCAGGCAAAGCATGAGGCAGGGCCACCGCCGCCCCCGGCAGACGCACCGAAGGCTGCCCTGCCACTTTGGAAAAAGGGACCGCCGTCCCGTGGTTCAGCCGACCGCAAGGCTTCGGCCAGTCGGGAAAAGCCTACAAATCTACACGCGTGGGTTCTCCGCGGGCCTCCAGAGCCTCTAGTGAGGCGTTGGACACAACGCAGAACTAGCCCCTGCTGCAGAGGCGGCAAAGCTCTCTTGAGCGAAAAAGAAAAGGCAAGACCACAGTACGTAACCCTCAAAACTGGTATCTAAAGTTTGTAGCTCATCATCATCAACATCAGCCTGACTGCGCCGACTGCAGGGCAAAGGACTCTCCCATGTCTCTCCAATTAACCCTGTCCTCTGCCAGCTGCGACCATCCGATCCCCGCAAACTTCTTAATCTCATCCGTCCACCAAACTTTCTGCCGCCCCTACTACGTTTGCCTTCCGCTTGGAATCCACTCCGTTACCCTTAAGCACCAGCTGCTGTCTTGCCTTCGCATTACAGGCTCTGCCCAAGCCCATTTCTTCCTCTTGGTTTCGACTTGGATGTCATTAATCCGCGTTTTTTCCTTCACCCACTCGTCTCTCTTCCTGTCTGTTAAAGTTGCAGCCATCGTTTTTCTTTCCATGCTCGCTGCGTTGTCCCCAAATTAAGCTGAACCCTTTCCTTTGCCCCACAGTGTGTGACGTCACACTAACACGCCTCGGGAAAACCTGTACACCACACGACCATATAATACAAGAATATCTAGCACTACAAGAAAAATACAGAAATTATACTGCATTTTACACTGATGGGTCAAAAACTCATGCTCATGTAGGAAGCGCAGTAATACAAGGAAAAAATAAAAATGCAGTACGACTGCCCTCATGTGCTAGTTTTCACCGCTGAGTGTTATGTCATTTGTGTTGCGGAACAGAAAATAACAAATAAAAACATCAAAAACAGCATCATTTATACAGATTCACTGAGCGTCCTTACAGCATTAAACTCCAAAAATGCCACGGAGCGACTGATAGGGACCATCATACACAATATAGTAAAGGTCACAGCACAAAAACATGTTATAAAATTCTGCTGGGTTCCCAGTCACGTTGGTATTAGGGACAATGAGAGAGCTGACATGTGTGCTGCACAAGCCAGAACCATGGAAATAAAACATGTGAATTTGCCTCCTAGGGATTACATGAAGTTAGTACGTAGCAAACTAAGAGCCAAATGGCAAGCTTCCTGGGAAAATGAAGGAAACAACAAGCTGCATACTGTAAAGCCCATTTTAAAAGCATGGAAATCGAGCCGCCATAAAGAGCGTTTTATCGAAGTAATTTTATGTCGTTTACGCATAGGTCACACACACATCACCCATAGCTTCTTATTAACAAAAAAAGACAAACCTATGTGTGAAATGTGTGGTGAGGAGCTCACGGTAAATCACATTTTAATTTCTTGTTCGCATCTCGAAGAACTTAGAAAAAAAATTTTTACGGTATTTTACAATGAACACATTCCATTTCATCCTGCATTGCTTTTAGGCGAGCAAGCACTCGTCGAGTTTTCTCTTGTTTTTAAGTTTCTGAAGAAAGCCAATGTTTTAAATCTAATATAACATAATATCTGTGCACATAATATAACAGATCATCTAACCTTGTGTTTGGCGCATGATAGCCCTAGTTGCTTATGCGCCATAAAACCCCATATAACTAACTAACCTTTCCTTTGCCTCCACGTTTCTGCCCCACAGGTGAATACCGGCGAGATACAGCTGCTGCACTGCGCTAGACATTATATCCAGCGTTTTCATCGAATATTTGCAACTTTTATTTGGGCACCCAATTTCGAGCCAATGCGACATGCTAATCTTTTTAGGCCTGTTTGTGCAGTAGGATTGGGCTTAGTTCACCTGTATGTGAGACAGTTAGTTGCCAGTTTCTTCTTTTTTGGCGATTGTTGTCGTCCAACTATTACAATATTCTTGGTCACATGTTTAGGGGAATCTCCCAAGTTGGAGTACATTTGTAATAAGGGAGTAATTACTCATTGACATCCACCCAAGCGCAACCATACGGCTACTAAGGAAAGCTATACAACTTTCTCAGAAACTTCGCAGTTAAAGAAAAATTCGTCCTTGTCCGGGGTTCGAACCCGGGACCACCGCTTCACCAGAGCAGTCGCTCTACCAATTGAGCTAACCGGGACGGCAAGCTTATGGTAGGGCGAGAGCGAATTCATCAATAACTCGAAGTGGGAACTGTGTTGGTCAAATGTTTAGGGGAATCTCCCAAGGTGGAGTACATTTGTAATTAGGTAGTAATTACTCATTGACATCCACCCAAGCGCAGCCATACTGCTACCAGGGAAAGCTACACAGCTTTCTCAGAAACTTCTCAGTTAAACAAAAATATGTCCTGGTCCAGGGTTCGAAGCCGGGAGCACCGCTTCCCCGGAGCAGTCGCTCTACCAACTGAGCTAACCGGGACGGCAAGCTTATGCTGGGGCGGGGGCAAATTGGTCAATAACTCGAAGTGGGAACAGTGTTGGTCAGATGTTTAGGGGAATCCCTCAAGGTGGAGCAGATTTGTAATAAAGGAGTAATTACTCATTGACATGCACCCAAGCGCAACCATACGGCCGGTGAAGCGGTGGTCCCGGGTACGAACCCCGGACCATGACGAATTTTTCATTAACTGCGCAGTCTGAGAAAGCTGTGCAGCTTTCCTTTGTAGCCGTATGGCTGTGCTTCAGTGGATGTCAATGAGTAATTACTCCCTCATTGTAATATTCTTGCAGTTTAATTTCTTAACCCTGTACTTATAAGAGCACTTATATTGTTTCTCGTAATAGAAAATACAGATATTGGGAGCGATGCTCTTTCCCCAATTATTGTATCGTTCGCTGTATTTTGGCCTCACGGGTCATTATGTGTTCAAGAGCTTGTGCAATGCGCTTCGGCGTTGATCCAAAATGCTTTTCTACAAATTACACGCCGAAGCTCCACTGTTAAGACGTGGGTCCGTGAAAAGAACATATTTATATCTTCTGTTAACTGTCGTCTGTGGAGTGTACCTGAAAGCATTGAACACTGTTAAACGCGGATTTTAGACCACAACGCTGAGCATTTTGTTTCACCCAGAAGCCATTTTAGCCGAATAATGTTCCAGCTCAGGGACATTTATGACAACAGAAACTATCTGCCTGATTGGTTTCGGCTGCTAACATGGTGTGTATGGTTGCCGCCCTTTTAGTCGTTTTGTCTTCTGTCAAGCTGGTGCAGTGCAGCTACTAGCTGAGTGTTTTGTATATAATCTTTAAGAGCCCCTCATGTACACACATAACCTCTTTTATTAAAACTATGTTATGAAAAAAAAACCCTTTGTAGCATGTGCGCTACACGCCCCTCTGGCACGCAGAGGACCGGGGTTCGAACTCAAATGCCGGCTAATTTCCTTTTTCGTTTGAAACTTCTGGGAATGTTTCCGTCACGATTCTGGCGCCTTCTAGCTATCGTAGGTTATGGCGACGGCTTTTCAACCGAACCAGCTGTAAAATTCTTTTTGTTCAAATCACTTCAGGAGTGCTGCAAGGCTCGGGGCTGGGACCGGTATTCGTTTTAAACTGTACAAATGATATCGCCTCGGACATTTCCTCACAAACAAGACTATTCGCACAGGACTGCGTTGTTTACGGATCAATTCGTAATCAACATGTTGTAACCACCCTCCAGTAGTACCTCAACAGCATAGCCTCTAGGTACCCAACCTGGCTACTTGGCTGGAATACCAATAAATGTTACTAAATCTGAGATCAATAATGAATCTACCTACAAATTAGGGGATACCATTCTCAGTAAGTCAAATGAAGTGAAGGTGTTCTACTAACTGTTGATGTGTCCTTTTCAAGCCATATCGAAATGACCGTCAAAAAAGCTGGGAAAATGCTTCGCCTTTTTATACGGACTCTCGGAGCAGCTCCTTATTTTCTTAAATATACAACATACAGATCACTGCTAAAGCCGCAATTATAATATCTGTCCGCAGTCTAGGATCCGCTTCA
Source organism: Amblyomma mixtum (assembly GCF_055824585.1). Taxonomy (NCBI): domain Eukaryota; kingdom Metazoa; phylum Arthropoda; class Arachnida; order Ixodida; family Ixodidae; genus Amblyomma; species Amblyomma mixtum. Next base: position 162,987,215 of record NC_143012.1, read on the forward strand.
GCGGAACCTGATTGATAAGTATGAAGCAATGCAAAACCGCGCAGTCAGATTTATACCAAGGCAGTACTACAGACATGTCAACATAAGTCAGATAAAGGAACACACCGAATTGGAACCGCTACAGATCAGGTGCCAGAGACAAAGGCGCAAACTTCTACACTCAATATACCGCGACACGACAGGCATCGATAAGGAAAGGTACCTCGAAGCACTCCACAGGAGAGACCACAATTTTAAAATAAATGAAATTGCCTGCAAAACGGACTATATCAAGTACTAATTTTTTCGCCGTGGTATTTCTGATTGGAATAAGTTGCCGGTTGAAGTTGTTAGTGTTCATGCAGATGTATTTTTAAGGCTAATCAATAGTTTCTGATTGTATTTCTTCTTTCAAACCAAGCATTGTAGACTGAACGCACTCTTCTTCCTACTCTTTACTTTTTGGTTTCATCGATCTTGATACAGTGCTCCTTTGTGTTAGTTCCCTCCTTTTTTTCTTGTGATTTTATTCTACTGCTCGTCACTTTAATGTTACACGCATTTCCTTCCTATAACACGTCGGCGCTGCAGGGTGTACTATAAAAAATAAATGCAAGATAGGGAAGAGCCCAGTGTAGAAAGAATCGCAAGTATATCATTTCATATTCGTCTTGCTTTTTGGCCATACCTTCGAGATTTGAGACCATTGATCATTTAGCCGGAACCAGAATTTCCTCTGAGTTCCCGTTTCCGTTACGCATCCGTTTCAGATAACTCTGCACGTTGCTCGCACAACAACGTTTTCAGCATCTTTTTTTCCACGAGCAATTGTGGACTGGAATTCCCTTCCCCACGAAGTCGCCGCCATCACATGCCCATCTGTATTTCTTGAAGCCGTGTCAACTTATTTTCAAGGGCAATGACCCGTACTTCTTTTTCTTTTGCAAATATCTGTAACCCCACCCCTTATGTAATACCTCCAGAATGAGGCCTTTAAGTAAAGTAAAGTGAAGTGAAGTCAAGAGTGGATCCTCCGTCGAAACGTGGCCATCGATTCAGGTAAAGGACCCCGCGCGTTCGTGTCGAACAGTATATACTTGAGCATAACCTCTTAACCAGTGTGGTTGGTGCTACAGAGACGTTACCTTCATTTGATAAACTGCTGCCGAGCAAAGCAGTGAAAAGTGTCAGCTATTTCTAGCTTACCTGTGAAACGCACTCCCTTGTCGTAATATGCTATGTTTTCTCCGTACGGATAATTTTTCTGGTGAAAAATGCGGCCACTCTTCGCCATTTCGATAGCTCGTGCTTGAGCGAGGCGATTCAGCTGCATAAAATAAATCAGAAAGAAAGAAAGACCATGGCCGTTTCAAACCTAAGCGATGTGCGAGTGAAACATCAAATTTAGAGTTTAGTAATATTATTTTTTAAACACCCCACGAGAATTCGCACTGCATCGATGGATGTTGGGGATCAACGGCCGCACTTGTGGACAGGTCGAATTTTTCCGGAAGTTAGTGAAATCGCGAACAGTGCGATGTGGTAAAGATATCCAAGACGCTTCCGAGCAGAACTACTGTCTTTGCGCTTCCCCTGATTCCTATTACAGCTTACACAAGGAGTAAGCCCCAGTGTCAGTGATGAGTTTTTCGTTTGCTGGCGTGAGCTGCCGTATGGGTTTTTAGAGCGCAGCTCTTAAGCGCCCGTTCCTGGCTTGCGCGTCGTGGTCGTCGTAACCGGCAGAGCTATAACAAAGCGAACAGCGCGGGGAAGAATGAAAGTGGGGCGAATAACGAAGGGAGGGCGAGAATGAAAAGATGGAGGAGGGGATAGTGGTGGAAGAGAGAAAGGCGGAAGCGTAAGGTGGAAGAGGAGGGTACGGCGGGGGCAGGCAAGTGGGGTCGCGCTCAGTTATCCTCAACGCGAACCCGCGCAGGAGAAGCTCCAACGATGTCGAGAAGCAACACGCCGGCACCTTCCGGTTCATACAGCGAAGTAGGGAAAGGCAGGGTGTTGTCGTTGGAAATAAAGCAGTGTGATGCCGCTTCTTCCATGGCCGCCTTGGTACTTCGGGAGAAGGATCGTTCCAGATCAGGCAGTACCTAAGGATGCCGCACAAGGAGAGGAAGCCACCGGCAGGTCTCCTGCATTTGCTGTCCTTTCATGAACACGACATTCAACAAGTCGTCGGGACGCTCCTGCGGTAGCTTTGTGCACAACAGAAGGTGAAAGGAGACGTTCGTGAGGCCGCCACCCAACAAGAACAGACCCTGGGTCTACAAGTCGTCGGTGCTGAATGGTTTTAATATAGGCGGCCAACAGGACGCCCCTCGTGCAACTAGAACTAGAGACACCCAGCGCGAATAGCGTCACTCGCAAACAGCCACGCGCCGGTCGCCAAGACCGCCGGATGTAACATAAGGGCGAGATGCCGCCACCAAAATAATCGCGACTGAGCAACAGAACAGCTCAGACAAAACTCTGAACGGGACTACGACTGCAGCGCCAAGCAGAAAGGCATCTGCTGGCAATGGGGACAAAAAAGGGTCGCTTGCCGGAAATACTGACAGTATGATTAGTGCTGCCTCTTGTTTTAGGTCCGCCGTCGTGGACAAGTGTGGAGCAGCAGTAACGATGAAGGGGAAGTGCTTGCACTACCAAGCAGAAGGGGACATACTCTTGCAGCTTAACAAGGACATTCAGCAAGGCAGAAGTTTGGGCGAGTTGGTACGTATTCATGATATTGTTCACAGCGCAACAAGAACGGGAAAAAACGAAAGCTGTGTTTGTGCTACTCTTACGTCTTTCGTTTTTTCCCGTTGTTGTTGCGCTGTGAACAATATCATGAATACGTACCAACTCGCCCAAATTTCTGCCTTGCTGAATGTTATTTCTAGTACATTGGGCTCTAATAATGTGTGTAGAAGTTAACAAGGACATAATTGAAGCTGACGAGGGAACAGGAGCGAAAGCAATATTGGGTTTAGACCTAATTAAAGCTTTCGACAGCGTCACCTACAAAGCCATTTTGACAAACTCGTCAGAAATCAACCCGGAGAAAGGACGTACAACTACATCTGATCCTTCCTCAATAACAGAACAGCAGTGATAACGATCGGAACAATAGAGTCTGCCCCAATCACACTAGGAAGTAAAGGAACGCCACAGCGCTCCGTCCTGTCCTATTTCCTTTTTAACCTCTCCCTCATCAAAATTCCCCCCAAATTGGCACAAATACCAGACCTACATCACACGTTCTATGCAGATGACATCACACTTTGGGTAACCAAAGGATACGAAGGCTACATAGAAGACACACTCCAAGAAGCAGTGGACATCATTGAGGCATGCGCATGGGAATCCGGCCTCACTTGTTCAGAGCAAAAGTCTGAACTAATGCTACACCCCCCCCCCCCCCCCACACACACACACAAAAAAAACGTCGTTAATGGACAATCTGTCGAAGAGGTACAAACCATGAGAATACTGGGATTGTATTTACAAACAAATGGAAAAAATACTGACACACTCACTAAGCTAAAACGAACGGTAGAAGCGACGGCGCGATTAATCCGATGCATAGCTAATCGAAGACAAGGGGTGAGGGAAAGAAATTTATGCCGACTAGTGCAGGCCTTTGCGCTAAGCAGGATACTCTATGCCACCCCTTATCTCAAATTTGCGAAAGCAGAAAAGGACAAATTGAATAGCATGATACGGCAAGCCTACAAAGATGCGTTAGGAGTCCCACTAAGTGCCTCAACCGAAAGGCTTATGGGGTTAGAAATGCATAACACCTAGAATGAACTGAAAGAAGCCCATTTAATGGCTCAAACAGCGAGATTAGCCAATTCCAGAACTGGCAGGAGTATTCTTACCAGTCTTGGAATTAACTTTCAATTTACGAATAAATATGCTAAAGTAGACTTACCCCGCAGCTATAGGGCGGCCCTACTAATCAAGCCACTCCCCAAAAACATGCACCCCTTACACCATGAGGATAGAAGACAAGCACGAGCCAAATCCTTGCGTAATAAATACGGACAGTGCGCTGGAACACTTTATGTAGATGCGGCAGAACACAAACATACGAATGTCTTTGCAATTGTGGCTGTGAACGAGAATGAGGACCACATCGTCTCGGCAACAATCAAAAACGAAATCCTTTGAAACGGCAGAAGAGGCGGCTACAGCCTCTCCCTAGCTCATACCCAAGAGAGCATCATCCTCAGCGACTCCAAAATGGGTATCAATAATTTCGCAAAAGGGCGAATTACAAACACCTCCCTTAGAATCCTTAACGCAACCAAATTCTCACCAAATTATTCCGAACTGATATGGGCCCCAGCCCATTCGGGGAATCCGGGGAACGAGGCACCCCACAATAAAGCCCGAGGTTTCGTCGACCGGGCGGTGGATGAGTCTGGCTCCCTAAATTTCACGAACGACTCCATGTTCACATATCATGATCTCACCAATCATTTTAAACTAGAGAGAATTTTCCCCCTCCGGACAAAAGCCTGACTAAAAAATAAGAGGTTACGTGGCGTCGTCTACAGACGAGATCGATACGCACCCCATCACTCCTCGCGCACATTTATCGAGATCTTTCCAACACAAACTGTAAATATTGTGGCCAACGAGCCACCTATGGTCACATCCCGTGGGACTGCAAAATAGAGCCACCTCCGGGTGATCTAGTTACCGCTCCTTCTCTCGAGCGGTGGGAGACCGTGCTGGCTAGCTCTGACCCCAGAACGCAAGTTTTGGCGGTGGAGTGGGCTGACAAAGTCGTCGAGGGCTGCGTACTCTCGACCACTTAACGCGACCTCTTACCAAGCTCTTTCCGGCGAATAAAATGTTTTACAATGTCCAAAAAGCGTATTTTATTTAATTCCGGGCATATCTAATTTGTTTAATTTATTTAAAAATTTCAAGAATTAATATATTTTCTAATTTCAGTCATTCTACTATTCTATTTAGTTTTCTTGCCGCACATATACCTCGTTGTTTTTTAGCACCGTACCTTGGCCAATCCCCCGCGTGGGTATGTGCCATGTTTACTGTGGAGAAGAAGAAGTGGGAGTGTTCGAAGAAACGGGGGCGCGCCCAATCTGATCCATAACAGTATATACAATGAAGGAATGCATAACGTGTTTTGAAATTTACACATATATGTATAGTGAATTGCACTATCATTGTGACGCATACATACGAGATACTTTTGTTGACACATTGTTCGGCTAAGACACCGGGATAAAGTGAGCGGGAATACCCAAATTTTGCACCAACAAGTGATGAGGTTAGACAAACAACGTCGGTCTAAACATAACCCTGACATGACCGTCGAATACGGACACGAAAGGGCACGACCCATGGCGGAGAAATTCCTGTGCCCCCAGGAAAAAGAGCTTTTCCGTAAGTTCAAGAGCTCCCCATAGGGCACGCCATAATCGGAATTGGCGCACGCCGGCGGCGACATCAGGCAACAGCCACACACCGCTTGCGCCAGAGCACAAATGTTTCCGCGACTACCATCAGCATAAGCGTGACTAGGCCCACTGCAGGCCAAAACCCTCTCCCATGTCTCTCCAATTAACCCTGTCCTTTGCCAGTTGCGGCCGCCGCACCACACAAACTTCTTAATCGCATCCGACCACCTAACTTTCTGGTGCTTTCTGCTACGCTTGCTTTCTCTTGTAATCCACTCCGTTACCCTTAAGAACCAGCGGTTATCTTCCCTTCGCATTATATGGCCTGCCCAAGCCCATTTCTTCTCGAATTCTGTAATAAGCTGCCACGTGAAACTGCAACCTCGATATCTGCAGATGAATTTGCTTAAGATGTGGAAATATTTTTGGCCATCAAACTGCAATACTGTGAGCAGCCGCATTTATAATTAGTTGCGATAAAGCGCCAATTCACGGAGTGCATCAGGTGCATGCACTCCTAGGTCTTTCCGAAATAGCTGTAACTGCTCAATGTTCCTTGCTGTTCTGTTTTTGCTTTCTCTAGGATGTATTGTAGTATTGTCTACAATTGGGATTTTGCGCCCACTCCTGTATGAGCCTCTGAACGCTGACAGTATTAATCAATAAATAATAATTATTAACCCGTGTTTCATGCCTGAGCCACTCTGCCCTCCTCATGTCTCTTAACGTTACACCTGTCTTTTTTCTTTCCGTAGCTTGCTGCGCTGTCTTTAACTTAATTTGAACCCTTTTGGTTAGTCCACGCGTTTCTGCCCCATAGGTGTTACCGGTAAGCTACAGCTCTTGTACACTGTTCTCTGGAAGGATACTGGTAAATTGCTCTTCATGATCTGAGATAAGCTGCCGATTGCACTGCACCCGATTCTTATCTTCTAGTTATTTCACTCTCGTGATCCGGATCTGCGGTCACTACCTGCCCTAAGTAGATGTGTAATCTCTCACAACTTCCAGCATCTCCCTACTAAATGTGAACTGGTGTTCTCTTCTGAGACTGTTGAACATTACTTTGGTTTTCTGCATATTCATTTTTAGACCCATAGTACTGCTCTGCTCTTTGACAGTGGCACGAAGGGTCAGTCTCGACGCGCCCTCCAAGGACCTTGGCCATGGGATCAACGCTTTCCGCCTCGACCGCAAACCCTACCCGACCACCGTCTTAGTTTTTTCTGTGCGGGAGGCTCACATCCTTCGACAGATACATCTTAACACACTTGTCACAGCCGCACGGCTTTATCTGTGCAAAATTCGTTGTGATCCTTCATGTCCCAACTGCCCTGTCTCTTATGCCAACCTCTCCCACTGTCTATTCTCCTGCCCGGTTGCTTTGCAATTGGATTTCTTTCCCACCCCCTCCCACACTGTCGGGACCTGGCTGGACTGGCTGAGAGCTGAAGGTGAAGACGAACAGCGCCTGCTCGTGCGACAAGTCACTGATATCTTAGGTGCTTAAGTGTTGTGCCCAAACAAAGTCCCTTACTACTACTACTACTGCTCTGCCAGTCTATCACTGATCATGTTTCGCAGTTATTAGCAAAGCTGTGTCATAAGGTAATCCCAGATTACTGAGGTATTCTCCATTACCTCTCACCCCAAGCTGTTCCCAACCCAGGCCTCTGAATACCTCCGTAAAGTGACGGTGGATAGCATTGGCGTGATCATGTCTCCCTGCCTGACACCCTATTGTATTGGAATCAACTTATTTTTTGTTTAATCATAGTGGGATTTTGGAACGCATGCACATGGGAGGAATCATTGGTACCCCCGCGAAGTTAAATATTGTCACTGTTTAATGATGCAATTTTTGAACTCACTAACAACAATCCGATTACATTAGCCGAGTAAGTAGTACATGTGGGTAATAGACAACTAATATGGTCCACTTGCCAGCGGCTCGGTACAGGGTATTTCCTCACAGGTATTTCCGCAGAAAATCTATAGCAAGTACATAGGCGGTGCATGTAGTACAGTTTACAGAAATTTTCCCAGGGGAACAGAGCACGAACTTCTGCCACGTGCCGAAAGAAAGCCTCCATTTTATAGGTGTATTCACACGACTACGATTGGGACCCTTAGAGTCCGTTCCATTCCACCTGCTGGAAGTAAGCTTCGGCGAAGAAATACTAAGAGGCGGGGGTTGGCTCGAGATGAGACGGATAAGACAAGGGCAGCATCTTTGAACTTTCGTAGTTAACTTAGTTTTTATCAGGACCTTTACATCCGTGCATTAAGTGCATTATGAGCTATTTAACACGATTTCCCTCAGCGATGTAAGATTCGGATGGCAGTGGAGAGAACGGTTTCAGGGATGCGTTATTGACGAAATTGGGAGAGTTGACGCGTGCAGTCAACTGAGTTATTCTTAATTATTATGATCTCAGCTATCTTTCTGTAAACTAAAAGTCCGCTCTATGAGAATTTGGCAACAAGATTTTGAGGTAGAGAAAATGTGCAATTGCCTCCGGCCTTGGTATATAGTTTACTAGCTGCGAGCTGTGTTCGAAATGCAAGAACCACCGCCCATTACATTGGGGAATGAACTTTTAAGCATGAATTTCTAATGCGAATGCTAATAATCATAACTTTCATCATGATCATCACGGATGGGAAGTCGGATCATTTGCTTCGTTTTTCAATCCTTCCACTTCGCCACTAGAGTTGGCCTTTTTGAAGCTGTGCTGGCGCTGATAGGCTTGCGTATTATGACCTGAAGCACCTGAGTGGTCCAGGTTGAGGCAATGTCTATGCCTCAGGGATTAAATGTCTCACACTACAGTAAGAAGCAGATCTATCTTGCAACTAGACGTCGATACTTCAATGCCCGCTCCACGTGTGGCGCTAACATTCCTTAGCTTTGGCCCTGAAGTGTCCCTGAGGTGAGAATGTTGAATGAAAGTTATAAGCTTTCGGCACTTCGTCGTTAAGTGTCCCTTCATTGCAGAAGTGTGTAAAGATAGTAGATTTATTCGGGAAGATTCGCTGCAAAATTAATATCAGTACGGCTGCTTATAACACGCACAATTTCTGAAACTTTCAAAGGCATAAAACTGCGCACGCATGATCAGGCAAGTGCCATCGAAGACAGAAGTCTCTACAATGAGCAAAAAGCAATCTAGAAACATAGGTCCCATTTTTTTTAGCGAACATCTACACATTCGATAAGTACGACTCTCACTCATACAAGTTCGGTCTCGATCCACCGGCTAACAACAGAGATAGAAGCGTGCGCTGCAGATGCGTCCTGCAGGATTTCGCCCCAAAACAGTGCAATAGAACATCAAATTTTTTTTTAATTTGAGCTATTTTCGACGGAAGGCACCAAGTTTGCCTGCCGCTGAATTAATAGCATGCTTTCGAATCTCTGGCATCGCCTCCACTGAAATGCGGCCTCCGCGGACTAGATTCAATCCCGCGAACCTTGAATCAGCAGCCTAACCCCAAAATGATAATCCCCATATAATACCACTCTCTACTTTTTGGCCTTAGCATTGGTCACTGAAGGAACGAAGTCTGGGTACCGTTTTTCCTTTTAATTTCCCGAAAGTCATTTTTTTTCGAAGTCGAGTGGTTGGCATCCTTTCAATGTCCGGCAATTACTCTGCGCTCACTCGCGAAGTTCCGGATATCGCTTTTGCGTTGTCTCACGCTTTCTTCAAAGAAAGAATCAGCTTTGCAGGAACTGTTATCCTGGACACTAAAAGCTACCATCGAAAGAGACTCCTGCTTGAGCCTTGGCAGATTCATAGCACTCAAAACAGCATAAGCAGCTCCAAGGCAACCTCCACCAGTGGACGCCAAAGGTGCATGCAGCCCGGGGAAGTGAAAAGAAAAAATCTTGGATGACGCCTAACCTACCCTTAAGAGTGCAATGCTATAGCATTAGAGATCCCTCTCGCGCAAGAACTCTTTCTCTTTCATAGTTTCATAGATCCCTGGGAGTATATATACCGCTCCTGGCGCAGTGGTGTAGCTGTTAATCAGCGCACCGTTGACCCGGAAGGCGGCTGTTTCAAACACAGCCATCGGTGGGGCATGTGAGTCCCAGGTTGCTCTTCCCGACCTGGTGCGCAGTGTCATGGTGGGTACGTGGCAGCTCCATTGAATGCACTTAATTTCATTGCCACCTGCTGTGGTGCACAGGTGGCGTGGCTAGTGGGCTACATGCTTCTTCGTTACACGGACGGACGGACGCCAGCTTCACTCGTGAACGGGACCTTTAATGTTACGCCATTAAAACCGGCACAGGCTTCCCTTAGGTATGAGCGGTAAAGAAGGCACCGCCGTCACCCCCGTCAGCTTAGGCGTCCATCGCCTCCATGAATGCAAGAATCGCTACTGTTCCTTAATAGTGAACAGCAAAAAAAAGAAAAAACAATGACAGCAGCCACATTGAAACGGCGAAAGAAACAGGAATTCGAGGCTGCCGTTAACTGTGTTTTAGGGCTTAATATTTTTTTACCTTATGAAAAGACCGATCAAGCAGAAACTTTTCATAACTAATTCTTCAGTTCCTCTGAAAATGCCAGCATCGCGTAATGCTCCCGTTCTGCAGAAAACCCTGCGTCGCTGGCGGCCTGAGCGCAAACTCCGGATTGGTCGAAAAGGTGGCTACGTCACACGTAGAGCGGAGGATGTGAAAAGCAGTTAGAGCATTAGAAAACTGGTGATTAGAAGGTCGCAGCATGACTCAAACGTCGTAGTCCGTCGTAATCCAGAAACTCACCTTTTCATTGAGCTTGAGCTTCGGAACACCGTGCTTTGGTCTCAGTACGTTGTGCCGCTCCAGAACCTGTCGCTGGAACTTCTTCATGAACGGCGTAAACTTTCCCTTGTATTCTTTGGGTTTGACTTTCTGGTAGCGTTTAAAAAAGGAGAGTGCAAATATTTGACTTTTCAGTCCTGAAGCGACAGGTATGCAGAGCTCCTTGAGGGAAAGCTTAGCAGAGGTAGGCCTGGTTATTAAAAATCAGGCCTGCAATTACGCAGCTCAGAAGGACGGGAGAATAATGATGATGACGGCTATGCTGTTTGCAGCCGGAGGGCCGGCTTAATACGCGGCGAAGACACAACATTTTTAAGGTAAAGAAGGAAATAATACAGCTTGAAAACAGCTATCCGCAGCGGTGGTGACCACTCTAACATTAAAGTCACTCAAGTTGAGAAAACCGACGCGCAGCATGAAAATATGGCTTTCTGACGGGCTAGTTGATATACATTCATTACATCATTTACAACTCACAAAAAAAGAGAACGATGTGGGAAAAGTGCATTGGTACTTGCAGTCACTCAAAACAAAATAGAGGGGAAAAATTAAGTTAGAGAGGCAGAAGGAGACATGCATTTGACTTTTTTTCTTAAATTGGAAAACAGTTTGGCATTCCTGTATGACGTCGATTACGTAGGTATATGTGTTACGTAAAATTACTATTTGGTTGTCTGTATTCTGAGTACCATAGTTTGTGCGTGACTTGCACCAAGCCATGCATACAGTGCGCAAATTATAAGTGATTTATCTGCTTAAATATTTAGCGGAGAAGGATTAAAGTTGAGCGCAACCTTGTGGCAAACAAATACGGCCACAGAGCAGCTATAAAGCTGATGACACGGTAGTACATTACCTGTGCTGTGCAGGGATGATTTATTAATGGTTACAGTGCGGAATACCGTCTTGAATCCTCAGATCTGAAGTGAGGGAAGATGATCTGAATCTGTTTTGCTACAAGCGCCGCAAACTACTTGGGAGTGCATAAAATGGGAGTGCAGGGGGAAAAAATGAAGCCGTTTTTTTACACGCGCTGCTAAAAGATATCTAACCAGTTGTAGCTACCAACAGACATAGATACTTTGAGACGAACCTGTTCTATATTACGCGGCCATGTTAAAACAAATGTGAGACTCCTACGAAACGGCAAGAATTTTTTTGTCAATAGATTGACATTATAAATCTTTAGTTGCACGTCATTATACACGGAGCCGCCGCGGTGGCTCAGTGGCTATGGTGCTCGGCTGCTGACCCAAAGGACGCGGGTTCGATCCCGGCCGCGGCAGGTGGAATTTCTTTGGAGGAGAAATTCTAGAGGCCCGTGTACTGTGCGATGTCAGTGCACGTTAAAGAACCCCAGGTGGTCGAAATTTCCGGAGCCCTCCACTACGGCGTCTCTCATAGCCTTAGTCGCTTTGGGACGTTAAACCCCATAAACCAACCAACCATTATACAAGGGTTTATTATTTTTATGGTGGAAAATATTATCGTGTGTTTTCTTCATATTTAAATCAATATTGTTGTTATTCAATCAGATCTGTAACTGGCTCAGCGAAAGATTAGCATGTTGTTCATGTGAGGCAAGATATGTACCAGAAAAAAAAATGTTGGTGTCGCCGGCATAAAGAACATTATCAGATGTCACATGGGTGATAACTATATCATTTATGCATAAAATGAATAACAAAGCACCAGGGATAGATCCTTGTGGCACACCATACCTAATTATTCCTATATATGATTGAAATTGACTCATTCTTGTGTATTGTTATGTGCTATTCCGCTAATACCAATTTTTTCCCAATTTTTACATTAGAAATTCATGCTTAATAGAAGCGAAGTCTTTTAAAGTCTTTTAAACTATAGTGTATATATTTTCTCTTCAAAGTTTGCCAGAATACGTTCTTTGGATGTGTAGCAACGTTGTCCGTTGATGTGCCAGCTTGAAAGCCATATTGTTGTTTGCATATTATATTTTGTTAATTCAAAAAATTGTTCAACAGCGTATAAATTTTGCGTTCAGGAATTTTAGGAAAGTGCGGTAAAACAGAAATAGGCCTGTAATCATTGAAGTCATTTTTACCAGCTCCTTTGAATATTAATGTTACGCATGCGACTTTCATTTTATCAGGGAATACACCAGTTTCCAGTATGAGATTACAAATATGTTCAAGAGGACCTGTCACAAAAGGAAGTACGGCCTTGATATCGAGCGCACTAATATCACCATTTCCTGGCGAGCACGTATCCTTAATCGCGCTTACAACGGTTACAAATTCTTCCTCTGGTGTAGGTGCTAAAAGCAATGAGCTGCTACAGGTAGAAAGAATGAATGGAGGAACAGGTGTGGCAGCTTGCGTCATTTGTGGGCAGTCTGGAGAGCCGGCGTTAAGAATATGCTCGTCGAACTTGTCTGCAAGGCATACACCTGAAAACATTTTTCCACTGATCTAAAGATCCGCGGAATGCGTGGTTTGCCGCCTTTTATGATGCCGTTAGCTGCTTCCCACAGTAATTTAGGACTGTGCATCACTACGAAAAATTTGGTATCATCAGCTGGTTTTGCCTCCTTGAGATGTGTATTTAATTTGTTGCGGAATTTTTTTAACTGCGTTAAATGAGTCGGGCGTCATGTTTTTAAGAAATGAGCAAACAGCCAGTTTTTCATTATACCTCTGTATAAAACCTGAGTAATCCACTCTTTTCTTGCCCTCCTGTGCTTTTTTACAGGCATGCGTGGAAAAGCACTGTCGTAGTGGTTAAGTACTTCCTCTAGGAAATCTCATATGCTTTACACGAGTTTGTTTCACTGCATATGTCATCCAAAACTGTTCCATTCATTAGTGAACGGAACCGAGCAATGTTATTTTTCTTTATCATTCGCCGGATGCATTTATTTTTATTCATTTTTTTTCTCCAAGCGAAAGAAGGTTAAACTTGTTAAAATTACTCTGGATGTTATCTTATTTGAAGGCAGATTAGTAAAGCGCTCGTCTATTAGCGTTTCTGAATGTTGACCGATTCTTGTCGCCTTGTCTACAACGTTTCCACACACATATAATAACATCGACTCGAGGAGCTATGACTAGCAGTATTTCTGATCAATTCGATATTCATGTCAGCGAAATTATGGCAAGTCGTTTAGTCAGGTTAGCATATTGAAGGAACGACTCTACGTAAATAAGAAAAGCATCCACTAATCCGCGAGATGGTCGGTGTATAAGAAGTGAAATTGCATTATGATGCGTCACACCACCTGTTTTAAAACCATCGCAAACTATGGTGCATTCCGTAAGTATTCCAGATTCGATATATTTCTTTGCATACAAAGACGCTAAGCCACCACGTTTGATTCCCTAAATACAGAGTTATTGTCATAGCCTGTTATTGTGCAATATCGCTGTTTGTTTTTTTATGAGTTGTGAATTATGTAATGAATATATAGTGTCCAATGAGATATGCCATGTGAAAAGTAGAGCGTAGTGTTAAGTTGCCTTGATCGTCTCGTTTTCTTAATGCTGTATAGCATCCTGTGTAGTGCCTTATATAATGTTTAGAGCGCCAATCTGCTGCCATGACGTGTACTCCCGAGGTGAAGGCCTCGTCGGGAGGCATTGTTTTCTTTTGCCACCCCTCGTGGACATACTGTGCCATCTATGTATGTCCGAATAAATGAATGAATGATCTTGGAATAAATAGCGTGCGCTGAAATAACGTAGACATAAAGAAACAAGAAAGCCGACAGAAGTTGGAAAGTTGGAAATTGCGCATCTTTCTTGTCGTCTCGTTTGTTCCTGTTTACGTTACTTCAGCAAATGCTATTCATTCAAAGGTGCATGAAAGCGCCACCAGAGTTCCAGACAGACTTTCATCGTCTCGAGTGCACCCCTTTCGCAGCAATGTCTCAGAAATGCCATATTAGTTTGCTAGGTTCGCGTGCGCGCATCAGCACTTTGGAGCCTCTAACATAAGGTGGATGGTTCACGCAATGACTTCTGGCACACACAAATGAAAAGAAGTATATCTGGATCCCTTAAAGCAGCGATGAATCGTGTACAAGTGAGAGTCTAACATAAATAGAATCATTATTGATCAGATTATTCTTTAAGGAAGGAGCCATTTTTTTTCTCTGTTACCTAAGGATGCTGCTTGCAAACATCTTGAAATATCAAATTTTTCCTCTCATTTGGACAATTGTTCGTCACTGAAACAGTCGGGAGCTTGCAGCTCACGTAAAGCAAGGTCTGCTTTATTTGTGAATACTGCAGATTAGCATAGTGGTGGGGTGAGTTTTATCTTCACCGGATGTTTAACTTTCCAAAAACAGCAGTGGAAAGGATAGCGCGATCGAGAACGAGCCCAATGTCTCTCTCTAGAATGTGCTGGCAAAAAGCAAAGCATCGTACGGGTACTAAACAGTTCTCTCATAGTTTCCGTCTTCCTCGGGGAAGAAGCTGAAACAAAGACAGTTGAAGCTCGTTAATTTCTAAATTCCCAGGGTTAGTTATCCAGAGAATCTAGGTTTCTGAAAACAAACGCAGCGCCGGAAGTTATTTCTGACTGGTGAAAACTGAAAATAAGCCTCTGAATGCTTCGTAATGGAAAGCTTTGAGGGTGCCGAATGGTTTGTCATTGGCCTTGTCATGGCATCCATATCATGGTGTTAAAGATGCCCCCGATAAGGTACATAAGTTCGCACAGCCGTTTATGTTCTTAAGGTGTTGTAAACCGGGATACATGCCCAGAACTTGCATCAAACATTATTTGCCCTTAAACTCCATCCAAGGCACCTAGCGTATCCTCGTCACACCGGAGCAAAAGTACCACTTGTTGGCCTTAATCCAAAAAGCCCAGCGAGAAGCAAAAATCCAAGAAAAAAATCCACCAGTTCTCTCTTTGTAAATTCCCTTCATGTTCTCTGCTAAGGGGTTCTACGCCTGCGCAGACATGCAAAAACGTCTTATAACAGTAGTTATCTACAAGCATAAAACAACGCTGATTTAAATCAAAATTACAAATAGCCTCCTGGTAAACACGAGAAACTTTGGAGTCATTTGGCTGATGGCAGCAGAAGTCTGATTTAGAGAAAGGAACCAAACTGTAATGCAACTCAGAGAATCCCTATTGTTCCATGATTGTTTACAGGCTGACTGTATGGGAACACAGTGAGGAATCGCTGACTTCCAATAGCACTATAGCTCCTTAATTGAAGCGTCTTTTCCAAATTTCGTAAAACATCAGTGTGTGCTATAATGCATGCCAGATCTCACGAGGTATGCGCGATTACCTATGCCTGTCACTTATGCACAGGTTTTCAAAATAAAATATAGGCACTTCTACAGTGCGGCAGGACTGAGCGACGCAGTACTCGTTGGATTTTACCGATGTTTTACCGTGGATGTTTGTAAAATTTCCAGTGATGACATCGGAAATAGTCGCTGCGTACCGCATGCGATGGGAATTGAGCTGAGAAGGGTTGTTTTGTAGGCCAGTTAGTCATACATATTTCAAGAAATGCTTCGGCGCGGCAGACAAGCACGAAACGCTCTGTGGCGCTCTGTGGTGTTTTTCTACGTTTTGTCCTTGTCTGCCGCGCCGAAGCATTTCTTGAGAGAATTGAGCATTACCAACTAAGTATTTTTAGTGAAAAGGCAACATCGCGCATTAGTTTCCCTGTCGACGCTAGCGCAAAAAAGGGCGAGGTCTCGGTGACAATCTCTTCGATACCCATTGCAGGCAGCCTTCTTTTTTATTTATCATTCTGCACGTGAATTTTCGAGGCATGTTTCGATGACGACGACAAGGAATGGATGCGCCGGTGTTTCAGTAAACACACCCTGAGCCGCGTTTCACCACTAAAATAATTTCGGGACCATCGACAGGTTGCCTAATTCCGAAAACTATACGTTGCTGACTCAATGTACAAGCATTTCTCACAATGGTGGACCATGCTTCGTTTACAGCGATGGAAGCGCGGACAACCAAATTTATAATTGTGTGATACATACACGGCGAGCGTCCACGGCGATTAGGACGGTCAGCACAAGCACTGCTACGGCGATCAAACTCCGGACTCTCATTGCTATGGTCAACCTGCGAAGAAAGAAGGACCGCAATAAATATTAATTCACATAAATTCTACTATCTTCCGGGGTCATGAACTCACGCGTTTGAATGGGCTAGGATATGAGCACCACTTCGTTTTATTATACTACAAATCATTTTATAATTTCCGAATAAGTCGATTTTCTTATAATGTCCAGATTTACTTAAAGTACTACTACTGTTGCTCAAAGCTAATGTTTCCATTGCAGTTCCAGTACTCTGGTATAGCCTTATATGTCGAGGGAACCTTACCCTGATCCTTTGCGTGAGTGCTTTAAGTGTTTCTGAGCTTTGCATTCTATGTTTAGATCAAATGTAGCTGATTCTCATGCACAATTTGCTGCTGCAGTGGCTGTTGGAGTGCGTCGCTTGCCATAATTGTGATACTGCTAGGTGCGCATTGGCAGCTCTGTTTTCACTATTAAGCATTACCGAAAAGTGTGCCAGGGCGGGCGCCTAGTGAGCGAGGCACGTGGGCGCGATGTCCCCTGTGGCCGGCCGACATTTAGGCCCACTTAAGAAAACCCGCGCTTCGGGCTGATGGCATTTTATACGGAATAGTCTAGGTCTACTGGCCGATAGCGAGTCTTGAGGCCACGGTACTTGGCGTATAAAGCGCTGGTAGCCCTCACGTTTTGCACGAAACTCCGCCCTGCACATCGGTGGCGTGACAAGCGTTACGAAGTGACAGACAAGTGTCCCCATTGTGGTGCTGCGCCCGACCAGTGCGACGAAAAACACTTGCTGTGGACTTGCCCGGCTACAGCTTCCGTGAGACGACGCTTCCTAAGAAAGGTTGGCTTACGATGGGACGTTGCAGACGACTACACCAAGTGGACTCTAGATAATCGCTATATCACGAACTTTTGCCGCTCTTTAAGCGAGGCTTGTTTGCACTCCTTTTTATAACTTTCTTTCCTTTTTCATTATGCCTAATGGGAAACAGCTCGAATAAAAAAAAACTCCGCCCTGCATCCTCGCAGTGCCTAATTCTTATCGACGTGCCACAAATTTGTCGCCGTAACTTACACCGAGGATGGCTTTGAAGCAGTGGTCGCGTGTGAGTGGTTGCCTTCTTTTGATGAAAGCCAGCGCATGGCTATATATAGGCGCCTTATCACCACGCGTTAAAACGCATTTGTGATGCTTCACAATTACGTGCACCGATGAGAATGGTTCTGTCAGTTAGGCTGACGTCCTGCAGCTCGCGAAAGCCGCTTCGTACTGCAACAAACTCTACAAACTATTGGCCGATATTTAACGCGTGTAGTTTGGCTGCTTGCCTTGAGAAAGGTTTGTGTTGCATACATACACTCTTCACTGTTTCATGAAAGAAGATGCCCAAGTGTTTCTTTATTATTGATGCGTGTTGTTTTCCACAAGATAAATCTTTCCCTGAGGTTGTTAAACGTACCGCAGACAGCGGTTCTCACGAGACAGCGATATTCGTGAAGGCAGAACGGAGGGTAATCACCATCAAACGGCCTCAGTAACAGTTCTGTCGTCCGATGAATCTACGACGCACTCGCAGTCTGTCGTGGTGCCTCATTGTCTTCGCACGCGGCTGCGCTTATGTGTCGACAGTGCCTTTTCATCGCGACAATGGTACATCGCTTCGTTGCGACTAGTTTCTCCGCTGTGGTAAATATGCTTTGTGTTTCGTTCGGCCGTCGCACCTATCGACGTAAGTAATCAATGGGCATATTTCAACAGCCGCAGTGCAGTTCTATTCAGGGACTTCCGCACACTCTAGAGAAACTAAAAGTATAGCCCTTAATCACAATGTTAATATGCATAAATTGAGTAAATGCACTAATAACGTGATTTGTCTCTTTCATCGTGAAGTTATATGAATGTCAGTGTACCAAACAGTCTGGATGAATAAGGTTTTCTGATGCCATTTACTTAAAGGGTTGAGAAAACTAACCAACAGCCGCTTTTATTCCAACCTTCATTTTCAAGTACAACTGAACAAGAAGAACGGCGCTTTAGGGAAACTGAAAAAGTATGTAATTCATAGCATTTAACAATCGGCGCCAGGAAGGTTCGTAACAGAGCCCATTTACAGGAGAGATCACAATAGGACAATGAAAAAGGATACCAGCCTCTTATTAAGCACGAAGTTTTCTTACAGTACTACACTTGACTGTGGTGAAAATCATCTTTGCAACTAAACAGAAGCGGCAGCATAACACGCAAGGACGAAAACGGCCGCTAACAAAATGATGGACGTTTCCTGATTCTGCGCGTCATTCTAGCGTTCTGTACTTTTCATCGACTGCCTTATATCCCTCATGTTGGTGTGCTGGTTCCATTCTTGCATCCCACTTTCTGCCATGGCGCTCTTCGACCAAGTTACCCTAGCACCCATTAAAATTCATCATGATCATTAGCACCTTTCACGGCGTAGCTTTACAGCGCGGCCACTTCTTGTGCATCGCCCTAACTACAAAGCCAGACATATTTATTGTTTGCTATACAGGGCATTTTAATGGTTATAGCGTCCTGTTTCAGGTTCATAAGCAAATATTTTGCGTTAACTGTAGCGTTAATTGAGGCAGGAACAAAAATTTCACTGTTATATGCCCTATGAAATGAGATACTGTTTGAGATAATATGCTTGAGTTGATGATTTGTTCTCATGTATGTTGATACAAGGGAGCGTAAGATGCTGTAGGTTTGCGGGAACACTCATGAGGACTGCTTGACGAGGTGGCAGGCCTCGACGCTGGTATAGTGCCACAGCCTTTAAATTACGATCAGTTAATATGACGCTCAAGAAGTATACAATTCTCAAAACGACGAATAAACAATAGGTGCATGCACGAAGAGAACAATACGTTTCGCGCTGTGAAACAGAGGAAGCGGATATAAAAAGAAGAACCCAACATATGCAAAGGCTACAAGAACCCCATTACGGCTATCATCTCTCTTCTAATCGAAGGATGAAACAAGACAAAAAGAAGAAAATATGAACTGACGCGCAACGGGAAGTTGTTTTTCAGGTCTCTAAAAGTAATTGTGCTAGGTGAATGCTTTTGCCTTTTAACGTGTTTAGAAGTGTTGGTAGGTTACATTGGAAAGTTTGCAGCCTTTGTGCACACCCATATATATATTCTTACAGGATGACTATTTACAGGTAGATATTGCCACGGAACCAAGGATCGAGACACCGTTCACCAGCAGCTTTTCCAGAAAGGCTGTCGGGGCGCGTGAGCCAGCCTTCACTTACCGTCTTTTGATGTTACCTGGGAACTCTTGGTGGCATTATTCCCCCCTCCCGAAAAAAAAAATGAAAACCATCAGGGAGCTACGAGCTAACTGGAGGGGGTGACAGAACAACAAATGAAGGGGCAAAATTACAGGAGGCAAAGGCCTGTGCGACAAAAGAAAACAGAAACAACTGCGGAAGCGTTGTCAGTGCGTGAAACAGGGCTTCATACGGAGTATGTGCAGTTTTCTCAGGCTGGGGTCGATGGCGCGCACTCTGCACAGCATCGTCGGGCAGAACTTCATGTCTAATCCGTGATGCGGCGCAACACTCTGCAGGGGCCGAAGAAGCGACATAGGAGTTTCTCCGACAAGCCTCGGCGACGGACAGGGGTCCACACCCACACTTGGTCGTCGGGTTGGTACTTGACGCGGCGGTGTCGCTGGTTCTAGCGGCGTGCATCTGTCCCCTCTTGCCTCCTGATGTGCATGCGGGCGAGTTGGCGGCCTTCCTCCGCGTTTTGGACAAATTCCTCGGCGTGTGGGTGAGCGCCCGGTCGTCGGCAGTGCACGGAAACATGTCATCCAGCACTGTGTGCACATCACGCCCATAATCATCATCATCAGCCTGACTACGCCCACTGCAGGGCAAAGGCCTCTCCCATGTCTCTCCAATTCACCCTGTCCTTTGCCAATTGCGGTCACCGTATCACGTCCATAAACAAAGCGAAATGGCTTAAAGTCAGTTTATTTATTTATTTATTTATTTATTTATTTATTTATTTATTTATTTATTTATTTGTGATACCCTCAGGGTACAGAGTACATTTCAGAGGGGAAGGGCAGTTGATAACAAGTTGATAATAAGTTGTTTCCTGTACGGCCGTATTGTACGCGAAAGTCACGTATAGGAGGATCTCGTCCCAAGTCTTATGCTGAACGTCCACGTACATTGCGAGCATATCCGCTATAGCTTTGTCGAGTCGTTCGATGAGCCCATTTGACTGCAGGTGGTAGGCAGTAGTCTTTCGATGGCTCTTGTGACTCAACTTGACTACTTCGTGCATGAGCTGCGCTGTGAAAGCCATTTCTCGATCGTTGATTACGTGGGGCGGGGCGGCGTGTCAAAAAAATGTGGTGCATGAAAAACTGCGCCATTTCAGACGATGTGCCACGCGGCACCGCCTTGGTATCCGCATAGCGTGTCAGGTACTCGGTGGCGACAATTATCCGCTTACTGCCAGCCGAGGATACCGGGATTGGGCCCAAAAGATCCACGCTGACTTGGTCAAAGGGTGTAGGAGGTGATGCAACTGGTTGGAGCAAACCCGAGGGTTTGAGGGGAGGTGACTTGCGGCGCTGGCATTCACGGCAACCTCGGACGTATCGGCGGATGGTGGCAGCAAGTTTTGGCCAATAATAGACCTGGCGCACTCGAGCGAGGGTGCGTGTACATCCCAAGTGACCAGAGGTGGGCTCGTCGTGAGAGGCAAAAAGGATGTCGGTACGGAGGTCTGCCGGCACGACGAGAAGGTAGACGCGGTCACCATGGCTCGAGTTTTTCTTGATTAGGATGCCATTGTGCATGCCAAAAGGAGGAAAGGTTCCGGGAAAACTCCCACGGTACTTTAGCAGTGCGGCCCTCCAAATGGTCATTGACGGATTTTAAGGCCATGTCAGCTCGCTGCCTCGCCATTACGTCGGAATCGCTGACCACTCCAAGGAAACGACTATCATCCTCTGTGCTGTCGTCAGTTAGCTCGGCCGGTGCGCGGGAAAGCGCCTCGGCATCCTCGTGCTTGCGTCCAGATTTATACGCAATTGTGTATTGAAATTCCTGGAGGCCGAGGCTCCACCTTGCTAGGCGGCCCTCCTGCTAGGCGGCGTCGCTTTATTTATTTATTTATTTATTTATTTATTTATTTATTTATTTATTTATTTATTTATTAAAACTGCCAATCCCTCACCGCCTCACGATTGCATGCTGG
Organism: Amblyomma mixtum; assembly: GCF_055824585.1. Taxonomy (NCBI): domain Eukaryota; kingdom Metazoa; phylum Arthropoda; class Arachnida; order Ixodida; family Ixodidae; genus Amblyomma; species Amblyomma mixtum. The sequence goes on from NC_143012.1 coordinate 163,008,748, forward strand.
GCTCGTATGCTTCAGTGCCTCGCAAGGGATACGTAGTTTTCCCGGGTTGCTGGCACAGATCTGCGCTCCTCCGATGCACTGGAGACCGTGGTCAACCGGTTTCGCGACATAGTTAACACGCTGATTGAGTGCCACAAGCGCATGGTTGTGGGTGCTCCATCACCGAAGCCACGGTGGTCCCCTGAGCTTGCCATCGAGCGGCGCCGCGTTCGAGCCTTGCGCCGGCGCTTCCAGCATTGCCCAGGCCCATCGTTGCGCCCCGCCTATCGCACCACGTTTCGGCGGCACTTGCCTGTTACCTTCGCAGCATCAGGGAGGCGAAGGACTCGATGTTGCGCCAGGCCTGTCACGATGCGACTCGCAAAAACCTTTTCGACGCACCATTCACAGCTACGTCAAAGCCTTCCTATCAAACAGAACTGCAACCATCGGTATAGGAGAACTACGGTCAGAGAAGTTTCGAGCGCCTAACAAGGGAAAACCTCAAGGGTCGGTCATCTCACGCACGCTATTTAAGGTCGTCATGATCGGAATGGCAAAGCAACTAGAAGAAATCGGTGACATACTCCATGCCATTTATGCCTACGACATCACCATATGGACTAATACTGGCTCCCTCGGCGAGAAAGAGGATAGGCTACAAGAAGCGGCCACCTGCGTGGAAAACTACGTCAAAGCAACAGGGCTAGCGTGCTCCACCGAAAAATCTGAGCGCCTACGCGTGGGGAGAGGGAAACAGAGCCGAATAGTCCCTACCAGTAAAGAGCTTCGACTAAAAGTCTACCTCATAGGAGAACCAATACCAGAGAAGACACTCATACGAGTCTTAGGGATGTGGACACAGTCAAATCGACACTGTACTCACACCCTTGCGCTATTAAAGGCATCTACACAGCAAGTGGCCCGCATGATCACGCGCATCTCACATAGACGTCATGGTATGCGAGAAGAAGACACACTCAAGCTGGTCAGGAGCCTAGTGGTCAGCCGGGCGACATACAGTCTCCCGTACTACAATCATATCAAGGGTGAAATACAACAGGCGGACGCTATTTTACGTAAAGCGTAACCGCGCTTCGACAACCCCATAACACCTCAACTGAAAAGCTCTGGGCCTTGGGACTGCACAACACGTTCGAGGAATTACGGGAAGCGCAGCATGTTGCCCAAATGCGCAGACTACAGCAGACCCCCACAGGCAGAGTTCTCTTAAAGAAACTGGGCTACGCCGAGCAAATTCGGGAAACATTGAGAACCGAAACGATCCCCGATGAGTACCGCAGCACTCTTAGGGTGGCACCAATACCAAGAAACATGGATCCTAACCTACACAAAGGCTGCAGAGAGGCAAGGGCCGACCGCTTACAGAAAACACACGCATCCGAGGATACAACAGTGTACGTGGACGCTGCCACATACGCCATGACCAGGGGACAAGACACCAACAACGCAGTGGCAACTGTAGTCAACTCGGAATTACACGAGATTACCAGCGCCTCATTGGAAGACTGCACGATAGCCGTGGCTCAAGATGCGGCCGTCGCACTAGCGGCAGCAGAGGGCTATCGGATTGGACGGTCACTGACAATTCTTACTGACTCACAGCAGCCTGCCGCAATTATCTTTCAGGCGGAGTCGGTCACAGAGCGCTCCGCATACTCCGCTCTGTAGACTGCAAGCCACAACAAACGGATGCAGTACCACACAAGCCGATCAAACATAAGATCATCTGGGTACCGGGGCACACGGGGGTGGCAGGAAACCTAGAGACGGACAAGATAGCTCGAGGATATACTAACTACCGAGCATCCAACATCAACGACCTTGAGGAATCCCTTCCAGTACCTCAGGAATACTCGGCCATGCTCAAAAACTACAAAGGCAGAAGGATGCGGTACCCACCACCGCACAAGTCCTTAAAAAAGAGGCTGTCTCATGGAGACAACTACAAACGGGGTCATATCCAAATCTAAACACACTGAGTAAAATTCACCCCACACTTTACGCACACAATTGTCTGTGGTGCCATGAAAAACCTACACTGTATCACATAACATGGGCATGTCAAAAAGTCGACGTCGTCCAAGTTATACCAAACCCAAGTGAGGAGCAATGGGAGGGTCTACTCTCCAGCGACTGCAGGAATGACGAGATAGGTCTGATACGGCGGGCTCAGCTGACGGCAGCATCCAGCGGAGCCCTGGAATAGGGGCAACCGACCGTTGTGGAGATGGACTCATCTAACCGCAAAAAGCACTTGCGCTAGAGCTGAATAAGTTATTCTATCCTATTTCGGCGCCTTCTTTGAGAAGGCGTTCGCCAAACTGCGCGGACCCGTATTCCTACCACCTCTGGACACAGGAGGCGGTGTTCTGACGACTTTTGTCGTCGAGTCGGCGGCACTTTTGCTCCAGACACAGGTCGCATTTGAGAATTCTTTGATAGATTCACCATTACACGCCTCTTCCGTGCATCGGTCGAGACCCCTTACAACCCTTCTGTACAGCTGGACGTCCCGTTCTCGCGTAACGAGTTTTAGTTGCTCGTGAACGCCCTCGGTACGGGCATGGCTCCCGGCTTGGATGGGTTAACTGCGCCCTTGGTTACCGGCCTCTGGCGTTGTCGTTGTTGCCTTGGTGGCATGTCACATACCTACGACGAAAGATAGGCCAGGGTTCAGTGAGGGGCGTGCCCACCTGTCCTTCTTTCTCTTTCTTTTTAACAGTTCCCTCCGTCTCGGCCACTTTCCCTCCGCGTGGCGCAGGGGGCGGATCATCTTCCTTCCCAACCCAAACCGACCCTCTTCCCTCAAAGTCAAAGTCAAATTTATTTACAACATCAAACGTCCGCTCGACAGGTGTGATGTTGAGGGGGAGCAAGCAAAAAGCCTGAAAAAAGGCTTGACAGGGCCTGCACCCCGTTGCAGATGGCGGAGCGACGCAGAAACCGACATGATAAAAAACAACCGGCCTATAGTGAAGAACTGAGTCCTCGGTAAATTATTAGAACGCCTACATCACGGTTGTCGTTACTATTTCTTGCACGCCAGGGGCCATTTCCACACCGACCAGTTTGGGTTAAGGAGCCGCTTTACATGGCCTTTACATGGGCTAGGGTAAAGGCGATGACTATCTTGATAGTACTTTGTAATATCTTTGAACGTATAGACCGGATTTAAATCGGGTTCCTGATCGGGTAGGGAGGAGAAAACAGCCCAGTGAAGAGCGCGGGGGGCGGCTGCGTCTGCTGCCTCATTTCCTGCCAACCCCTGATGAGCAGGAGCCCATATAAGCTAACGGTGTGCGGGGTCCGTATCCCGTATGCAATTTTGGTAGATTCGATAGGCTAGGAAGGGAGTGCAGCCTTGTTCGACGTTCCGACAGGCCCCTCGCGAGTCGGTGATTATGCATTTTGAATCGGAATGTGAGGCCGCGAGAACAAACGCGACGTCTTTTGCGTGTGTTGCACTGCGGGCTCTGAAGGTGAGGCCGTTAACTTGTGTTGCTGTTCTGAACTACCGCGATCGTGTACCATCCCCCGTGGTGAGGGCCGGAGTCGTCCGCATAGCATACACCTGTTCTGTTGCTACAATGTCGGGCTAGAGCTTCCGCTCGTGCCAGGCGCCGACCATTATGGTGGCGCGCGTTCGCACGGGGAGTCAGACGTGCTGTTCGTCGGCTCCGCTGATTTTCAGCCGGAGCAGCGGAAGTTTCCGCCTGACCCTAGCAAGTTCATCCCCAACGTGCACCGAAAGCTGTCGGGAACATCTGGACACCAGTTTTTTCCAAGGTGGGCCCGGTTAAACCCCTTTTTCGGGCAACACATGGCCCGATCGGGCCGGTGACGCGGCTAGGCCTAACGGCCGAACCGGTACCCGGCACATCGGGGCCTCTGGCCACTGACGCCAGTATGGCTGCTCCGCAAATCTCCTGCCGAGGCTACGACCCCGAAAACATGCACTGGACAACGGTTAACCCAGCGGCAACCGAAGGCCCAATTTCGGCAACGGTTACCCCAGCGGCAACCGGAGGCCCAGATTCGGCAAGATTTCGCAGCGCCGCGTTGAACGCCGCAGTGCTGCGCCGAGCGCAAGACCAAGCCTTAAAGCCGGCGTCCGTAGACGCGGCCGGCGTTCACGCCGGAAACCAGCAGTCACCCGCCCCGCACGCGTCGGGCCGCAGTCGGCGACTGCTCACGAAGTGGAAACCGCCTGTTATACCCAAGCCTGCTCCAGACGACTACGTCGTCGTCATCAAGCCCCGGACCCGCGTCTCGTTGTACGAGACTTTCCAGGAGACCGGCTACGGCCGGGCGTTCACGGCTCTCCTGGGCACGCAACCCGCAACTGACCTTACCATAATACCGGTAAGAGAACAAAACCTCATTATTGTTCAGACTGCGAAACCTGAGCTAGCCGACCGTATCATCGGCGAATTTGAACTTAATGGACCCGACGGGAGGGTCCCCCTTGTGGGGCACCTGCGCCAAGACGGCAAGGACGTCTGCTACGGCGTCATTACCGTCCGTAACTCTGAAACTACGGACTCGCTCCGTACTAGGCTCCAATGGCGCTACGGCACCATCGTGGAAGTGCGAAAATTTGGGACATCCAACAAAGCGAGACTGACTTTTGCCGGAACAGAGAAGCCACGTTTCGTGCACTACGATTCAGAACTTGTACAAGTTAGGCCTTACCAGCGAACCATTCCAGCCTGCCGACATTGCGGTGTGGTCGGCCACCGCGTGGACGCCTGCCCCGGCCAGAGGCTGGACCGGTGTGGCCTGTGCGGACAGCAGGCTCTACTCGTTGAGGGGGTGCGGGCCCCTCACCAGTGCAACCCAAAGTGTTCAGTGTGCGGCGGGGCCCATGCCACGGGGGGCCCTGCGTGTACGGCTAAATATCGCGCTATCCAGCCCCCGCATGCCGAGCGCGGCCGTAAATCGAAGCGGAATCGACGCAAGCGTGGCAAGCGTCGCCCGGACAAGCTGAAGGCCAAGGCTGCCGACCAAGCCATGGACCAGCCTGTGAATTCCTCTACCGGGAGCCAGGGGAAACCTCCAGCTGCGCCACCGCCGCCTGAAGCCGGTGCAGCGAAGCCCCTCGGACCTCCCCAGAACGGCGGCTCCAAGACGTGGGCAAACGTTGTCAAGCAACACTCCCAGGTGAGCGGCGCGGGCAGGGCAGCTTCTCCCTTCCCTCCCCCTTCCCAATCCCAACCACGGCCAATCTCTGCCGAACAAAAAGAAATATCTGCTCTCCGCGAGCAGGTTGCAAATTTTCAAAAGCGCCTCGCAATAGCGGAGGCCCGCCAAAATTCCCCCAACCACACCTCTGCCTCACCCGCAGCAGAGGCAATGGAAAGCGACGCAACCCCTTCAGGACAGGCTGCGCATGCCCTCACGGCACTCGAGGCGAGAGTGAGCGCGCTCGAAACTCAAGTTAACAACAGAATATCCGCATTGGAAACGCAAATCAATGCCACACTTACGGCGGCACTCAACAAAATTAGCCACCTTGCGGCATCTATCCCAAACCTCATAACCGCTCAGTTCGCTCAACTCACCCGCGCTCCCAAGCGCGCTGGCCCGCTCAAAACCTTCGCAGGCCGGCAGCTCAAAGCGTCTAGGCGTCGAATCGCCGGAGAAGAAGAAGAGGTCCCCTGTGCCATCCCCAGTATAGAGAACGCTCCTCTCTTTGGAGCCACTGGCTCTCAAGCCTCCTCTCTCCAAACTCACAACTCTACCCTTGATCATGGCGGGCGCCCCTAGAAATAGGAAGCATCCGCGAAGCAATTCGATCCCTATTCAAATTGTACAGTGGAACTGTCGCGGATTCAAGGCACGCACAAAGCGAGCCGATCTACGCCTTTTCCTTACAACTTTCCCAGAATTACCTGCTGTGGTGGCCCTTCAGGAGCCAGGAAATGGCGCCACCCTTGCCAGTTACACGGTGTACCAGCAGGATGCGCAGAGCTGCCTCTGCGTACATAAAAATTACACGGCCTCCCAGGTTGACCTGGATCTTAGCGCTAATTTCTCCTATGTAATGGTGACGATCCTTCCGCTACGCAAACAGGACCCCCCATTGCACATACTCAACATTTACTGTCCCCCAAAGCTACCAAATGTTACATTCGCAGACATCTTCAGCCGGGCTTTGAAGGTCGCGAATCGGGATCCCCTCATAATCGTTGGGGACTTTAATGCTCCCAGCACCTTATGGGGGTACACACGTGAAGAGAAACGTGGACGCAAGTTGGCGGAGCTTGTTTCCACACTGGGCCTTACTCTTCACACGGATCCCGCGCAACCCACTCGTATAGGTAACTCCGTTACACGCGATACGTGTCCGGACCTCACCTTTACGAAAAATATTCGCTATGCAGATTGGAGGAACACCGAGGAATCCCTCGGTAGCGACCACTGCATAATTACCACTACAATCCATACCAAACCACTCACAAGACCACAGGCCAATGCAAAGCTACCCGACTGGACCAAATTTAGGAGCAGCTACACCAATCCTCAATCAATAATGGACCAAGGATACTCAACGTGGTCCCAACACCTAGTATCCCACTTGAAATCAGTCGAGCAAAATGTTCAACTCTCAGAGGCGAGCCCGGCGGTGGATAACCACCTCCTCCACCTCTGGGAGGCACGACACAGCCTAGTCCGCCGCTGGCGTCGTCAAAAACACAATCGGAAACTCAAAATTCGCATCGCGGATATCACCCAACAGGCGGCACAATACGCGGCCCAACTCGCCGACTCCAATTGGGTGCACCGATGCAACACTGCAGCTCGGCAAATGTCGAGTCGGAGTACGTGGCGCCTCTTCCGCGCCCTTATTGATCCGTCACAAACCCGTACTGAGACACAAAAACAGCTTCAAAGGGCTATACATAACTTCACTGGAGACACGGCCAAAATGGCCGATGCGCTCCGCGACAAATATTTGAGTATACACCAGGATCCCCGTGGTCAGGCGTACTCGTATGCAGGTTCCGAGAACGCGGATTTGGATCAACCGTTCCAGCTCCATGACCTAAAAGCGGCCCTGGCTAAAATGAAGCGAGGTACAGCACCAGGCCGGGACAAGGTGACGGTAAAGCTTATTGCCAACCTCCCAGATCCCGCCTACGAAACTCTCCTCGACTACTTCAACACTATCTGGATTGGAGGCACAGCACTCCCCATAGATTGGAAAACGGCACTAGTAACTTTCATTCCCAAGCCAGGTAAAGCCATTAACACCGACAACCTCCGGCCCATCTCCCTCACTTCGTGTGTGGGGAAGCTGATGGAGACTATGGTCCGCGACAGATTGTCGGCTTTCCTGGAACAGCAAAACATTTTCGCAGACACCATGTATGGTTTCCGCCCACACCGATCCGCACAAGATGTCCTGTTGCAACTTCACAAGGAGATTCTCGACCCCGTCGAGCACCCCAGCAATGATAAAGTAGTCGTCGCACTTGACCTCCGGGGGGCTTTCGACAATGTGACCCACGAGATCATCCTATCCCACTTGTCGCAAACAGACTGTGGGCGCAATACCTTCAATTATATCAAAGAATTCCTTACAGATCGCCAATCCTATATCCGGCTGCAAGACACAGAATATGGCCCATATCAACTTGGCACACGAGGGACCCCACAGGGAGCTGTCCTCTCGCCATTACTATTTAATCTGGCCATGATGAAGCTCCCTACCCAGCTGGCAGAGGTCGCCGGTGTGCAGCACGCTCTGTACGCGGACGACATCACCCTCTGGGCAACACAACAATCGGTTGGAGACATCGAGACCAACCTGCAACAAGCGGCAGCTATTGTGGACGAATACGCTCGTCGCTGTGGTCTTGAATGCTCCCCGAGCAAATCTGAATTTGTGCACATACGCCCCAACTCAAAGTGCACAACCAAAATTGCCCTTTCCCTACTTAGCGGACCGATACCTGAACACGAGGAGATCCGGGTACTGGGGCTTTTCATTCATCATAGGCGCAAGATAGACACTACCCTAAACAAGCTACGTAAGGTGGGGGACCAGGTGGGTCGGATGCTCCGCCGGGTGTCCAATAAAAGGGGGGGGACTACGATGCAAAGATGCCCTGCAGCTGGCCAATGCATTCGTGACCAGCCGGATTTTATATTCGGCTCCCTACCTCCACCTACGCAAATGCGATGAGAATGCCTTAGAAGTAGTTCTCCGCAAGATTTATAAGAGAGCGCTCGACCTCCCCATAACGACGTCCAACAAGCGTCTCCTCGGTCTGGGGATGACCAACACCTTTGGGGAGTTACGAGAAGCTCATCTTAACAATCAATACTTGCGCCTAAGCAAAACACCTGCGGGGAGCCGCCTTCTGACCCGCTTACACATATCCTACGCAACACATACAGAAGAACGGGTCCGCATCCCTGAAGCCTGGCGCTTTGCACTCCAGGTGCGACCCCTTCCGAAGAACATGACTGCAGACACCCATGATGGTCGCCGTCTCGCACGGGCGGAGGCTATTTCTCAACAATATGGCCATAAGCCAGGTGTCTTCTATGTGGATGCGGCCGGCCCACACCATGGGGGTTGGTACACGGCGGCCGTCATCCACCTAAACACTACAGTTCAGGGCCTTACTTTCCGTGCCCCAAACATTACATTTGCGGAAGAGATCGCCATTGCACTGGCCGCCGCAGATCCAGAGTCCCGAGTCATTATTACGGACTCCAGGGGCGCCTGCCGCAATATTGAGCAAGGGTATATTCCAGACCGTGCTTTCAAATTTCTCCACGCATGCGAATACACAGGGTTTCCGACCCATCGTACCATCGTGTGGGCTCCGGCTCATGCGGGTCTTGAGGGGAACGAGGCAGCAGACGCTGCCGCCCGCGCGCTTACTCACCGGGCGTCGCCTCATCCGCAGCCTGATCCGGAATTCAATTTCAATCCGGCCATCACCTTTAAAGAGATCACCTCTCTTTATCAAAATTTTCATGGTCTCTATCCCCCTCCCTGTAAAGGCCTTACCAGGGTGGAGGAGCGCTGGCTTCTCCGCCTCTATACCAATACTGTACTGTGCCCGGCAGTACTTAAGCACTTCAATTCTTCTTTCTCGGGCGCGTGCCCACACTGTGAGGAGGAGTTTTCGGACACCTACCACATGGTGTGGGCATGCCCTTCAAATCCTGCCTACCCACCCCACCTCCACCCCACTCGAGAGGACTGGGAAGCTGCCCTGCGCGGCTGCTCCGAACTCCATGCCCAACAGGCATTGGTAGCTAGAGCCCGGGCCGCTGCGGAAGCTACAGGGATCCCGGACTAGGGATCCCTCCTAGTGTTTGTAAGGGGCGGGCCCTTCCGGCTCGCCCCATCGACCTCTCACTGTAAATAGAAATTAAAGTTTTCCTCCTCCTCCTCCTCCATTATGGTCTTCGTGTGACATGTTCTCTGGAAGAGGTCGCACATGGAGGGCGCATCTCCGCAGCCTTTGGATGTGAAACCTCTCTTCCATGGGAGTGGGGTGTTAGATATGGAGTCGAGCAAGAAGGCTGCGACCCGACTCCCTTTGCGACAAGCGCGCGTACTAGTGGTTTGTAAGGTGCGCCACCCGGAGTTCCCGGAAAGTATTCACCACCCCAAGGGCCAAAAACCGGATGTTTTAAGTAGGGATGGGGAAGTTGAAGTTGAAGTTGAAGTTGAAGTTTATTTCCTTTGTTACGAAGGAGGAGCCGGGACTAAAAGCTGTGGTGACAGCTTGACAATGGGTCCCGGCTCCTTTACATTCCCGACAGTACAGGAGGAAGACGATGGCTATACTCATACATACGTACATACATACATAAAAAATATATCAGCAAGATGAATACATCACTCACTGCTTGAAAGAAATAAATAAATCAGCATTTTACAGACCACTTATGCACATCATGCACTAACGAACACACAAAAAAAGGTAGTGTCATAAATCATCACAAAAGAACACCGCAAATAAAATTAAATAAAAATAATAAACGGCACTTGAAACTCAAGGAAAACAGTTTGTCCGGCAATATTCCAGAATTTCAAGTTTTGATTTGTTGGTTATATCAAATTTTTCTTGGATTAATTTGTTCAGCAGAGTTGGAAGGTTATAACATACGGATTCATTCACATAGTGGGCTCTTGGTGTTGGGGCAAACCAGGTTTCTCTATGTCTCGTGTCACGGCAGCTGGTGTTTTCTCTGAGTTGTGCAAGCAAAATGATGAGATTATTGGGGTGTTTTAATTGAGATTTATAATTTAATAGTAGTCTGTAAGTATAAAATGCGAATATGGGAAGAATTTCATACTTTGCAAAAAGACTAGTGGTAGAAGAAAATAATGGTACATTGGCAATACACCGCACTGCTTTTTTCTGAAGCAGATGTATCTTTCGAAGATTAGTTATGCCTGTTGTGCCCCAAACTATGTTACAATATTGAAGATGAGAAAGTACTAACGCATTGTAAAGCATGATTTTTACCTTTGTTGGAAAGATGTGTCTAAAACGCGCAAGTATACCCAGGGCTGAGGCAACTTTAGAACGAATGTATTCTATGTGTGCATTCCAAGATAAATTGCTTGAAAAGGTTACTCCCAGTGTTTTTACAGACTCAACGAGTTCAATAGGCTGATTATCGAATACGGCTTTGATAGGATGTGATATTTTCTTTCCCTTAGGACGGAATAACATAATTTTTGTCTTCATCGGATTTATTCGCAGATAATTTGCTTCTGCCCATAAGCCGAGTTGAGTAAGTGCACTGTTTGTTTGTTTTTCAATGTCTGTTTCGGAAGTACCTGTGATAAAAAAAGATGTGTCATCAGCATATGATACTATATGAGCGCTACTTGTGCAGTGGAAAATATCATTTATGTAAATTAAAAACAGTAATGGCCCAAGTATGCTGCCTTGGGGCACTCCGCATGTTATAGAGAGGGTAGAAGAAGTTGCTCTGTTTACATCTACGTACTGAGCTCTGTATGATAAGTAGGATTCTAATAAATTTAGCGCTACGCCACGTACACCATACCTGTTTAATTTAGAAAGAAGAATATTATGATTAATGAGGTCAAATGCCTTAGAAAAATCGATATAAATACCAATGGCGAGTTTATTTTCTGTGAAAGACTTTATTATAATTTCTTTCTGTGTTAGAAGCGCCGTTTCAGTAGACCTGTGCTTCCTAAAGCCATGCTGGAAGTCAAGGGCACGCTTAATAATTTTGCGAAGGATGACCTCAAGGCCATCCTCCTCTTGTTTCCGTATGTGGAGATAAGGAGTCCAATAGAAACTTCGACTGACGAAGGCGTTTGTCAGACCATCCTTACTTCGTAACCCCCGCGTTTGTTGGAAACCCGGCGGACCATGCGGCCCACCTGGTCCGCCACCTTACGGAGTTTGGCCAATGTAGTGTCTGGCCGCCTGCGTTTGTGGATGTAGAGTCCGAGTACCCGTATCTCATCACTTTCGTGTATGAGACCACTCTCAAGAGAAAGGGATATTTTGCACGACTGTTGTGCACTTCTGTGAGGGGCGGAGGTGCACAAATTCCGATTTTTGAGGGGAACATTGAAGACCGCAGCGGCGGGCGTAGCGGTCTACTATCGTCGCCGCTGTTTGCAGGATGATTTAAATGTCTCATGTGCTGCCCTGCGTGGCTCACAGAGTGATGTCATCGGCGTACAGGGCGTGCTGCACGCCGGTGACGCCACTCAGCTGGGCCAGCAGGTGCATCATAGCCATATTGAAGAGCAGCGGGGAAGTACCGCGCATTGGGGGGTTCCCCGCATGCCGAGTAGGTAAGGACCATGGTCTCTATCTTGAATTCGAATGTAGTATTGACGATCCATTAAAAAATGGCTTATGTATCGGAATGTGTTGAGGCCACAGTCGGTGTAACTTAGGTTAGTGAGCATGACCTCGTGTGTTACATTCTCAGTTGCTCCTTTAAGATCCAAGGCGAGTACTTCCCGGTCATTATGGGGGCATTCGAGGGGGTCTAGGACTTCCCGATTGAGTTGCAGGAGGACATCCTGTGCGGATCTGTGTGGGCGGAATCCGAACATGGTGCTCGCAAAGACATGTTTGTGTTCAAGATATGCAGATAACCGATCCCGCACCATCGTCTCCATTAGTTTGCCCACACAGAAGGTGAGAGAGATGGGGCGGAGGTTTTCTCCCTTATAAAAATGGTCCATAGACTTTCTATAGACTTTTTATACACTCCATAGCCATTTTTTAAACTTTTCCTTTTGTCTATAGAGAGTCTATAGAAAATCTATAGACTAAAGTCTATAGCTGCTTCAATTTTCTTTCGTCTATAGACGGTCTATAGACTCTCTATAGACTAAGGTTTATATCTGCCTCAATTTCCTTTTGTCTATAGATGGTCCACAGACTCTGCATAGACTAAGGTCTATAGCTGCCTCTATTTCATTTCGTCTATAGACCGTCTATTTAAAACGTCCTGAAAATAAAGGGGGAAAGACGGGTGTGAGAATTCAAGAATGCGCCCATCCCTTAGAAACACCTTAGAATAGTCTCAGAGAGCATGGTCCTCAGTGCGATTAACATCTGCCATTTATATCTTTGCAGTTTGTATTCACGTGGAAAAATGCTGCGACGCAACAATCATAAAGCCAGTATTTTTTCGTTCCTACCCTTGCGCCTTCTGTTGTTTCGGAGCCAATGACACGCGGATGTCGCGCATATCAGTTTTCTAAACACGAACACTCGTAAAGAAGACGTCATGCTATGCAACATTATAATTAGTATTTCAGAAGTGTGCCACATACTATTCGGTGGGATATGAGGTGCGTATGGACGAGCAGTTATATTTCGGTTGTGTTTTCACGACAACAATAAGATTTTTAGAGGGCAAGCGAAGAATTTAGGCTTATGGATACCAGATCAAGCTGCTCATTGCAAGAGTGCGAGCGATAAAGAAACGATCGTGAAATGGGTTTCTGTTTCACGTTTTACCCGTTTTGCCGCGAGACGGCGGAAAATCATTCGGGCTGCAAACAACCGTGTGCGTGGATGCATCGGTGGCAGGGTTACTGTTGGTGGCTATTTTGCGCCAAATTGGCTACTTTTCAACTCTGTCTGGTGATGAAAATTTCATGTTGGCTCCCTGGCTACTTTCTGGCTACTTTGAACTTCTATTTTGGCGCATTTACTAGCCATTTTTTTTAACTCGCAGCATCCTCAGGGCCGGTGCGTATCGAGGCACCCCTATGCATGATTAGGGTAAGTAGGGAGCTTACATGTGTGCGCGGCGCGATGCTAAAGAAGGTGACATCTGCAAGGAAAATGTTTCACTAGGCCAAGGAAGCGTGATAGAGTGTTTCTTCCAGTTCTTCAGGCAAATGGCGATACAACTCCTGCAGCGGCTTCCAAATGCCTTGCACTTCGGAGGCTGCATGCCGTCAATCCTGATGACAAAGAAAGCCCGAAGAGTCGTAAATGCATACCGCTGCATTTTTTTAGATGTGTCTACATCGAGCTGGAGTCCGAAATGTGGCAACTGCAAATAATAAGCGTAAACTTGATCAGATATCATGTTTGAGTTTATGGCACAGAGTGGCTGGATTGTACAAAGGCACTTGCAGCGAATGTCCTTTTCTAAACCTGGCATAATAAGGCACAAAATTTTCTCATTTTCAGTTTCCAACTCTGATAGCTCAGAGTTGATAGCTCAGTGGCTATCATGTGGCTCAGTGGCTAACGTGATAGCTCAGTGGCTATCATGTTCGTCTGGCGACCTGAAAGATGCAGGTTCGATTCCGGCCTAGGCGGTCGCATTTTAATAGAGGCAAAATGCTAAAGGCCTGTGTACTCTGCACAGGTGGCCGAAATTGTTCCGCAATCTTTCACTACAGCGTCTCATAGCCTGTGTCGCCTTGGGCCTTTGAACTCCATAAAACCAACCAAAAGATGAAGATTCCCTTTCTAGAATGGTTGGTTGGTTTATGGGGTTTAACGTCCCAAAGCGACTAAGGCTATGAGAGACGCCGTAGTGGAGGGCTCCGGAAATTTCGGCCACCTGGGGTTCTTTAACGTGCTCTGACATCGCACAGTACACGGATATGTCTTGCATTGTAAAGCACATGTGTAGAGATGGAATGGGAATTTTTTTCAGTTCCTCTTATATTATTTTTTTCCTTTGTGCTTATATTATTTTTTATCCTTTGGATGATTGACTGCAGACAACAGGCCGCAAGAACGCTTCTGAGGAAACTAGCCGGACTGTTACTTTCAACATTTATGTTAGTGTGGTGCATTCTTATGGTGCATGTATTGCATATTCTGAGCCTGGATAGCTTGGAAATAAACTAAATTTGTAAGTATATTGATTGTGTCATTTGTGAACTCTGTCTGGTGACCTTTTCAACGGTTGTAGACTGTCTGTCTATAGGCAGTCTGTAGATAATGGTCTACTAATGGTTTAGTAGACAGGTCTATAGCACTGCCAGGCCACACACCTATGGAATGTCTATAGACATATGTCTACTGAACCAGTAGACATATGTATTTGTCTATTTGTCTGTAGACTGTCTATAGACAGTAATCTACTGGAAGTCTATGGCCATAAGTCTATAGGTTGTCTATAGTCCGTCTATAGACAACTCTATAGGAAATGTATGGTGGCCATAAGTCTATAGACCTGTGCCTGTAGACTTCCTATAGACCTATAGACTTTCAGTAGACATTTGTCTATAGACAAAAGTCTACTAAAAGTGTATGGCCATAATTCTATAGATTGTCTATCGACCAGTCTATAGGATTTGTCTATCGACTTCATAGACTAAAGTCTATGGACTGTCTAAAGGAATTTTTGTAAGGGTCAATTGGTTTGCCTGCGTTAGCAATAAAAGTGACCTGAGCCGTTTTCCAGTCGATTAGCAGGAGGGTGTCCCCGCGCCAAATTGCATTGATGTAGTCGAGGAGGTTTGCCAAGTCGGGCAGGTTCGTCAAAAGCTTGACGGTGACCTTATCTCTTCCTGGCGCAGTGCCCCGTTTCATTTCGGCGAGAGCCGCCCGCAGATCATGGAGCTGGAAAGGTTGATCCAGCTCCGTGTTCTGTCTGCCTGCATAAGAGTACGCCCTTCCACGGGGATCTTGGGCTGTACACAGATATTGATCCCCAAGTTTCTGTGCCAGTTGAGTCATGTATCGCAGTGCAGCGATGGTGTAGAGGTAGAGCATCCGCCTCGCGTGCAAGAGGACCGGGGTTCGAATCCCGGTGCCACACAATTCTCCACCGGATTAAAAAAAAAACTCCGCGTGTCGATGGAATTGCATACCCAGGCTTGGAGTGCGGCCTGATTTCGGTGAACAGAACCGACAACGCACTTCCTCACCAGAACAGGATTTGGCCACCCTGGTGTAGTACTTGGCCACAACCTTCTATGAACAAAGATAACCGCTGGTCCTTAAGGGTAACGGAGTGGATTCCAAGAGAAAGCAAACGTAGCAGGCGGTGGCAGAAAGTTAGGTGGGCGAATGAGATTAAGGAGTTTGCGGGGATAGGGTGGCCGCAACTGGCGAAGGACAGGGTTAATTGGAGAGACATGGCAGAGTCCTTTGCCCTGCAGTGGGCGTAGTCAGGCTGATGATGATGATGATGATGATGATGAGTCATGTTTCCAGGGAAAGCGTGCATGGCTCGCTGCAAATGTTTTTTGTGTTTCGGTTCGTCTCTGGGTTTGGTTTGGATTGGTTTATGGGGTTTAACGTCCCAAAGCGACTAAGACTATGAGAGACGCCGTAGTGGAGGACTCCGGAAATTTCGACCACCTGGGGTTCTTTAACGTGCACTGACATCGCACAGTACACGGGCCTCTAGAATTTCTCCTCCAAAGAAATTCCAGCCGCCGCGGCCGGGATCGAACCCGCGTCTTTCGGGTCAGCAGCCGAGCACCATAACCACTGAGCCACCGCGGCGGCGGTTCATCTTTGGGTTGGGTCGATTACGGCTCGAAAGAGACGCCACGTGTTCCGGCTCGACATTTGTCGCGCGGCCGTGTTGCATCTATCCACCCATTTGTATTCGGCGAGTTGGGCCACGTACTGTGCCGCTTTGTGGGTAGCTTTGCAATTCGAGCTTCAAGCTTTGTATTGTGTTTCTGTCGTCGCCAACGGCGGACGAGGCTGCGACGGGCTTTCCAAAGGTGTTCAAGATCCACACTACACAGGCCTCTAGAATTAAAAAAAATTAAAATTGGTTTTGAGGAACCGAAAGGAAGCAGTAACTGCCTCACATATCTCGGTGGACACCTGAACCGCGCCGTAAGAGAATGGATAAAGAAGGGGGTGAAAGAAGAAAGAGGGAAAGAGGTGCCATAGTGGAGGTCTCCGGAATAATTTCGACCACCTGGCGATCTTAAATGTGCCCTGCCGTCAGCTTCGCAACAAGGCCTGAGCCGAACAACATGAGCAACGGCACTCCCGGGGCTGGAAGCCGACTTTGCAAAGTCGAGTTGGGCAAAATTATTTATTTGTTTCTTTATTTATTTCACATATTTTCACATACTATGGTCTCGCGTGGGACAATGACGCTTCACGCCGGCAGGTCACGTCGGCCAACACGCGATGAGGGCCAGTGTACGGAGAGGTTTTTGACAGACAGACAGGCGAGCCCGCCGAGTAGTAGTTCTCCCGATGCCAGTGGTCGTAGACCAATTTCTCAGGTTCCGCCGGACATTAAAATAATACTATAAAACTTTTTGTAAGTTGCTGTTACGTTACTTGCTGCACTGAAACGTTATTTTAATGTTAAAAAATTTTCAGATAACGTTTTACGCTGCATAATAATCATTAGATAAACATTTAAAGTAAACGTTGCCTTAACTGCGTGTTCTAAATGTTACTATAATGTTAAGGGTTCGGAAATGATGTTATATATTGTCTGGTTTCGTTTATGGGGTTTAACGTCCCAAAGCGACTAAGGCTATGAGAGACGCCGTAGTGGAGGGCTCCGGAAATTTCGACCACCTGGGGTTCTATAACGTGCACTGACATCGCACAGTACACGGGCCTCTAGAATTTCTCCTCCCAAGAAATTCAACCGCCGCAGCCGGGATCGAACCCGCGTCTTTCGGGTCAGCAGCCGAGTACCATAACCGCTGAGCCACCGCGGCGGCTGTTATATATTGTGTCGTAAACATTAGTCTAACGTTCAAGCTAAACATAGTTTCAGTATTGCGTTCTAAATGTCGTTATCAGTGCTTAAAACATAACTGTAAAACAACATTACAGATAAATTTCAAGCACTGTGTCAAAGCACTTTTCCCACTGCTCCTACACAATGTGCTCTTCATCTAGCAGTTATTTGCAATAAGTCTCTTAGAGAGCGATAGCATGCACAGCCCCATTATTCTGTTAGCAAACTTCCTTAGTACTTAGCGCCTTGGCGCTCATAGGTGTCAGTTCGCCGACGCCGGGCAAGGCACGGAAGATCGCTGCGCTCGAAGTACCCTGCCCTTCCTTCCCGCCTGCGATCTGAGGATGAGAGTTCTCCAAGAGCTCTACTGCGATGCAGAACGCAGCGCTTTGCACGGACGGTGCTCTCGAGAGTCAGCGGATGAGTCACCCGAGCGGCGACGGCGGCAAGGACAACAGCGGCCGCTTGTTCTGAAGCGGCTGGATAAAGCGCGGGTGGAAATGGACACCTTCCGAGCGGAGGAATTCACCGGTGGGACCCGTCAGATCCCCTGTCTCTCACGGTCGGGTTCGCCGCATGAAGGTAGACAACCCTTTGGGCCTGGGCGGCCCCGCTGCTGAAAACTAAACAGCTCGCGACTCCAAGGAGCCAAGATTCCTCTTTGCGTGTGTGTGTTCACGTGTGTGTGTGGTCACGTGTGGTGGGGGTGGAGCCTATGAAGTTGCTGACGCACATTTGGACGCTTGTCAGGCAGTTGGACTCCCTAGCTAGGTGCCTGGGGACAATCAACTGTATTTAAACATCAAACTGACGGGTTTGAGTGGTTCTTCACATTTAGACTTTTGGTCTCCTTGGTCTCATACGAGCTTGCACGTACTCCCTGTACCTTTGTAAATATGTAAAATAAACCTTCAAGTTTGCTACTTTTCCTAAAGGCTGCCCTTCGTCATCTGCCTACTCCATCACCCTACAATGATATCCTCGGTCCTGGTTCCAATCATAACAGTACTCATTCTCCATCACTCATGGCACACCTTTGAGTAATGGCTGTATATAGGCTTGTCTCCATTGCGTCCT